>NW_012105808.1:328939-337389 GCF_000951045.1 Mandrillus leucophaeus
CAAGTCTTTTTTTTTTTTTTTTTTTGAGACAGAGTTTCACCCTTTCACCCAGGCTGGAGTACAGTAGTACAATCTCAGCTCACCGAAGCCTCCACCTCCCAGGTTCAAGTGATTCTCCTGCCTCAGCATCCTTAGTAGCTGGGATTACAGGTGCCTGCCACCACACTCAGCTAATTTTTGTACTTTTAGTAGAGATGGGGTTTCACCATGTTGCCCAGGCTGGTCTCGAACTCCTGACCTCAGGTGATCCACCTGCCTTGGCCTCCCAAAGTGCTAGGATTATAGGCCTGAGCCACCCCACCTGGCCCCTTTCAAGTCTTTGAGGGTGGCACTAGTCTCTGCAATTCTGCGGGGATGTGATAATGTTTCTGATTAACTTTTTTTTTTTTTTTTTTTGAGACGGAGTCTCACTCTGTCGCCCAGACTGGAGTGCAGTGGTGCGATCTCTGCTCACTGCCAGCTCCGCCTCCCTGGTTCACACCATTCACCTGCCTCAGCCTCCCGAGTAGCTGGGACTACAGGCGCCGCCACCACGACCGGCTAATTTTTTGTATTTTTAGTAGAGATGGGGTTTCACCGTGTTCGCCAGGATGGTCTCGAACTCCTGACCTCATGGTCCACCCGCCTTGGCCTCCCAAAGTGCTGGGATTACAGGCGTGAGCCACCACGCCCCGCCCTGTGAAGGCCCAAGTTTTTAAAAACAGTTTTGGAGACTCCCGTGTGTGGTATCCACGGGCAGGGCTGCTGTCAACCACCTGCCTCCATCTTTGCTGGACCTGCTGCCTGAGGCCGGCAGCCCACCCCATCCCGTCCCAGCAGCCACCTGCCCCGACCGGACCTCCTGGTACAGATCTGTGGGCTGCAGAGTCAGGGCCCCTTGCTGCTGCAGGACTGCAGGGACAGGGAGGGGCCTGCTGTTTCAGCAAGCCTTTGGGGTGCAGCCGGCCTGTGGCCCACAGGGAAATGAGACCTGTGGACATCTGGGGCCCTGCCAGACGTGACTCGGCTGGGTGAGGGTGGTCACTGCAGGCGCAGGCCTGGCTCCCTACTGGACCCAGCTTTTCCTCTGTCCTGTGTGCCTGGACCTCCGTGACTCCCCAGCTGGGCCTGTGGTGTTTGGGAGGCTCCCAGGCGGCTGCAAAGGGGACCCCTGTGAGGAACAGGGAGGCCTCGGTCCCAAGACAGGTGTGTGCTGCCCGCAGGTACTTCTGTCAGCTGATTGACGGCCTGGAGTACCTGCACAGCCAGGGCATCGTGCACAAGGACATCAAGCCCGGGAACCTGCTGCTCACCACCGGGGGCACCCTCAAAATTTCCGACCTGGGCGTGGCCGAGGTAGGCACGTGCTAGGGGGGGCCCTGGGGCGCCCCCTCCCGGGCACTCCCTGAGGGCTGCACGGCACTGCCACAGGCACTGCACCCGTTTGCGGCGGATGACACCTGCCGGACCAGCCAGGGCTCCCCGGCTTTCCAGCCACCCGAGATTGCCAACGGCCTGGACACCTTCTCCGGCTTCAAGGTGGACATCTGGTCAGCTGGGGTCACCCTGTAAGTGCCCCGGCCCCGCCCCGGCACTCGCCACACGCACAGCCCAGAGGGGCCTCTGCATCTTGGGCAGCTTCTGGCCTGTGGGTGCAGGGTGTAGCCACCAGCCTAGACCCTCGCTGGCCACAGCCACTGGGGGTGCTTACTTGATGGAGACGTAGCTCACACGGCAGATGGTGGTTCACCCATGTGACATGCAGCCTAGCCTGTCAGCGATCTTCACAGAGTGTCACAACCAATCCTCCTCTCAGAGCCCCACAGGGAAGATGGGCGGGTGAGAGTGGCTCCAGGCCCCTTCCCCGGGTGGGTCCAGAGGACGCTCCTCTCTTGCCCCATGGCCTCCACTAGTGGGAGGCGGTGAAGACAGAGGTGTCCTTGAGTCCGCAGAGCCTGTGGTCCAGCAGCCACGCGAGGGCTCCGTCCCTGGGGCAGAGGTGGGGCTCCCGGGGCGTCGACCACCTTGACTGACCACACCTTTCTTCCCTCCCCTCGAATGAAGCTACAACATCACCACGGGTCTGTACCCCTTTGAAGGGGACAACATCTACAAGCTGTTTGAGAACATTGGGAAGGGGAGCTACGCCATCCCGGGTGACTGTGGCCCCCCGCTCTCCGACCTGCTGAAAGGTGGGGGCCTCGTCCCTCTGCCCACAGCCCCAGGGAGGCGGGGCTTTTGTGCAGAAATGCAAGGTGGGGGTGTTAGGTGGGGGGCTATTGGCCGTGAGACCCCTGCAGGCACTGAGAGGACTGAGCGGAGAGGCCGGCCTCCCACTAGGGCCTGGTTTGCGGGTCCTGAGCTCCACCCTGCTTCTGGGCCCTGTTCACCTTTCAACTCCCACCCCTGAGGGCAGTGCTGCCCTGCGCCTCCCCCAGCCCCGCCCTCGGGGGCTCCCTGGCCTGTGTCAGGCTCGTCCTGCTGCACTTCCTGTGTGTGGGCAGCAGGTGGCACTGGCCGTCTGTCCGTCTGCCCAGTGGCCTTGGGAGAATGGAACCGCCCTGGCTGTCCAGCCCAGCCCTGTCTCCCAGGCAGGCACGCAGAGGCTGTCCCTGGCCTGTCCCCTGGAGTGGCCTCTGTCAGGGAGGCCATCTATGCAAGGGGGCCCCCCTTGGGAGCATCCAGGTATCACGTGGGGCCTGACAACAGAGGCTGGTCAGGTGGGGATGATTGGTGGGGTCTCAGGCCTGTGCCCGGCTGACTGGCTCCTCGCCGGCTTCTCCTCAGGGATGCTTGAGTACGAGCCGGCCAAGAGGTTCTCCATCCGGCAGATCCGGCAGCACAGGTGAGCGGCCCCTGGGGGCAGTGGGGCCAAGACCACAGGGAGGCTGGCCACGTGTGCAGCTGGTTGAGTGGGCGCCAGAGCAGGGCATGGTGGGGGTGCTGGGCTGGGGCCAGACCCCGTGCAGCGCCCGCAGTTCTCAGGGCCCAAGTGGGGTCTCTGGGCAGTGCCCTGTTAGTGGCCAGACAGGCCTTGTCTGAGCTGGGGTCTGAGTGAGGACGTGCATCCGTCTCTGCCCTAGGCATAGAGACACACCGGGAAAGGCACAGCTGGCCCCGAACGCTGGCGAGAGCCCCTCTTTTTACCCTCCTCCTGGGGCTCCCAGCAGCATGGTCTGGTTGGGATCCAGCTAAGGGCACCCAGCTCTGTGACAGGGAAGACAGCAGGCCCCGCAGTGCGACCTCCCTCGCCTCGTGGGCTCTGCTCCTCTGCACCAGCCCCTGGGGTTGCTCGAGCCCCGAGGCCCCCCAGAGACCGGCTCTGGGAGTGGGAGTGTCCGGACCCCTGAGGCGCTGGTGCCGATCGTCCCTTGGGGATCTCTGCGTAGCTCAGGGGCAGCTGGGAGCCGGGCGGGTGCTGGGGCTGCCCCCATAGCCTCCTGGGTTAGGATGTATTCATGGCCCCCCAGGCCCCCTTCTGGCCTTTGCTGACATGCGTCTGGTGGGTGCTGGCTTCTGAGTGCCACCTGGGAGACAGGCCTGAGGCTGGGCGTGGCGGGGGGTCAGGCCTCAGGGTGGAGGGGACATCTGTCAGGCTTGGAGTGAGGTCAGGGCTACAGACTGAGGTCCTGGCAGCCTGCCTGCTCCGGGAGGGCATGGCTGAGCGTCTGTGGTCACAGCCACCCGGTGCGCGGCCTGGTTCCGGCTCCTGAGCGTGCAGCAGGTACTCTGAGCACAGAGGAGCCAGGTTGGGCAGCTGCACCGTCCTGGTGCGAGCCTGACAGGCACCACTGCTTCTGGGTGTTTGCAGCTGGTTCCGGAAGAAACACCCTCCGGCCGAGGCGCCGGTGCCCATCCCGCCGAGCCCGGACACCAAGGACCGGTGGCGCAGCATGACTGTGGTGCCGTACTTGGAGGACCTGCACGGCGCGGACGAGGATGAGGACCTCTTTGACATCGAGGACGACATCATCTACACTCAGGACTTCACGGTGCCCGGTGAGTCTGGTGGGGGCCCCTGCCCAGCTCTGCTAACTCGGCCGTGACGTCCCACAGGAGCAGGGCGCCTGCCTGTCTGCAGTGAGGACAGCTTCTGCCCTCTGGTGGCCAATCCCACGTCCCCGAAGCCTCCAGCCCACCTGCAGGCCGCCTCCGCCCTGGGGGCAGCTGGGACATGGCTGAAAGGCGTGGGGGCAGCGGGGGCACTGGCCAAGGCCTGTCTGGCCAGGAGGGTTCCCCAGGCGTCTCTCCGGGTGCTGCCTAGCCAGGCACCGCCCACCGGCCTTGGCCTGAGCCCCAGCAGGAGCAGGCGGGGAGCCCCAGGGTCGGGGGAGGGCAGGTGAGAGTCAAAGTGCAGGGTGGCCCCTCAGACAGCCGGCATGCGAGGGTCCAGTGGCCCTCCCTCCCACCATCCCTGAGGCCTGCCTGCTGGCCCTGATGCCGGCCGCCCTTCTTCCCCAGGTGTCGAGGAGGCGTCTGAGGCAGGGCTTAGAGCGGATCACGGCTCACAGAAGAGCGAGGGCTCAGACCTTTCAGGAGAGGAAGCCTCGCGGCCGGTGCCGCAGTAGTGCCGGAGGAGGAGCTCAGGGCCTTAGCATAGGGGCGGCCCGCACTGGCAGCCAGCCCCTCCCCGCCACGCTGCGGCTTGCCTCTGTTCCGCCTGGGGCTGGGCTGTGTCATAAAGCGTTGTGCAGTGTATCTGCAGATGGATGCTTGCTGTGCTCGGGCTGGAGCATGGCAGGGGCTTTCTGTTTCACTGTGTCAGCATGAAGTGGTGGGCCGGGGCCAGCCTGAGAAGGGGGGTACGCCAGGCAGGTTGGGATGTGAAGATCCAGGGGACAAGGACCACCCCCGGGCCCGAGGGTCCCAGAATAGTGGGGGCCCTGCAGAGAGCCTCATCCCTCAGCACCCCCGGGCCCCTCAGCAAACCTCTAGGCTCAGCTCAGTAGCTGGTCCCCAGGAGGGTACCGTGTGAGGACCCCGGGAGAGCACAGTGGGGGCTCCCCTGGAGGGCACAGTGTGGGGCCCCCGGGAGGGTACAGTGTGGGGGCTCCCCAAGAGGATGCAGCATGTGGGGGCCCCCCAGGAGGGTACAGTGTGTGGGGGCCCCCAGGGTCAAAGGGTCTCGCCTCCTGGGCTCTTGCATTTGTGGCACCGTGGCCGTCGCGTCTGTTGGGACGGGAGGTGCTGCTGGGCACCCTGGTCACTGGGGTGTGCTGGGAGGTGGGGTCCCCTCATGGCGCCCATCCTTGGGGCCTGGCTGCAATTTGACCCCAGGTCCAGGGCCTTCTGCCTTTCAGAGCTCTGGGGCCCCGAGACGGGCAGTCAGGCAAATCCCAGGCAGGAGGGCCAATTAGGGCAGGGCCAGCCCAGGCAGGCCACCAGAGCCCTTGCTGGGACGTGGACCACACGCTGACCCTCACGGCTGCCCCTGCAGGCCAGGATTCCTGAGCCAGGACCCGGCACTGGCTTCTCTCCAGGCCTGTGTGAGACTGCCCTGTGTGGGCTGCCCTGGGGTGAGGTGCCGGGGAGGAGGGCAGGGGCTGGGCCACCTTTTTCATGACCCTGCTGAGCCCACTGTGGGTGGTGGGAAGGAGTACCCAGCAGAGGGGGGTCCGCTGGGACCACTTGGCATGGCTGAGGCCTCGGTACTCGGTACTGGGTGCTCAGGTGCTGACGCCCTTTCCACTGCTCAGGCGCTGGGGACAGGCTCAACTTGAGGCTTCAGCGTGAGCCCCATCCCTGACCTGCAGAGCCCCCTTGCATCGGGGCAGGACAGCCCAGCGCCCTTGGGTCAGGGTGTCCTCCACACTCGGCCTGGGCTGCTGCATCGGCCCCTGCATGGCTCCACTTTGGCCTTGCCTGTCCCTACCCAGGATGGGGGTCCTGCTGCCAACACCCAGAACCAGGGAAGGGGCTTGGGGCAGGTCCTGGGCACCAGCGCGGACAGGCGTGTGGGGTGGGAGAGGGGACCGAGGGTCCCAGTGCCTCGTGGGGGCAGGGCCCTGGTGGCAGCTGTGCCACTGATGCAGAGCTGGGGCACCTTGTCTACCAGGTTGGCCCCATGGGAGTGGGCACAGGGTCTGCCCCAGCGGAGATGGGCTGGGTGTAAGACCTATGGGTGCCTTTGGTGCCTCCTGACCAAGGTGCTTTTTTTTTTTTTGGAGACAGTCTTGTTCTGTCGCCCAGGCTGGAGTGCAGTGGCACAATCTCGGCTCACTGCAACCTCCACCTCCCAGATTCAAGCAATTCTCCTGCCTCAGCCTCCTGAGTAGCTGGGATTACAGGTGCATACCACCATGCCCAGCTAATTTTTGTGTTTTTAGTAGAGACGGGGTTTTACCATGTTGGTCAGGCTGTTCTCAAACTCCTAACCTCGTGATCCACCTGCCTCGGCCTCCCGAAGTGCTGGGATGACAGGCGTGAGCCACCACGCCCGGCCCCAGGTGCCTTTTTAAAGCCAGTGACTTCCTGTGCACACCGTGGGAGGTATATGGCAAGTCCTGGAAGCTGCTGAGTCAGCCACCGGCCCCTTCTCGGAGCTGGGGCTCTGCACTGGGCACATGAGCTCTGGGGCAGCCCAGGGCAGCCTCCCACTGACATCGCCTGGGAGGGGCCTCGGGGGTGGCTCGGCAGCCAGTGTGTTGGCGGAGTCCTCACAGACCACCACAGCTCCTGGCAGGGACAGCACGTGGGCAGCTTCCTGCACTTCCCCCGCCATTATGAGGACATTGTCCACCTGGGCAGGGTGGGCAGCCCCAGGCCTGTGAGTTTCACAAGATGCTGGTGCTGGTTGGTGGCCGGCAGAGACTGGGGGCGGCTGGGGGCCCTGGCAAGCTGAGCTCTACTCCCCACGTGGTTCTGTGCTGGCATTTCGCATGCCTGGCCTGAGCCTGGCCCTCCTGTGTCCTCACAGGTGAGCGTGTGGTGGCTCGTGCACCTTTAGAACCAACCATGGGCCAGGGCACCCCAGGGGAGCACGGGAGGGTCCTGCCCTGTCCGCTTGCCGCCTACTCAGGAGGCCCCTGTAGACAGTACCTGGGTGGGGTCCCACCTGGGGCCGTGGCAGGTGCAGCAGACGGGGTGGAGGGGGCATTCCTCCCAGGCCATCTGTGGGAGGCTCATCCCCTGGGGGTGCCTCCCGGAGCTGCTGGGGGACAGCATTTCAGGCTGGAGAGACTTGGGCCTGACCCGGGGGTGGGCATGGCCTGGGCCACAGCTGTAAGTGTCTCCCTGTGCTGGGGGCCAGCCAGGTTCCTGCGGCTCTGGGGGTGTGGCCCTCAGCTCAGGCCACACTTGCCGTCTCCCTCCCAGGACAGGTCCCAGAAGAGGAGGCCAGTCAGAATGGACAGAGCCGGGGCCTCCCCAAGGCCGTGTGTATGAACGGCACGGAGGCGGCGCAGCTGAGCACCAAATCCAAGGCAGAGGGCAGGGCCCCCAACCCCGCCCGCAAGGCCTGCTCTGCCAGCAGCAAGATCCGCCGGCTGTCGGCCTGCAAGCAGCAGTGAGGGTGGCCACCTGCAGGTGGGGCACGGCGGGACCCGGGCGGGGCATGTGGGGACACTGCATGGATGCCACAGCCAGCCATGAGCATAGCTCACGCCAGTCATGGCGGCTGTCAAACGGCTGCGCATAGTTGCCATGTAGCCTTTGGGTAGCTTGGCCATGTAGCAGTCCCCACTGAGGGTGGTATCTCCGGGCCTGGTGTCTGGCTAGTGTACTGGTCACGGAGGCCTACGTATGGCAGGACTCTAGGGGGTGTCGTGCCATCCTCACAGCCATCTCTCAGAGTGGGTGCATTTAGAGGACCCTGCCCTGGGCCTGGCACCCCCTCCCCATGCGTGGGCTACTCCCAGGAAAGGCTCACGTTGGGCTCAGCCCAGAAGCTTTTGAGGCATGAGTGAGTGGTGGGTGGTGGGGAGGGGCGGCGACCTCCATGGCCCTGCTGGGCTGCCCCAGGCTCTGAGCCAGCTGCCAGGTCTGGCTGAGGCTGAGTCGTGCCAGACGCTGCCCTGTCTCTCCCTGTGTGCCTGCTCCCTCTCCCAGCCCCAGATGTCAGAGACCCTTGTCACCTGCTGAGGATGCGGGGTGGATGGGAGCCCGAGGCTGAACCCCCTGCCTTGCCACAGTCCCTCTCCCAGGTTTTGGGGGCCACTGCCTGAGTTACATGTCTGTCCCCCAAATGGGTGCTCACAGCCCATCCACCAGCGTCAGAGCCTGCCAGACCCTACTGCAAGAGGCTACACTTAATGTACCCGGGGAGTGACTCAAGGGTGGCCTTCCCTGGCCTCCCCTGCTGCCCCACTGGAGTGCGGTAGCCCGATGACTGCACCTCAGCTTCTCCATCCTCCCAGGAGCCCGAGGGAAGCGGAGAACCGGTACCCAGGCTGACCTCTTCCGTCCTCCCTCCCCCCTGCAGCCCGTGTCCAGGAGCCCCGCCAGGTGCCCGCGCCAGGCCCTCAGTCTTCCTG
>NW_012105808.1:340074-341352 GCF_000951045.1 Mandrillus leucophaeus
CCCCGCGCCCCCTCCCTGGCCGGCCACCCGCCCTCTGGATCAGGGAGGGTGGGCCCGGGTGGGACTTGGGACTTGGGATCAGGGAGGGTGGGTCCCGGGTGGGACCTTGGGAAGGTGAGAGCTTTAAAATGGGCCGGTGTGTTTTGCAGGGAATGGGTCTTGCATTGACCCTGAGCTGTAGCGCCTGCTCCGTAAGCAGGGTGCGTCCATCCCGGACTGCAGACAGCGGGGCCCCCTCCCTTGGAAGCTCCCAGGAGAGTCAACGCGCTTCTCCCTGGGAGTCACCGTTTCCCAGCCTCCCAGTGAATGTGGGAGCCGCAGCGGGTGGACTGGATGCGGTTGAGTCCCGCTCAGCCACTGCTCCAGGCTAGGGCTCTCTGCCCACCCATGCTGGATAAACAGCAGGAGGAGGACGGTGCACAGACCTGAGGGTCACTCCCCAGACCAGGGCTGCCCCAGGAACCCTGCTCTGCGCCAGCCCCACGCCCCTTTCCCATCCCACTGGACGTGGGCCCTGGGCTTCAGGAAAGTTGCCCTTGGGGTTGCAGCAGGAATGCCGCTGGCCAGAGTGGTCACAGCAGCTTCTGAGAAGGGTCCGCCCAGCCCTCGGGAGCGTGGTGGGGGTGGGAGAGGGCCCGGGACCACAGCAGAACCCTTCAGGCCTCGTTCTCCACTAGCAAGCGGCAGTACCAGCGCCATCGTCGGGGGTGGGGCCCCACCTCCCACCCACCCCCCTACCCTTACCCAGTTTCTCCCTGCTTCCCTCCTCTGGTCCATGCTGGAGAGGTGGCCCCAGTGAGTCAGCCTCTGGGAGGGGCCTTGCTGCTGGAGGCGGGTGAGCGCGTGTCCACGGGGCCTGGAGAGCGCTCCCTGGGCCGCCTAGTGGGGGGGCGAAGCGGGGCAAGGGCCCACAGGTCCACCCCTAGCACCTCCATCTACTGAAAAATACCTGCCGAGAGCAGGGGGCGGGCTGGCCAGAAAGGGACGGGGGCGTGGGAAGGCCACGGCGTCGCCAGCCCTGGCGATGTACTGGATGAAGTCCTCGTGGGGGGCGCCCCCCTCCTCCTGCTCCGTGCTCTCACTGGCTGCCCGCTGCCGCTGGAAGTGGTGCCGCTTGGGGGAACCTGCGCGGGGGATGTGCCGTCAGCGTCAGCCCGCATGTACCTCCACCCTCCACCCCACACGCAGAACGCCTGCGCCCCCCCCCACACACAGAGAATGCAGGGGATGTGCCGTCAGCGTCAGCCATCATGTACCTCCACCCTCCACCCCACACAC
>NW_012105808.1:341807-347139 GCF_000951045.1 Mandrillus leucophaeus
GAATGCCTGTGCCCCCCCACACATTGTGGCCCCCTCACACACATACACCACCTGTGGCACTCCCCACACAGAATGCCTGCGCCCGCCCCACACACCTGTGCCCTTCCACACAAATGCTTGTGCCTGCCCCCACAGAATGCCTGTGCCCCCCCACACATTGTGGCCCCCCCACACACATAGAACACCTGTGCCCCCCTCACAGAACACGTGTACCACACACACCTGTGCCCCCCCACACACACACACAATGCGTGTGCCCTGTCACATGCACAGAGAAGTGGGCCCTGGTTTGGGCCAGACCCCAGGTGGCATCTCCCCAGGCCAGGTGGGTGTGGACAGTGGCTGTATGTACACCCTGGAGTACAGGTGAGGAAACTGAGGCACGGAGGGCAGAGATGCTAGGACCAGAGAGCCTGAGCAGGGCAGGGTCAGGAAGCAAGTGAGAAGGGCCTCAGGCACTGGTAGTGCCCCAGGGCAGCCCTGGTCAATGTGTGGCCACTCATAAGGACGTGTCCTGGACACCTGGTGGCCTGCACAGCCTGGCTCAAACTATGGAAGGCATGAGAGAGTCACATACAGGCTTGGTGGGGACTAATGAGGAGAGGGAGAGCGGTGCCCTCTCCTGCCAGCTCCACCCTGGTCTGGGGAGCGCTGGGGGACTGCCCCACCCCTGCCTCAGCCCCCTTCTCCCAACAGCCTCCCCAGTGAAGCTTGAGTGGGCAGGCCCCAGGGGCAGGGAGGCAGTTACCCAGCAAACAGGTTGTGGGTTGTGCTGCAAGCACATTGGACTCTAAATGTCTCTAGTTGCCACCAGGGCTCCATTCATCTCAAGATCTGGATTCTCTCAGCGGGACCGGGGCAGCCAGAGGAGGCCTTCCCCTCTCTGGCCCCTAGCCACCTTGGGGTGGGGGTTGGGAGAAGTCACCCCACCCCTGCTGGCTGGAGCCAGGCCCCAATACGGGGTCTCCCACTGTCTGATGGCGTGTCCTCTGTCACACTGACAGCACCTTCTCTCTGCGTTTGTCCCCTGTCCCGGCCTCACCTGACAACTGGACCTGCCACCCCCTCCACAAGGCAGAGCAGGGCCCCAGCCCCTCTGGCCTGCCCTAGCCCTGCTGCCGGAGCTACGGACAGGACCCCTCTGCTCCCGCCACACACTCCTGCCACAAGGCCAGAAAAGGCAGCCCCGTCTCCAGGATCCTGCCTGACCCAAGGCCTGCAGAATTCAAGGACTACAGAGATCTATGTGCTGCAGCCCAGAGGGCAAAGCGCCGCCCCCACCCCCAGCTTCTGTAAGTTTTTCTGGCACACAGCCACGTGCATTCGTCCCGCAGTGCCTCCTGCTGCTTCCTCACCTCAACAGCAGCACTGAGTTGTGGAGACAGCCTCTCCGACCATAACCCCACGAATGCCACCATCTGGGGCCTGACGGGAAATGTCTGCTGACCCCTGGCGCAGTCCAACACTTACTTCGTGTCAGAGGAAGCCAGAGCCCAGACCGGCAGAGGGCCTTGGCCAAGGTCACACAGCAGCTGATGCTCTGGCCAGCGGGCGAGGGAGGGGCTCCTGGAGAACTCACCTTCCGCTCACATTCCCAGGGATGAGAGCCCAGTGTGGCCGGGAGGGGGTGCAGGCCGCAGGCCCCACCCTCTACGCTGCACAGTGACCAGGTGGTCCCCTGACACCCTCCTTTACCACCTCATCCTGGGTGCCCCAATGACCTGAGAGGAGTCAGGGCGCGCAAAGCCCTCCCACACAGGGCACCGGAGCTAGGTGGGTCTGGCTCAAGCTGCCCACACACTCAGCCCTCCCAGCCGCCTGCAGAACCTCAGGCAGGATGCCCGCTGGCAGACTGGGCAGGGCCAGGCCCCAGAGCATTGGCTCCCCACCCAGCCCACAACCTCCTGCTCCTGGATGTCCAGGGCAGCCCCTGGCAGCCACCACCAAGCCCGCAGGGGCCACTCTCCACCAGGTGCCACAGCTCACCTCTCGTGTCCAGACTGGCCGCCCGCTGGCTGGGCTCCAGCTTCCACTTCTTGACCTTGAAGTAGGGGCTGGCCCCGTCCAGGCTGGCATGGCGGCGCAGGCGGGTGAGGAACTGCAGAACGGTACCCGTCCCGGATCCCGGGCCCACCTCCCCAGGTCCTGCTGCAGCCCCGGGCCCTCCAGCCTTGGTGCTCCTGGTACCGGCATCCAACTGGCAGGGAACAGAGATGGCGCTCAGACTAAGACCTCTTCCCGGCCCCGCGTGCTGGCCCCAGATGGCCCTAGGTTGGGACACAGTCCCAAGGACCCCCATCACTGCGACAGAGAGGGGTACCTGCTCAGAGAGGAGCAGAGACAGGAGGAGGGGCACTCGGTGGCTGGGTGCGCTACACAAGGGTGCTCTGCCCTCCGGGGAAGGTCCCTGGACATGGTGTTTGGAGAGAGGAGGTGGTGTGTGTCTAGGAGCTTTCTTGCCCACGGCGTGGGCTGCAGGTGAGGGAGGGCGGGGGTGGTGCACCCTCTCCAGCGCCTAGGGAATGTCAGTGAGGTAGGAGCCTGGGGTGCCCCTGCGTGTAAGTACACGCCTGTGTCCGGTGTGCGGTCAGCTCCCGCTTTCTCCCGTGTGCAATGACCTGGCGGGCCAAGGAGGGCCGTGGTGGGTGGGAGGTCACAGGCTGACAGTGGTCCTGGATTGGGGGCAGGGAGGGGAAGGACCCTCCCGGGCTGTGGACACTGTGGGGGAAGCGCAGGGGCCCTCACCGAGATGCCTTCCCCAGAGTCGCTAGATGCCGAGGGGCTGATCTCCGCAAAGTCAGTGGCGCCCGCGGCCGAGTTGTAGGGATCACCTGGCAGGGCGGAGCTGGGGCCCACGGAGCGGCCCGTGAGGGCCTTCCCCGGGGGCTGTGGGACAGAGCCAGGTGGGGGAGGAAGCAGTGACAGGTCAAAGAGCATGGGTGGGTGAGGGGCACGGGTGGGTGAGGGGCATGCTGGGCTCGGCTCCCTGCCCTGCTCCACCCCACCTCGCCCATCCCAAGATGAGGGCCACCCCGAAAAAGAGTGAGGGAGGGCGTGGGGGCCCAGGAGTCCCTGGGGCTGCCCCCACATCCCCCGAGGAACCCCGATGGCTGCTGCCCATAGGCTCACCTGGAAGATGGCCAAGGTGGTCTTGGGAGAGGTGGCTGGGTGGGGCGTGGCAGCCGAGCTGGCCTCACCCGAGTCACACTCATGGATGGTGACAATCTTGAGGGGCGGCAAGTGCAGGTGTGTGAGCCGGGCATTCTTCAGGTGGTGGAAGTCCCCCTCCGTCAGTGTGTACCTGCGACGGTATCTGGCCGTCAGAGCCTGCCCAACTCCCATGCCTGATGCCGCAGCTGCTGCACTCTGCCATCCACTCTGCTGGCCAAGGCCGCCCCACCGCACAGTCCCAGTTCAGGGGCCTCCACCTTGGTCCCTGCAGCCTCTGCGCACAGCTCCTCCCCTGTCCCAAGCAGCCATGACCTCAGACAGGCCCTGGGGTACCCCCTGACGCCACCCTGCTTACCGGCGGCCCTTGTCCTGCGTCTTGCGGCTCTGCTCGAACAGAGCCGCCTCGTTGAAGGAAACCCGGCGGCCAGTGGAGCTGGTGGACAGGAAGCGCTCAGTCTCCGCATCCTGGCTCTCGGGGTCCTCCCCCCGGAAGTCGGGGTCTGCGTGAAGAGGCAGGAGAGGGTGGGCCCCGGGTGGGCCGCGCCAAGCGCCTGGTCCCGGGAGGGCTGCTCGTCGGGCAGCCGGGACGGGGAGGGCTGGGGCCACGGCGTGGGCGGCCGGGCGGGTGGGGCGAGGGACACTCGTCCATCCGCTCACACACTCACTCGCTCAGCACGCGCCTGGGCCCACCTACGCCTGGGCGTTAAGGAAACAGAGATGAGTCGGAATCGAGCTGCGCCCAGTCTGGTGGGGGAGACAGACAGACACAGACGGTCAGGCAGCCCGAGGGGGCAGCAGGTGGCCAAGGGGCAGATGGACAGGTGGGCGCGTAGCTGGGCTGGCCAGCACCTCACCTTGGGCCGGGTGGGTGCCGTTGTCCAGATAGGTGGTGGTGGTCTTCTCCACTTCCTCCATGGCCCTGGGAGAGACATCGGGAGAGCCCAGTGGCACCAAGGGCCCAGAGAACCGCAGTGGGTCTCGGCTCTCTGCCCCAAGCCAAGGCCCTGTGCATCACCCACTCTCCAGAGGCACAGCCCACCCTGTGACTCAGAAGCCAGTGAGGTAGGTCCCCCATACCCGACTGGTGCCCACAACCACCATGCACCTGCCCAGCCGAGGTGGGGGCCTCGCACCTGTTGAGGCGCTGGTGGACGTCCCAGCAGCGCTTGCAGAGGAGCAGGACACCGGACAACACCACCAGCGTGCCCCCCACGAACAGCGACATCACCACCACCAGCAGCACGTAGTTGTCCAGGATGGGGTCTGGCTCTGCCTGCGGGCATGCGGGGGGGGGGGGTCAGGTGCTGCTGGCCTGGATGACCTCCAGCCCCTCCCACCTGTCCCCTGCACCCACCGTGGGGCGTCCAGTGGCGTTGTCCCACGACGTCGTCAGAGCTACTGTGGCAGTGGTGGTGGTGGTGGTGGTGGCGGCGGCGGCGGTGGTTGTGGCCATGGTGGCTGTGGGCTGCATTCTGAACTGGGGAGGAGGGCCCTGTAGGGAGGAGGCCTGGTCAGCTCCAGCTAGGCCTGCTTCTCCTCCAGGAGCCACTGCAGACAAGCCAGGTCTTCCCTGCCGGACCGAGAGCCCACACAGGGGCCAGTGACTCATGGAGAGGCTGCAGAGCCGGAGGCAGCCTCCACCCGGCTTGGCCCTGGCGGGAGGGCCCGGGGGGCTCTCTCTGGACCTCCATCTTACATCCCCATGGCAGGGGAGGAGGCCTGGTCCTCTGAGGGTGCTCCTGTGCCCATCACAACTGCACACAGCCGGTGCAGCCTGTCCTGCAAGATAACGCCAGGCCCTGGAGCTCCGAGACGGGAAGGGCAAGCACTGGGAGGAATGGGGACAACGAGGTGGTGCGGCCAGCTCCAGAGGGATCCAGACGCCCTGTCCGCCCCATCACTACCCCCGCCCCAAGAAGTTCAGCTACACCGTGGCAAGGCCCACCCCGCCATGGTTGGGTAGAGGGAGACCTCCCGCTGCCCGCGCGCGGGGGAGGGCGAAGGGGCTGGGTGCGTGTCCCCGGGTCACGACTCCCACGACTCTGGGAGGTGGAGGTCCCCCGGTGCTGAGCGCTGGTGGGAGTGCAAGGGACAAAGGAGGCGCATCTGTTCCCGGCCCCGAGAAGCTGGTTCCCATGGCGACCGCGGAGCAGGCCGCGGC
>NW_012105808.1:348584-350641 GCF_000951045.1 Mandrillus leucophaeus
GCCCCCGGCCCATCGGCACGATTCACCTCGCCCGGTCCTGAGGTCCCAGGGACGCAGCTCGGGGTGTCCTGGAATGCACGACTCTCTGCAGCCCGAGGTGCGCCGCGTGCGCAGGAGGGGGTGGGGTCCCGGGGGACACGGACTCCCCTCTCACGTTGCTTGGTCCGTGGGGGTTCTGGGGCGGCACAGCCAGGGCCCCTCGGGCACAATTGCAGCCCAGGGTCTCTGGTTACAGGCGCCCCGCCTGCTTCCCCACGCAGGTCCCCTCTGCCACTGTGGAGGGCTCGCCATGCCCCTCCTGGCCCCTGTCCTGTGTGACAGCGATCACAGACCGGCTTAAAGCTGAGCAGAGCCCATGGGGCCCAAACGTGCGCTCACAGAGGTCTGCTTGTGGGGTGACATCAGAACGACACCTCCAAGTCCCAGAGCTGCCGCTGCTTCTCCCTCTCAGACCATCGAGCCTCACCTTCAGATACTCAGGCCACACACCTGCCACCAGCCTGGCCCAAGCGCCACCCCAGCCCCGCTGGGCCCACACCTAACACCCCACAGCGCCTGCTCTTTCTCATCCCAAAGAAAGGCTGACACCACCGCTGGCCCAGCTCAGCCTCCCCGCCTCTGCCCTTGCAGGTGCTCCGTACCCAGGCCTCTTTGTCCATTCAGCCAAAGATTCACCCCGGTTTCCTTCAACTCCTCCAGCTTCACAGTCTCGGCGATTCTGCTCTTGGCTCCCAGCCCATGTCCGGGTCCTCTCCTCTGCTACGTCTCTCCAAGGCCCTATGCCTTGCGCCTTGCCTGTTCCTGTGTGCTGTGGGACCCCCACTCCGCTAGCTGTGAACTCCAAGGGCAGCCCTTCTCTTATGGCTGGCCCTCCAGGCAGAGGGGCAGCACCAGGGAACCTGGTGCCAGGCAGATGGGAATTGCATGGGCAAAGGTTTCGAGGCAGAAAAGTTTGCAGGTCAGCGCCTGTGGAGGAAGCAGAGAAACCGTCTTGTTCCCAGCAGGACCATGACATGGGCAGGCTTCAGGGTTTTTTGTATTTTGTTTTTGCTTTTTGGAGAGACAGAGTCTCGCACTGTCACCCAGGCTGGAGTGCAGTAGTGTGATCACGGCTCACTGTAACCTCCATCTCCCGGATACAAGCAATTTTCCAGCCTCAGCCCAGAAGGTAGTTGGGATTACAGGCCCGCGCCATCATGCTCAGCTAATTTTTTGTTTTTGTTTTTGTTTTGTAGAGATGGAATCTTGCTATGTTGTCCAGGCTGGTGTCGAACTCCCGGACTCAAGAGATCCTTCTGCCTCAGTCTCCCAAAGTGTTGGGACTACAGGCGTGAGCCCCCACACCCCGCCAGGCTTCCGATGTTTAACGAAGACTCGCTATGGCTGTGTGAAGAAAAGGTACCTGTACTAAACAGGCGGAGGCTGGGGCCTGCTAGGCCAGAGACGGTAGCTGCGGTGGCCATGCCGGGTGCACAGGCCAGGACAGGGCGGAATTCCAGAGGAACCCCAGGTTTGGGGCTGGAGTAATGCCGCCCTCACCCGTGGGCGACCCTGGAGTGGGGACTGGAGGGAAGTGGTTCCATGAGTGAGATTCAGTCTATTAGGCCTCCCAGCTTCCTGCAGTGGCAGCTGGATATGAGGTCCCGAGAGCCAGGAGAGGATGTGGTGCACAGGTCATGCCTAGAAAAGTGAGCGGGGCTTCCCCTCTGCACCCCCCGAACCAGGACCAGAATGACCAGGCCCCAAGTGACCCTCACAGCTCTGGCCCGCAGGGAGGAGCCAGGCCCAACCCTTCATCCTGAGTTCGGCCAGCAGGGCCTTCTTCAGGTGCCCGGGTTCCAAAAGACAGGAGCGACCGCCACTGCACTGGCCTGAACACGGGCAGGGCGCGAGGGTGCAACCTTCGGGTGCAGGGAGCCACGGATGGTGTCGGACAGCCCCAGGCCCTCCCCAGATCCCTGCACCCCTGGGGTCCAGCAGCCCACAGCGCCAGGCACAAGGCCCTTTCCAAGGAGCCCGAGCCCCAACCCCCGCCATCCCCAACTCCGCATTTTCCC
>NW_012105808.1:355166-356141 GCF_000951045.1 Mandrillus leucophaeus
AGCGATTCTCCTGCCTCAGCCTCCCGAGTAGTTGGGATTACAGGCGCCCACCACCATGCTCGGCTAGTTTTTGTATATTTAGAGACGAGGTTTCGCCATGTTGACCAGGCTGGTTTCAAACTCCTGACCTCAGGTGATCCGCCCACCTCGCCCTCCAAAGTGCTAGGATTACAGGCGTGAGCCACCGCGCCCGGCCTGATCTGCTTATTAATGATCTCAAATGTCTGCTAAACGACCCCCGGCCCCAGAGCAGGATTCTCACTCTGTCGCCCAGGCTAGAGTGCAGTGGTGCAATCATAGCTCACTGCAGCCTCAACCTTCTTAGGCCCAAGCAATGCTCCCACCTCAGCCTCCCCAGTAGCTGGGACTACAGGCGTGCAACATCATGCCAAGGTAATTTTTTTATTATTTGTAGAGACAGGGTCTCCCTATGTTGCCCAGGCTGGTCTCGATCTCCTGGGGTCAAGTGATTCTCCTGCCTCGGCCTCCCAAGGTGCTGGGATTACAGATTGGAGCCACCACACCTGGCCCAGAACAGGAATCTTGATGTTTTCTTGATGTCTATCCAGGACCCTGCATCCAATCTTTTTTTTTTTTTTTTTTTTTTTTTGTACAGACAGGTCGGGGGCGGGGGCGATCCACACTGTTGCCCAGACTGGTTTCCAAGCCTCAAGTGATCCTCTGGGCTCAACCTCCCAAAGCGCTGGTATTACAGGCGTGAGCCACCAGGCAGCCCAATCTTGAATTTCACTGAAGCTCGTTTTACTCCCTCCACCTCCCAGGACCGTCTCACCGCCCTTAGCTGACACCCTGCTATATAAGGGGCCAGAACAAAACTGCAACCCCCAGAATACCCCACGACGGGGCGTTGCGTCCTTAACGTCGACAACGTCGCGTGCGCCCTGCTGGGAGTCGTAGTTCGCGCTTGCGCTCTTGCCAGGACTCCTCCTCCCAGACGTCCCTGCGCGTCGTCCT
>NW_012105808.1:356641-362965 GCF_000951045.1 Mandrillus leucophaeus
AGCCGAGGTCACTCAGTCCTGGACCCTCGGCGCTGCCTCTGCCGCCCGAGCCCTGCGCTGCCCTCGTCCCGGGCACCTCCCCGAGATAAGCGCCTCCTGGGTGCCCTCCCCGATCTCCCTGGCCAAAGCCTGGGTGTCGCCGGATCGTTGCATTCCCATTTCGCGGATCAGTAGAATGAGGCGCAACGTTGAGGACCAAAGCTGCAATCTCTGATCCTGCACTGGGCTGTCTCAGTGCCTCACATCAGCGCCAGGTCCTGCCCGGACCTATTTCTCAGCAGGACAGGCCGAGTCCGGGGTGGGCGCGGGGCCGGCCTGCCCCGCCATCATTCCCCCACGCTGTTGTCGCAGGTGTTCTTCAACGGTGCCAACGTCCGGCAGGTGGACGTGCCCACGCTGACCGGAGCCTTCGGCATCCTGGCGGCCCACGTGCCCACGCTGCAGGTCCTTCGGCCAGGGCTGGTTGTGGTGCATGCAGAGGACGGCACCACCTCCAAATACTTCGGTGAGTTCGGTGGAGGGCTGCAGGGCCAGGCCAGACCCGGGCTGCACATCCCAGGTCAGTCTCCGTCTCAGTTGAGGCTGCGAGAAAAAATAGTTATAGGCCGGGCGCGGTGGCTCACGCCTGTAATCCCAGTACTTTGGGAGGCCGAGGCAGGTGGATCACCTGAGGTTAGGAGATCGAGACCATCCTGGCTAACACGGTAAAACCCCATCTCTACTAAAAATATAAAAAATTAGCCGGGCGAGGTGGCAGGCACCTGTTGTCCCAGCTACTCGGGAGGCTGAGGCAGGAGAATGGCGTGAACCCGGGAGGCAGAGCTTGCAGTGAGCGGAGACTGCGCCACTGCACTCCAGCCTGGGCTACAGAGTGAGACTCCATCTCAAAAAAAATATAAGTATATATATACAGAAAACTAGTTGGGTGTGGTGGTGGCCGCTTGTAATCCCAGCTACTCAGTAGGCTGAGGCAGGAGAATCGCTTGAACCCTGGACGCAGAGGTTGCAGTGAGCGGAGATCGTGCCACTGCACTCCAGCCTGGGCAACAAGAGTGAAACTCCGTCTCAAAAAAGAAAATAGTTTTAGCAGGTTTGTCCACTGAGCAGCCTGGGCTGGGCGGTGATGAAAGCGAACCAGAGGGGACCCTGCTCTCAACCGGTTTACGACTGGCTCTGGACTAACCAACGTGTGATGGGTGAAGCAAGAGACGTAAAACCACCCAGGCCCAGTGGCTCATGCCTGTAGTCTCAGCACTTTGGGAGACTGAAGTGGGAGAATCGCTTGAGCCCAGGAGTTCGAGACTAACCTTGGCAACATAGTGAGACCCCCGTCTCTCCAAAAAAAAAAAAAAAGAAACTAACCAGGCGAGGCTGGGTGCAGTGGTTCACACCTGTAATCCTAGCACTTTGGAAGGCCGAGGTGGAAGGGTCTCTTGAGCCCAGGAGTTTGAGACCAGCCTGGGCAACATAGTGAAATCCTATATCTACAAAAAATTAGCTGGTTGTGGTCCAGCTACTTGGGAGGCTGAAGCAAGAGGGCCGCCTCAGCCGGGGAATTCAAGGCTGCAGTGAGCTAGGATCATGCCACTGCACTTCAGCCTTGGTAACAAGAGCAAGACCCTGTGCCAAAAAAAAAAAAAAAAACCCTCAAGAAACCATGTCAGGAGGGCTGATCAGATTAGGGGAGGAAGGTCATTTGTGCAGGAAAAAAGCAGTTTTAAGCATCACTGGTTTCCAATGGTAGAGCCGGGTTTGAACTCAGCTTGCTTTTGGCCCGGATCCCAGCTCAGCCATGGGTGGTGGGTCAGAGGGAGGGTCTCTGTCCCCAGGTGGTGCTTTTGGGGGTCCCTCCAGCTTCTAGTTCTTTCTTGGGGCCCCTGTTTTGTTCTCTAGGAGTTGCCCCCCATGTTGGGCCCCAGGGCCAGTCCTGTAGGTCTGTTAGGACACTCAGGACACAGACTTGAGTGTTTGTCGAGCTTCTGGTTCACAGGAGCCTCTGCACTTGACCAGGGGCGTCCCTGAGGCCGTCTGGCCCTGTGAGGTCTCACACCTTCCCCCCACCCCATTCCCCCAGTGAGCAGTGGTTCCATCGCCGTGAACGCCGACTCTTCCGTGCAGTTATTGGCAGAAGAGGCGGTAACGCTCGACATGTTGGACCTGGGGGTGAGTGCCAGAGGGGACCTGAGGCTCACCAGGGCAGGAGTTGTCCAGGCTGCGGGGGAGGGAGCGCTGGGGGACCAGGAGCCGGGCTGGGGTCCCTGCTGGCCCCTCACCGCCCCTCAATCCCTTGCAGGCAGCCAAGGCGAACTTGGAGAAGGCCCAGGCGGAGCTGTTGGGGGCAGCTGATGAGGCCACTCGGGCAGAGATCCAGATCCGAATTGAGGCCAACGAGGCCTTGGTGAAGGCCCTGGAGTAGGCGGTGCGTACCCCGTGTCCCGAGGCCCGGCTAGGGGCTGGGCAGGGGTGCCAGGTGGGCCCAGCCAGCTCCTGGGGTCCCAGCCACCTGGGGAAGCCGTGCCTGTCAAAGAGGCCACCAGAGGGCAGTGCAGGCTGCTGCCTGGGCCCCAGGCCCTGCTTGTGTTTAAAGCCCTGGGGACTGGGGCAGGGACAGACGATCCTCCTCAGCTTTGAGCTGTGGCTGCCACCCATGGGGCTCTCGTTCCACCTCTCAAGATCCCCCCAGCCTGACGGGCCGCATACCATCCCCTCTGCCCTGCAGAGCCAGCCGCCAAGGTCCACCTCGGCTTCGGAGCCACCTCTCTGGATGAGCTGCCCCCAGCCCCCGCCCCATTAAAGACCGGGAAGCCTGACTGCTCGGCTCTTGTTACTCCACCTGGCCCGGTGAAGCCGGGAGCGTCCTGGGCCTCTGCTCACGTTCTCCATGTCCCCCTGGGAATAGGGGCTTTGAGCTCCCTGGACTGAATGCCCCTTAGGGCACCAGGAGGTCTGAAGGAAGCAGGCTCGAGGGGGTGGGTGGGGTGCAGCCGGGCAGGCAGGGTGCTGACCTTCACCCCACGATGGTGGGGAGGGTGAAGGTCGCCAGTGATGGAGACATCGGGCGGGGAGGGGTGTCCCCGCCACTCCTGACGCCTCGGCCCAGTTCCTGGTCTCCAGGCCTTGACCCTGAGCCCTGCCAGCCCTTGGTCCCGCCCACTAGCCTCTGGGAAGAGGCGGGCCCCACCCGCTCCCACGGTGGCCCCGCCCTGTGCCCGCCCGTCCTGTGGGTGGCCCTGCCTGGCTGGGTGCCGAATCTGCAGTGTTTTTGGCACCTCCGTGGGCACCTAGGCTTCTGGGTTGGCCCCAGATGGAGTGGGGTAGGCCCAGGAGGGGGTGGCTCCCTGGCACTGCCCCGCTGGGCCCGCCTCTTCTCCTTTCCGTAACCCTGGGGGCGGGCGACACTGGCTCTAGGTGGTGTGCAGACGGCAGGGGTGGGGTCTCCTGACCTCCTCCCCTCCTTGGGATAGGGCCCTGTGGAGTGGGGTAGGCAAGGGATTCCAGGGGGGTGAGTGGGGAGGGTGGGCCTGCCTGTGTCACTGGAGCTGGGATGGTGACAGAGGCCACCCCGGGCCTGTCAGCACGGACGGGCAGCTTACTCCCACGTCATGGTCCCATGCTGGTGACTTGCCATGGCTCCACTTCAGGCCAGGTACCGTTGGGGGCCTCCAGGTGTGCTTGTGACTCTGAGGCCACCGGTCAGCAGATCAGGTTTTCCGGACAGCCCAGGGTCCTCTGCCTGGCTTCCTCTCCGCTTGGGCCTGAAGGCACGAGTGACCAGGCCCCCACTTCTCCAGGAACCCCCAGCCCAGGGAAGGCTGTGGCAGCCACTAGGCCACAGGAGCAGTCTCTGCCCAGGCCCCACCATCCCTGCCCCCCGGCTATAGCCCCAGGTCTTCGAGTTCCTGCCAGGCCACCAGGACCCTATAAATAAGACCGAGGGCACAGCTGGGACTTGGCAGGGGCTCAGGGGAGGAGCTGCTCACTCCGGGGACCCCCCTGCCCCCACCGCCAGGGAAGTGTGAGCCTTGGAGCCAGGCCTCAGGACACCCGAGACACCTGACACCCTGAGGGAACAGCCCGTGCTGGCCGGACGCGTCCTGGAGAAGGAGGCAGCCAGGGTGGGGCCGGGACCAGGCGGTCAAGGCCCTTCCGTGAGGACAGCCAGGGGCTCGGTGCAGCAGAACAGAGCACGGGGTTTGCCTCCATCACACCCAGGAACAGCGCACTCAACCATGGGGACACTGAATATGGGAAATGGTGGGGAAGCGTTTTAGCACGTTTATTCGTTTCAACTGGCTCTGGGCATCTGGTCCCCAAAGGGCACACAGTGGCCCCTGTGAAGCCCAGCATGTCCCTCAACCCATGTCCCATTCCACTCCCGACCAGACCAAGGTGACTGTGTCCATTTCACTCCCGACCAGACTGAGGTGACGGCATCCAGGGCTCTCCCACAACCCATGTCCCATTTCACTCCCGATCAGACTGAGGTGACGGTGTCCAGGTGATAGAGCCACACATGAAAGGCGAGAGGCAGGGAGGGAGGTGCGGGCTGCTGGCCACTCAGAGAGGACCCCAATGTCCTGCCCAGGCTGCCCATTTGGCGCCAGCCCACAGCTCCCTCCGCCACCTTTGTTCTCTGGAAGCAGAATAAGCCAGGCTCTGCAGGTCCCACCTGTGGCCCCAGCCTGTCATCCAGGCCCCATTAATAGACCCCAGCCCCTCCTCCCTCTAATTGGGCCCAGTTCACTAACAAGCCATTCCCACTTCCTGGACCATCGTTTTGTTTTTTTTTTTTTGAGACGGAGTCTGACTCTTGTTGCCCAGGCTGGAGTGTGGTGGTGCTATCTGGGTTCACTGCAAACTCCGCCTCCCAGGTTCAAGTGATTCTCCTGCCTCAGCCTCCCGAGTAGCTGGGATTAGAGGCGTGCGCCACCACGCCAGGCTAATTATATATTTTTTAGTATAGACAGGGGGTTTCTCCATGTTGGTCAGGCTGGTCTCGAACTCCCGACCTCAAGTGATCCGCTCACCTCAGCCTCCTAAAGTGCTGGGATTATAGGCGTAAGCCACCACGCCCCAATTTTTTTTTTTTCTTTTTTTTTTTTTTTTGAGACAGTCTCGCTCTGTCACCCAGGCTGAAGTGCAGTGGCGCAATCTCGGCTCACTGCAATCTCTGCCTCCCGGGTTCGAGCGATTCTCCTGCCTCAGCCTCCCGAGTAGCTGGGACTACAGACGTGTGCCACCACACCCAGCTAATTTTTGTATTTTTAGTAGAGATGGGGTTTCACCATGTTAGCCAGGCTGGTCTCGATCTCTTGACCTCGTGATCCACCCGCCCCAGCCTCCCAAAGTGCTGGGATTACAGGCGTGGGCCACCGCACCTGGCCACATCATCTTTTTTATGTGACAAACTGCTACTCATTCCTCAAACCCCAGCCCCTGTGACCCCCTTCCAAGGGTTATCCCAGTCTCTCCCTCTCTGGCCTAGCCCTGACCCTGCGGGGTTGGGTGTGCCTGTCAAGGTGGGGGCCACAGCTGCCGGGAGCATGGGTGGCAGCCGGAAGGAGACCTGAAGCGGAGCGCAGCCCTGGGAGAGGCGCCCATGGCCAGGGTGGGGGTGGAGGTGGTCAGGCCAGACACAGGGAGGAGCCAGATAAGTGGACAGGAGGTGCTCCAGTAGGGATGGGGTCCCCTTCTCTGGATGAAGGGGCAGGACAGGACCCACCTCAACCAGGACCATCCTCAAAAAGCCGACTGGGAAGGGTAAGATGCACACCACATTCCTGTCTCATTGGCTGTGGCCTCAGTTTCTTCATCTGTAAAATGGGGTAATGCCCACCCCAGAGGCTGGGAACCAGTGCATGTCCTACATTAATGGGGGGGTGATGACCCCAGAGTGAGCCTGCTGCATCCCCTCACCACACTCCCACCCACCCTGGAGAAACTGAGGCTGGGAGAGGCCAGTTACCTCCCGAGGTCACAGCATAGCCGGCTGGTGACTGGCTGGGCACAAGGCAGGCCTGGCACTGGCTAATCGCTCCATAAATGCCCTCTGAGGTCACCATTGACAGATGCAGGAGGCCAGGGCTGGCCAGGGCACCCCCACTCCACGGCAGGTGACTCCAGCCTGTTTTCCTGGACGACGGCCGCTGACTCAGGCCCCTCTTCCCGTCCCCCCCACGCGGGCGCCCCCAGGCGGAAGCACCAGGCCTGGGGCGGCAGGAAGGGGGCGGGGCAGGGAGTCGCGCTGTACACCCCGAAACCCTGTCCCGGTGACGATTCGGGGTGCATCCGAGCCCGTGGCTAGGCAGGCCGAGACCCCTGTAT
>NW_012105808.1:365605-366732 GCF_000951045.1 Mandrillus leucophaeus
GAGCCCGGCCCGGCGCAGCCCCCAGGGCCTCTTCTCGGGCCGAAGCCCGTGGCGCCCACAAAGACGAGCCAGGGCTAGAGTTGGGGAATTGGAGGCAGGGGCTGCTCTGGGGGCGCGGGGGGAAGGTGGCATAGAGCACACTGGGGCCCAGACGAGGGGAAAGTGCCTGGTTGGGGTGCAGAGGGGGTGCCAGAGTGCCAGAGTCCAGGGCGGGGTTTCCACTGGAGGGAAGGGGTCCGAATCGCCAGGATGGGGCTCCCAGTACCAGACAGAGACCTCTGCATGCGCTCAGGGCCCTGGATCTGGAAGCCGGGAAGGGTTGGGGGTGGGAACTTATCCGTCTCTCCCCACACAAGCACAGCCCTCCCCCGCGGCCTCTGCTTCCGCGGCCCTGTATCGTCTCCGCGGAGTCTCATGCTCTTCTTTCCTCCCCCCAGCCGGCTCAGTTCGGGGAAGCTGCAGGAGTTCGGCGTGGGTGATGGCAGCAAGCTGACCTTGGTACCCACCGTGGAAGCGGGCCTCATGGTAAATGGCCATGGGGCTGCGTGCCCCCCGAGGCCCCCGCACACAGGCAGTAGCCCCTCCCTCGGCACCTGTCCGCGCACACACACCACCTGGGGCCCCCACTCCGCCAGCCAGCAGGGCCCTCCCCACCCCATGCTCCAGCCTGCGATTCCGACCCCACACTCAGGCCCCTCTCCTGCCTCTCTTTGTAGTCTCAGGCCTCAAGGCCGGAGCAGTCTGTGATGCAAGCCCTCGAGAGTCTCACGGAGACGCAGGTAAGACCTCGCCAGCCCCTTCCTAACAGGGCAGCCCCGGGGGCAGGGTGCCTCGGCCACCGATGGTGCCTGGGAGTTGTCTGTGTCCCCAGGGGGCTGGGGGAGGGGAGGGGATGTGCCACTCTGCCTGGGTGCCAGCCTGGCCTGGCCTCCTCACCTCCTCTCCCCCAAGACTCACCACCTGACCCAGCGGGCTTTCTCTCCCACGGTGGCTGCCCTGGGGGAAGGAGACCTGGCTTTCACAAGACTGCCTGCGGGGTGACCTTGGCCCACCGGGCCTCATCCCTGCTAACACCCTGGCCTGCATCCCCCGCCCCCTCTGGCCCCCGCTGAGGAGCGCCCCCCCCC
>NW_012105808.1:371007-375621 GCF_000951045.1 Mandrillus leucophaeus
GGTGGGGGGCTGCAGGTGATTTCCTGGGGCGAGTGTGAGCAGAGCTCCCCGCTGCTGGGGGGCTGCGGTTGGCAGGGGGCCCAGGGCGTGTTGGCTTCACACCCTCCTCCCTGGGCGCCTGCCTGCGTCAGGAAGGAGCTGGGGGGGGGGGGGCTGGGCGGAGACACTGGTCTCCCCAGGGTAGCTTCCCTGCCTGGCACTGAGTCCTGCCCGCCCATTTACCCTCCCCAGGGAGGAAGTTGCAGGGCGGGTGGTGGTGGGGACTCCAGCTGCTCTCGGGAAGCCACCTCAGGCCCTTCCTGCAAAGGCTGTCTTGGGGCAGGGGGGCCGGGCAGGCTGGGCCTCAGGGTGGGGGCTTTGCCCTGCCCTCCTCCCTGCCCCCCTCCCCACGGGCCCCAAGCAGAGAAGGTTACGCCAGCCACTGCCAGCGGAGAGCCAGGAGGGAGAGCTGGGAGGCGGTCGGTTCTGAGTCATCCCAGCCTATGTCACTTCTCAGAAACCTCCACCCCCCCCCATCCCGGCCCCTGGGGAGAGTAGGGCTCTGGCCCTGACCCAGAGCAGGGGGCTTGGTGAGGACAGGGTCAGATCCAACCCACACCCACCCTGAACGGGGGCAGATTGAGGGTTTCTGTGCTTGGGGCAGGTTGTGCCCTCTGGGACTCCAGCCCCAGGGCGGTCAGGGCCCCTTCCTGCAGCCTTGCCGCCGCCCCCTCGGCCTTCGCCCCGCCCAGGACAGATAAATATTTATCTTGAGAAAGCAAAGGTTAGGACAGAAGAATTCGTCCAGGAATTCCACCCACTTGCTGGCCTTAGTGACATAGCTGGGAGGGGGCCTGAGATGGAGCCCCTCCCGTATCCACAGGCAGAGAGGATCTAGGGGCCCATGAGGGTGGGGGAAACGCAAAGTGAAGGTTTGAGGTCAGCGACTGCCAGCTGGGCCCCGCCCCCTCTGGCCTCAGTTTCCCCTTGTAAGAACTGACCGAGTTGGCCAGGGAGGGGCAGGCCCCCGTCTGACCCGCCTCTGTCCCCACAGCCCCCAGCGGCGCCCGGGCCGGGCCGGGCTGGCGGAGGAGGCTTCCGGAAATACAGATTCATTTTATTTAAGCGTCCGTGGCACCGACAGGGACCCCAGAGCCCAGAGAGGGGCGGCGAGAGGCCCCAGGTCACAGCGCGGGGGGACTGGGCCGGGCTGGGCTGGGGGCGCCACAGGCTGAGACTCCCAGCTGATGGACCGCTCTCCTTGCAGGTCAGTGACTTCCTGTCGGGCCGCTCGCCACTGACACTGGCCTTGCGTGTGGGCGACCACATGATGTTCGTACAGCTGCAGCTCGCGGCCCAGCACGCTCCACTGCAACACCGCCATGTGCTGGCCGCCGCCGCCGCCGCCGCCGCCGCTGCACGGGGGGACCCAAGCATAGCCTCCCCCGTGTCCTCACCCTGCCGGCCCATGTCCAGTGCCGCCCGAGTCCCCCCGGTGCCCACGAGCCCCTCCCCTGCGTCTCCCTCGCCCATCACAGCCGGCTCTTTCCGGTCCCACGCAGCCTCCACCACCTGCCCAGAGGTGAGCCTGGGGAAGGGAAGGGTGACCCTTGGTTGGAATCCAAAGGGTGGGTTGTCCTGGGGAGGGCTTGGAGAGGACAAGTGCTCTTAGCCCCAGGTGAGTCCCTTGTATTTAAGGGCTATCCTGTGACCTCGGGCTGGTAGGTGATCCCCCAGCCTAGATCGGTGGGCTGTCTCTGGATCCTGAGTTGGTGGGTCATTTCCTGACCTGACCTGGACCAGTGGATGATCTCCTGACCTTTGATTCATGGGTCATCTCTATGCCCTGGGTTGGTTGTGACCTCCTGACCCTGGGCTAGTTTATCTCTAGACCATGCTTTGATGGATCATCTCCTGACCTGGGCTGGTGGGTGATCTCTGGGCCCTGGGTTGGTGGGTGATTCCCTGAGCCTAGATTGGTGGGCTGTCTCTAGACCCTGGGTTGGTGGTGATCCCCTGAGCCTGGACCCCGTGCTCACATGCCCCTTCCTCTTGTCAGCAGATGGACTGCTCCCCCACGGCCAGCAGCAGTGCCAGTCCTGGTGCCAGCACCGCGTCTACCCCAGGGGCCAGCCCTGCCCCCCGCTCCCGAAAACCCGGTGCCGTCATCGAGAGCTTCGTGAATCACGCCCCAGGGGTCTTCTCAGGGACCTTCTCCGGTAGGTGTCACAGCACATGCATGACCTCACGTGTGTCCCGTGACCCTGTGTACTTGGGGTCCACATCCACTCACAGGTGGCTCCACACATTCTGGGCATGCACAGGCTGTGTCCGTTTGCTCCCTTCACATGTCCCCCAGGAATCCCCACACACAAGCCTGGCCTTGCCCCGGAGGCCGCGGGTCACCAGGTGCCCACATACTGGGGACGTGTCCCGCTCCTGCCCTGTGGTCCCTCGTGCATATCAGCCCACATGCCCACCCTGCTGTCTGAGCTCATGAGCTCACACCCCTGGATGCCCGTCCTAGACGTATGGGACTGTGCGCATGCCGGGCGCTCACGGCCACCTCTGCCCGCAGGCACGCTACACCCCAACTGCCAAGACAGCAGCGGGCGGCCACGGCGTGACATCGGCACCATCCTGCAGATCCTCAATGACCTCCTGAGCGCCACCCGGCACTACCAGGGCATGCCCCCCTCGCTGGCCCAGCTCCGCTGCCACGCCCAGTGCTCCCCGGCTTCGCCGGCCCCCGACCTGGCCCCCAGAACTACCTCCTGCGAGAAGCTCGCGGCTGCCCCCGCAGCCTCCCTGCTGCAGGGCCAGAGCCAGATCCGCATGTGCAAGCCTCCGGGTGAGTGGCCGCCCTCGGGTGTCCCGCCTTCCCCGCCCGCCCGGGCTTCTCAAGGCCCCTCTGTGTGAGCCGGTGGGCACCGGAGCAGCTGACCTGCCCAGGGCCGGGGGGGACGGCAGCTGTCGTGGCCACTGCTCTGCTCCAGCTTGGAGAGAAGGCAGCATGTGTGTCGGGGCACAAAGTGTCCTTGTGTGTTCCCGGGGTGCCCCAGGCCCACTTCCTCCTGGCCCCCCCGGGGCACCATCTCCAGATGGCATTTGGAGCCTCTGTGAATGGCCAAGTCAGTCCTGGCAGGCCAAGGCGGGGCCAGAGCCCACCCCTAAGCATTTCAGTGACTTGGAAAAGCAAGGAACCCCCCCCAGCTCCCCGCTACTCCCAAACGGCGGGTTACTCCCCTCCGGAGTCTCACGGGAGGATGGCCACTGTACTGCCCTTGGGCTCTGCACCCATTGCGGGGGCTCCTCCCAGCTCAGTTTAAAAGCGGGAAACCGGGCGGGCACAGTGGCTCACACCTGTAATCCCAGCACTTTTGGGAGGCCAAGGCAGGCGGATCACCTGAGGTCAGGAGATCGAGACCATCCTGGCTAACATAGTGTGAAACTCCATCTCTACTAAAAATACAAAAAATTAGCCGGGCCTGGTGGCGGGCACCTGTAGTCTCAGCTACTCGGGAGGCTGAGGCAGGAGAATGGCGTGAACCCGGGAGGCGGAGGTTGCAGTGAGCTGAGATGGCGCCACTGCCCTCCAGCCTGGGCGACTGAGCGAGACTCCGTCTCAAAAAAAAAATAATAATAATATAAAGGTACAACCCCCAAGTGTCTCCCCTCGGATCACAGAGGCGGCCAAGCCCCCTCCATGTAGGATTCCCGGAAGAATGAAGCAGGACAGTCCTGACCTCCCCAGCTCACGGTTGAGCTAGAGAATTAGATGCCAGCTGCGTAGCTGGGACTCCAGGCAAACACCACCATGCCCAACTAATTTTGTAATTTTTGTAGAGGAGGGGTCTGGCTTTGTGGCCCAGGCCCGTCTCAACTCCTGAGCTCAAGCAATCCTCCTGCCCGGCATGGTGGACGCCCTTGACCGTTTCCTTTGCTGGCACAAGTCTCCAGGGAGGGCAGGACTGTGCCTGACCTCAGGGGCATTTGCTGGGGTCTGGGGTGGTCCTCTGTGTTCAGCGGATGGAGGCTTTGGGAGTCACAGGCCACTACCTCCTTTGCAGGGGACCGGCTTCGGCAGACGGAAAACCGCGCCACACGCTGCAAGGTAGAACGGCTGCAGCTGCTCCTGCAGCAGAAACGGCTGCGTAGAAAGGCCCGGCGGGACGCGCGGGGTCCGTACCACTGGTCACCCAGCCGCAAGGCCGGCCGCAGCGACAGCAGTAGCAGCGGGGGCGGTGGCAGCTCCAGCGAGGCCTCCGGCCTGGGCCTCGACTTCGAGGACTCCGTGTGGAAGCCAGAAGTCAACCCTGACATCAAGTCAGAGTTCGTGGTGGCTTAGGATCTTCGGATCGGCCACCCTTGCCCCTCGAACCCCAGCCCAGGGCGGCGGGGACTCGGAGAGCCCCGGAGAGAGTGTGGTCCAGCTCTGGAGGGCAGGCGGCCACTCCCCCCAGCCACAAGCCTTTTTTTTTTCCTTCTTTTTTATTATTTTTTTCTTTTTTTAAAAAGTTCAGACTGTGGTTTCCTGGACTCTTCATGGGCTTTGCTTCCTACCTCCTTCACCCTCCACTCCTGCCCTCCTCTTCCTCCTTCACTTCCTCCTCCTCCTCCTCCTCCTCCTCCTCC
>NW_012105808.1:375671-387525 GCF_000951045.1 Mandrillus leucophaeus
CCTCCTCCTCCTCCTCCTCCTCCTCCTCTTCCTACCTGTCTCCTTTCACCTCTGCGCCGGGTCAGTCCTCCCTGCCAACCTTCCCCAGCTCCAATATGTAGCAGTCTGTGGATGGCGGAGAGTGAAGGAGAAACCTGCCCCCCTCCCTTCCTCCGCCTCCTTTCCCCCCGACCCTATTCAGGTTTTAAGTCAAAAATGTTGATACGTCATTATGCACTTTACAGATAAGGGGAGGGGGCCACAGCGCGCAGAACCCATCCCCCCCAGTGCAGACTTCGGGGCCTCCACCCCAGGCCAGCAGCACCCAATGGGCGACAGCAAGCCAACAGGTCACAGAAGCCAACGAGGGGACTGTTTCTCTTCCACTCCTGTCCTTTTTTCTTGGTCTCTTTTTGCATTTTCCTTCATTTCTTTAAAAAGGGGAGCAAAGCCGTTTAGCAGAGAGGCTGGGGCTGGGGTCCGCACAGGGTTTGGGTGCAGGGGCGTGGCACCCTTTCCTGCCGGGAAGGGAGAGGGGAACTACCCCCCCAGCCCGCCCTCCGCCCCGCCCCAGCCGGCAGACTGTGCTGTTTCCTCCGCCCCCACCCCCATGTTTTCTGACCTGCCTGAGCTTGGGGTATTTATAGACTATTAATTTTCTGACTGAGCCAATAGTGGTTGGGGAACTCTTGAAAAAGGGGAGAGAATGGCTGGGTGCTGGGGAGTTCCCCCCTCCGAGCCCTCCTTCCTGGCCCAACCTGAGGGATGTGGATTTGGGACTGTCTGGGGGCCCCTCCTGCAGCCAGGATGGGAGGGGGTGCTGAGCTGTGAATCCCCTGGGCAGGGGGCAACAACTCCGTGTAGCATTAACCCCCGTGGCGGGGTCCGCTGCTGGTCTAATTTGGACCCCCCGCCCCTCGGTGCCCCTGCCCTAGGGGTGTCTGGCTCCAGAGGGGAGGGACAAATCCCCTCCTGGGGCCATTTCAATGGGGTAGTTTTTGCATTTTTTTTTCCCCACTCACTTTTTATTTTTTAATGATAACGGAGATGTCTGGGCCCTTCCCCACCCCGCCTGTTGGTCTTGTCCTGGCCCTGCCTGTCCCCTCCTTTGTTCTCGTAGGTGAACCCCAGGTCCTCAACTCCCCCCTTTACGTGTGGAAAGTTAATGGTTTCAGATGTGAACATCACGTGTTGTAACTGTAGCTCTGTACATTTTTTTGTGGGGGGTGGGCAGGGAGGGGTCCCAGAGGGTAGAGCTCAAGGATTTGGGGTTTTGTTTTGTTTTCGTTTTTCCAAAAAAAAAAAAGAAGAAAAAAAAATAGAAAAAAAAAAAAAGGAGAAACAGGGGCGGGTTTGTTTTTTGAAGAACTGTCTTGGATACCCTATTTAAATGTGTGTTCTGTTTTGTTTTTTAACGATTTTTAAATAACGTCTGTGCCTCCGCGGGTTGCGGGTGGAACCTCCAGGCAGGAACCGGCTCGCCACCCTCTGCCCCGTAAGGGCTGCCCAAGAAAGCATTACCTGCCCTCGGGGGGTCGGGCTGTGGGGGTCCCGGCACCTGGCGTGACTTTCATGTATGAAAACATAAAATTAAAAAAAAAAAATACCTACACGAGCACCGTGATTTCAAGTAATAAACAGAAAATGGAACATGTTGCCTCCCGCCTGCTCACCTGGTGGGGGGATTTGGCCTTCGTTGGGAGGGTTCCTAGAGCGGGGTGTCAGCTCAGGGCGTCAGAGGCACGGACCTGGGTCCCAGGGCCCCAGGAGGGGGTGGGGCAGGGGCCAGGGCCCTGAGAAGTTCCCACGCTCCCTCCTGGCTGCCGGGTGGGCAGGAAGCAGCCAGGGCGTGGGAGGGAGGAGCCCAGCCACTTCCTGGTACCCAAGGCCGGAAGTCCCTTAGGGTGTGGGGCCAGGGCCTGCCTGCCTGCTTCGTGACCCCCTCTCAGGACCTGCCGGTATGGGGGAGACCCGACCACCAGCTCTCCCCAGCCCCAGGAGTCGGGGAGGCTCCCAATTGGCCAGACCCCCCCGCTGCCCTTCCTGGAGTCTCATGTCTGTGCGGCTTGCTGCGAGGAGATCACCAGGCTGACTGGGAGGACCCAAGGTCCTGCAGGGTACCCCGCGCTGGCTGGCGATAAGAGGCCTGGCTTGACCCAGCCCTGGGGGGCCTCTCTGGCCACACCTCCCGACATTCCAGCCCTTCCCAGACCTGGCCTTCAGCTCCAAACCTGGCCTTTGCCCCTATCTAGGAACACCCCTTGTCCGGCTGTCCCTTGCTGTCTGGGAACTTCCCCAGCCTGTGCCTCCCACCCCTGTCCGCCCAGTCCCCCAGACCCCACCCTTCCCTCTGTCTGCCCCCAGCCTGGAGCTCCCCAAGAGCCCCACCAGCACTGAGTCCTCTCTGGGGTCCCACCTCCATCCGTGTCCTGGCTGGGCAGAGAGAGGGCAATAATACTATTGCATGTCTTTTTGTTTCTTTTTTAACCTGTATTTTCTCAGGTAACAGGAGTTGCCTAAGAGAAGTAAGTGGGCTTCCATTTTATAGATGGGAGAACAGAGGCCCAAAGAGAAACTTGGCCCACCCCAGAGGATTTGGGGTGTTTGTTCAATGGTGTGACCTCCACCCCTTATCCCATCTCTAGGGGCCCCAGCACCCGGAGCCCCGAGGGGAAGGGGCACAGGTCCAGGGAGTGGCCTGGGAGCACCTTCCTGAGACCCCTCTGCCCCTCCCAACGCCCAGTCAACCCCAAATCATCCCACGCCCACGGCAGGAAGGCGGATGCCCAGTCGGGCGGCGCCCCGGCCCCCGTCCCTGGTGCGGATGTCCCCTCGGGGCGCAGGGCGGGGGTGCGGGTCACCGACGCCCGGCCTGGGGTCAGGGCGAGGGCCCCAGGGTGCCACCCGCCCCCTCGCTGGGCGGGGTGGGGAGAAGGAAGGAGGATGTTGTCTGCAGCACCTGCTGAATCACAGGGGCTGTGTCTGCATCCTGCAGGGTGGGGGGCGCGTCCCCTGCACTCCAGGACCCGCTCCTCGGGATGCCGACTCCCACCCCAGCCTGGGGATCCCGGGGGTCAAGGCTGTGCCCTGGGGACGTGCGGTGGGGTGTGGAGCTCCAGGCTCAGAGCCCTGGCCTGGTGGGGTCAGCCCAGCCAGGGGTGCAGCGGGCGGAGGGGCGGCAGGCAGAGGCCACGTGTGCGTAGGGAGGCACGGAGAGGTAAACTGAGGCACAAAGAGGGCAGGGACCGCTGGGATCGCGGGGGGCGGGGTCGGCCCTGGATCGCTCCCTTCCCCCTACCATTGAGGAAAAAGCTGAATGGGAGGGGGCGGCCCCCGGAAACCCGCCGGGATGGAAACGCGGTTTCCAGGGCAACGCGCCGCGAAAGGAGCCTGACGTCACCCCGGGTAGGGCGCCCCGCCCGCCCCCGTCCACGCGTCGGGCGGCCCAGGCCCCGCCCACCAGCGGGGAAGCCTCACTGGTGATCGCACCGCTCGGTCATCTGCGTGCACCAGTAGCAGCGCGAGGCAGCCTCCAGAAGGCGGGACTTCAGCACGGTAGGACCGAGTGCGCAGACGCAAGAGCGGAGGCGCTGCGGCCCCGCCTCTCTCCCCGCGCGTCTGCAAACTTGGGGGCGGGAGGCGCAGCGGAGGGTCTGACGGCTGCGGCGGGCCCTGGACGGAAGAGGGGGCGAGCCCCGGGGCGCCGCACGTGGACCCCCGGCACGGACACGCTCACGTGCACCCGTCCTTTCACGCCAGCGCGTTTCCTGCTGCCCCCACCCCTGCACCACTGTACGTCCCAGACCCCGGCCCAGCCTCCCCGCGGTCCCTAGGCTGGGGTTGCTCAGACAGGAGGCCAGGAGGAGGGGGGCTCTGAGGCTGAGGCTTTGCCAAAGGAGCAGGAGTTTGCCAAGTGTTGTAGGAAGCGGAAAGGGTGCTCCAGGTAGGGGGCACGGCGTGTGCCAAGGCCCGGAAACGTGAAACCAAGTGCATTTGGGGAGCAACCGGGAAGTCAGTTAGTGGAGAAAAATCAAAGATGGGCGGAAAGGCGAGGCTGGCAAGGACCCTAAACGGTGATTCCCCAAGTCGGCCACTGGAGGGATGACTTGAGGGACCAGGGAGAAGGAGAAGGTGAGGGGGAGCGGCGGCCAGGACATCTGGGAGGTGGCTGGACCCGTGGCCTGGACTTTGGGGGGCGGTCGAGTTGGATCGATGATCGATGGGGACCCTGGCGGCCTCACCCTGGGGGAGGTAGAGACGGAAAAGGAACTACGGTGTGCCCGGAAGGTGGTGGCTTTAGGTCCACAGGGACGTGGTTGGCAAGGCCGGGGTAACGGGGATGGAGGAGGAAATCTGAAATGCTGGTATGAGCTCTGGGCCAAGAGAAGTGAGCACTCAGGAGGCAGGAATCCCCGTGCCGCCCGCTGCTTGGCTGTGGGCTCCAACTTGGTGTGTGCTCAGAGAAGGCAGTGGTTGAAGTGAACAGGGCCTGTGCCAGGTGGGGGGACTGTAGCCAAGGTCTTTGGTGCAGCTTGGCCTCTGGAGTGGCCTGGGAACAGAGCTGGAGCTGCAGGGTGGGAGCTGCCCTGTGGCTGGGAGCCCGTGCTGGCGTCCCTGCCAGGCGGTGAGCTCACAGGTGGGCAGTGCTTGGGGAGACGCGGCAGTTGTGGGCGGGCAGGAGAAGGTCAGTGGAGGTCATGGCTTTCAGCTTGAGGCCGGAGTCCTCTGGGGGAGGCCAAATGGGCCCTTGGAGCTGGCTTGGGAGGTGGCTAGGGTGGACAGCAATAGAAGCCAGGCAGCCAGGCCCCTGGCTTGGAGCCACTGGGTTGGAGGGACTGAGCCGGTGCCCAGGCACAGCTGCCCCCACAGGGCCTGGCCCCACCCGCCCTCCTCTCCCAGCACCATGGGAATGGGAGTTACCGGGCTGGAGGCTGGGGACGCCACCAACCCGTGGCCAAGGGCGTTGGGGCCCAACCCAGGAGGCCGGTGCAGCCCCACCCACGGGCCACCCAGCCCTGGGAGGGCAGAGAACTGGCTGCCTCTGGGGTCACTTGGGACAGGTGAGCAGCCCAGCCTGGCGGGTGGGGGAGGGGAGGCTGTCACCTGGGCCCTGCCTCTGCAGGGGCCCTCCTGGCCTTGCCTCCACCCTCTGTCTGGTTCTCACTCCCTCCGTTTCTCTTTCTTTTGCCTTTCTCTGTTCCAATCTCCCGAGGTCTCCCCAACCCAGTACCACCATCTCCGCCCCTCTGTCCCTTCCCTGCTTCCGCCCCCTCTCTGGGGGCCCCCCTCACCCTGGGGCACATTCCAGCCTCCTCCCCCGCCTTGCAGCCCCTCCCTGGAGCCAGCTGCCTCCTTGGGTGCCAGAGCAGAGGGAGTGGGCTTGGGCCAAGGTTGGAGGTCGGGAGCGGGTGGGAGCCTGGGAGGGCGCCCCCAACACCTCTGGAATGTGGGCGGAGCGGGGCGAGGGAGACAGCTGGCTGCCACAGAGGGCACACGCCCCATACTGAGGACACTGCCCACACTCAGCCCTGCGGGAGAGCAAGCAAAACCAACGGGTGCCGTCCCATGCGGGGCCTGCACAGCCATCCCACACCCCGACCAGCACGCCCGGGACAGCCCTCCACAGGCCATGCATTTATGGTGCGGCTGGTGTGCCAGGCTCCCAGATACACAAAACTCCCCACCAGACACACCCCATAAACCTGCCCCCTACCTCAATCCACTGCGTGACCCTAAAACAAACAGCACCTCCTTGCTCAGCCTGGGCCAAGGCCTCCAGGAACAAAACCCCAGCCTGCAGAGTCACACCACACCCCACAGCTGTCACCAGATACAAAGAGGGCCCTGACCAGATCCAGAGAGGGCAGCAGCCTTCCCCCACAACCAACACACGCCTGGACGGGGGCAGGAACACCCCCAGGGCCTCCAGCCACAGACACTCACCCACTCGCCCCTCAGTGCACCAGTGATCCCTGCTGCCCAGCCAAGCTTGACTCCAGGCTGCTGGTCTGGGTGGGGGATGGAGAGGGGTTCCCAGGTGAGCCCCAACCTACGCCTTCCAAAAGCCTTTCTGTTCATATTGGAAATACAAATGAAACAGGAGAGTTAGCATAAGGGACGATTATTATTTTTGTTGGTTTGTTTTTGTTTTGAGACAGAGTCTCACTCTGTTGCCCATGCTGGAGTGCAGTGGCACAATCTCAGCTCTCTGCAACCTCCACCTCCCGGGTTCAAATGATTCTCCTGCCTCAGCCTTCAGAGTAGCTACGATTACCACACTCAGCTAATTTTTTTTAGTAGAGAGGGGCTTTCCCCATGTTAGCCAGGCTGGTCTCTAACTCCTGATCTCAAGTGATCTGTCTGTCTCAGCCTCCCAAAGTGCTGGGATTACAGGTGTAAGTGACTGCACCCAGCCCAATCTTATGTATTTTTAGTAGAGAATGGATTTCACCATGTTGGTCAGGCTAGTCTCAAACTCCTGCCCTCAAGTGATCCACCTGCATTGGCCTCCCAAATCGCTGAGATTACAGGTGTGAGCCACCATGCCTGGCCACAATTATTAGTATTTTCGAGACAGGGTCTCACTGTCCAGGCTGGAGCGCAGTGGCTCCATCACAGCTCACTGTAGCCTTGCTGGAACTCCCGGGCTCAAGCGATCCTCCTGCCTCAGCCTCCTGAGTAGCTGGTACTACAGGTGAGCACCACCATGCCCAGCTAATTTTGCTTATTTTTCTGTAGAGACGGGGTCTAACTATGTTGTCCCGGCTGGTATCAAACTCCTGGACTCAAACGAAAGTGCTGGGATTACAGGCATGAGCCATCGCTCCCGGCCTGCGTACGGGATGATTCCGTGTGGACTGCCACATCAAGGAGGCGAACAACAAGGAGAGCCGGGCGCTGCGTGGAGCTATCTTTTGCTGCTAACTGCCCTCGACCGACTTCCTACCAGGTCTTCCCCATGCGCCTCTGACCCCAGGAGGTGCTGCCGGCATGCCCACCTCTCAGATGAAGCAGTGAGGTGCGGAGAGTGTCCTGGGCACTGCCTGCCTCACAGCTGGGCCCCTGACCCTCCAGGGTCTGCCTGAGCAACCATGGGTGCCTGGACAGGTGTCCCCTCGCCCATCTCTTTGCCTGGATGTGGGAACCTTCCAGGCACGCTAGGGCGGGCAGGTGCCAGGTGCCTCTCCAGCAAGATGGAACATAGGTGTCTTCACCCTCACTCCATAGGTCCTGAGCCCCTGCAACTGCCTGGGCGAGTAGGGGGACACTCTCCACTCATCCCACTCCACTGTTGCCTGCCCCAGGCAGGGCCTCTCTGAGCCTGGTTGTCTTTGCAGGAAATCCCGACTCTTTGGCCTCTGTTAAGCACCGGATCTGTAGTCCCATGAAAGGGAGCTGGGCCCAGGTGGGGATCCCTCCTCCCACCCCAGGGTGCAGCATCTGTTGCTAAGCAGTGGGGACTCCAGAGTCCCCGGACCTTTTCCCAGTTTCAGAAAGCAGGCGGCTGCATTCCCAGCCTCCACGCAGGTGAGCCTAGACCTCGGTCAGCTTTAGGGTGTCTGTGGGCCATGCAGAGTGTTGGACTTTTCACAGACACCTGATCTGCACGTCACAGACATGCATGGGCGTACATCACTGCAGGTCTGCCACGTGCTGGCTGGTCTGGGCCCCAGCAGAAGGGGTCACCGATGTCTCTGCAGCATCCCGTGTACTGAAAGAGTGACCAGGTGTGTGAGTGACCCCAGGGCAGGTCGGGCCCTACCCATCCTCAGCCTGTCTACTGTGTGTGCCTGTGGCCGGCAGGGTCTCCGGATGCCCAATGCATGGCGTATCACTTTGTGTCCAGTGGGTGTGAAGCAGGGGTGTGGGTGTGCACCTGTGTGTGGCCTGTGACGGGGTGTGTGTGCCAGGGATGTCCATCTGTGGCCCAGGCCTGGCCTTTGGGCTGCTGGGATGGCCTGGCTGGGGCAGGAGTGGACAGGGCCTCCCAGCCTCCACATTCCTGAGCTGTGACTCAGGCCTGTGGGGAGGGGGTGAGTCACAGGGAAGGGAAGCCGACCCACCCTGCGACCGCATCTGAGGAACAGGAGGGAAACTGAGGCTGCAGAGCAGCTCAGACAGGCTTTCTTGTGTAGCAGCCCCTGAATCTCAGGCCCTGGGTGGGCGTGGGGTGGGGTGGGGGTGGGGGGCCGAGGCCTCCCAGGGGACCTGGGATCCCACCCCCGGACTCAGGTAGGGGCTGAGGGGAGGGGCAGGTTTAACCCTTCCTCCTCTGGGCTTCTGAACTCTGGGCCGCCCTGGGAGGCGCCGCTCCCGCTGACACACAGCACGCGTGCCTACCCCAGGGACATGAGTCACAGCACCAGGCATGGACACATATGCTCTGTGGGTCCCGGCACACCCGAGTCACGCACACGCAGCCCTGTCCCTGGCTGCCCCCACATCCATATCCGGATAAGCGCCCACCTCTTTGTGTTGCACACACAGCGCCACGCAGACGGGTTCCTGCGTACTTGCACACATGCAGGTGCCGGGGCCTCCGTGCACACACCTCCAAGACTGTGCGCACACCCCTATATGCCCTGCGCTCCGACACAGGCCGGCCTGGGGTCCCTGCACACCCCACATCGTATGCACTCGCACACAGCTACACATTCGTGTCTACACAAGCTTGTGTCTCTGTACTCTGCCCACGGGCACACATGTGCGCCACACCTGGCAACCCGCACTCCCGGTCTCTGCATCCCCCACCCTGGCTCTGGGCCCCGCGTACTGGGGCCAGCTGGGCCGGCTGCATCCTCTGCCAGGACGGTCCTATTTCCGCGCCCCCGCGGGGCAGCCGCCAGGTGCACGGTCCTGGCCCCCGCCTGCCTAGGAGGGGGCGGTAATTATGCGGCCTCGGGGTACCCCCCACGCGCCTTTCATCCCCGGCCACGCCCGTCCCAGGCCTAGACGCTTTCTACCGCCTCCCGCCCGGTCATTAGTCGGGGTCGGGGGAGGACCCGGCGTCCGGCGGGCGGGGCCCCGCGGGGAGGGAGGAGTGGGCGGTGCGGGCGTGAGGGGCCCCGCCCCCGTCTCCATGGTGACGTCATGCAGGGGCGGGGGCCCGGGAGGAGTATCGGGGTGCAGGAGGCGCGCGCCCCCTCCGAGACGGCAGGCAGGAAAGTGGGCGGCATTTGTGAATGGGCCCACGGGGCCCAAGAGAGACACGCGGGGAGCAGGTTCGGGGACTCTGGCTGATCCCCGCGCCTCGCTGGACAGGGACGAGCCCCGCGCGTCGGGCCCGGAATAGCAGCCTCGCCCCCGCCCGGCGCGGCTATTTTGAGCCCCTCCGCTGGGGCCGAGGCGCGGGGGTGGCGGGCGGTTCGGGGTCGACACGCAGGCTGCGTCCTCGCCCCGCGAGATTGGGCCTCTCGAGGACTGTGCACTGTGGCCGCGCAGGGCTGGGCGGCGGGGCTCCCTCTCCCACGCGAGGCGTCTGCGCGGAGGGGCACCAGGAGCCCGGGCGCTCGACCCAAACGCCGCGGACGGAGCGAGGCCGTAGCGCCCCCTCGTGTCCGCAACGGGCAGCGCGCCCCGGTCGGGTCTGGAGTGCTGAGCTGCCAGCAGGGGTGGATGACGGGGTCCCAGCCTCCTGAGACCCTCGATGGGGACACAGGGTGGCGGTGAGACACCTGGGAGTCACAGGTGCTCGCAGACGCAGGTGACCCCGGAGGCACAGGTACGGACACCGGTCCCACACCTGGAAGCCGGTGCGCAGTGCTCGGGGCGGATGTAAAGCGGAAGGTGTGCGCAGGTGCGCGTCGACGCCACCCTGGGAACCCAGGACGGCTGCGGGCACTCACGGAGCCCGCACCCAGGAACCGGCTCGTAGTAAGCGCTTAATAACTAGGCGCTGGCAGAATGAATGAATGAATGAATGAACACGGGCGCTTTACAAAACCAGGAAAAGGCAGAGGCTCACAGAACCAGGGAGCGATGGGTTGCGGGGGGGCGGCAAGAATTATGCAATTATGAAGGGGCCGCTGTGGCTACCGGGGACCCCCTCCAACGCCCCCCCTACAAGGGCTTCTCTAGGGGCAGGGAACGTCCCCGCCCTGACTGCTGGGGCTGGGGGCTGGGGGGCAGATCAGAAAGAATGGGCCTGAATTGCTCCCCGGCTGGGCATGCCGAGCCCGCGTCTGGGGCTCCAGTGGGTGGGTGGCCCCTCCCGCACGGACGGCGGGCGTAGGGGAGCTCGGTGCTGATGTCTCTCCCCGCTCCTTTAATAACCACCCTGCGTGAGTGGCTGACGCAGCAGCCGGCTGCTGCTGACGGGGAGCGGGGCGGCTGTAGTGGGGGGGGGCCGAGGTGCAAAGGGGGTGGTGATGAGTCACACAGCTGCTGTCGGGGGGAGGGGTCTTGAGCCCATGAGGGGTCCCGGAGACCTTGTCACTGGAGACAGCGCCCTTGGCTACCCCCACTTCGATCCACTTGAGGGTGGGAGTGAGTCTGAGGCCAGGAGTGGGACCAGGATTTCCCTGAGGTGAGCCGCAAAACGGGGGTCTCTGTACCCCAACTCCCCCCAGCTTGTGAGCAGAGGGTCAGCCCTCCTGAGACTTTCTGGGGCAGAGAGGCAGAGGTCCACGCTGGTTTCTTCCACCAGGGCCGGGGGAGGGGGCAGCATGAGATGAGGCCTGGGTGAGGAGGAAGTGGTGGCCATAGAGGGCTCCCCAGAGGCTTTGGGGCCGCCGAAGAGTAGGGAGTGAGGGTCCTTGCATAGCTGGTTCTCCAGATGGCGGAGGCTTTGAGACTCCCCTCTGTCAGCCGGGCTCAGTAGGGGAGGTCTGTGGAAGGAGAGAAAAGGCCTGGGTGGAGGAGCAGAGTGGGCCCGGCCCGGCGTGGGGAGCGAGTGCGCATTGGGTGTGCAGCACGGTGGGAGGGGAGGCCGAGGGCCGGGCTGAGTGCTGGGGTGCAGTGGGGACTCGGGGTGTCCGCTTGCATCCGACAGTAGGGACGCACAACACTATCTGGCCAGGCGAGTGTGGGGGTGTGGGCGATGCACCCAGCCGTGAAGTCGCGGTTCCAGTGGGAGTTAGGCTTAGGTACGGGTTGGAGTTTGTAGGCAAACTGGGTTGCGTAAAGTTGGGGTGCACCAAAGTGTGGCGAAGTAGGAAGAACTGGGATTGCGAATGTTGGGGTTCGCATGAATGGGGTTGTCTTTGTTGGGGTTTGGGTGGGCATGGGGTTGATGGCAGGAATGGAGTGCTGGGGTGCTGGGAAAACTGGGATGTCGGTTGTAGTGGCAAGAATATCAAGACAGGTATCGGGGTTCAGATGAAGTTGGGATGTCTGACAGCCGGGGCTTGGTTGGGTAGGGGATCTGGGCTAGGTTATGTCGGGACTGCTGGAGCACAGGCAAAGTCGGGGTCCTAGTGACACCGAGAGGTCCCCATGAGGCCGGAGGCCTCCGAACCGGAGCTAGAGGCCCATTTGTTGCCCGCCGCGGGCCAGGGAGAGGGCACGCGGAACTGGGTCAGCCCCGCCCCGCCGCGCGCTGGCCACGCCCCCCCGAGCGCGGGCGGGGGACTGCGGACTGGAAACGTCCCGGCCAATCGTCTAGCCCGACACCAGCGCGCGGGAGGAGGCGGAGCCGAGATAGACCCGGCCCCCAGCTCATGAATATGAGACGCAGGAGCGGCCTCTGATTGGTCCGCGAGGTGCAGGGGGCGGGGCCCGGCGGCGGTGTATATAATGCCGGGCTCCGGGGCGCCCCCCCTCACTCGCGCGTTAGGAGGCTCGGGTCGTTGTGGTGTGCCGTCTTCCCGCTTGCGTCAGGGACCTGCCCGACTCAGTGGTGAGGGCCCTGGCGGCACCGGCTCCGAGGAACTCGGGG
>NW_012105808.1:395705-396009 GCF_000951045.1 Mandrillus leucophaeus
GGAGGTGCGGCTGCGTCCCCAGACCCTCGCGGGGTCCAGCTGTAGGCAGCCTCTGGACAGGAGGGGCTTCTGCCTGGTCAGACCACCCCGGCTTCCCTGGCCTGTGGGCCCAGTTTTCTCTGGGCTTCTGACTACCCAGTGTGGCTGCTGCTTCCGGGTGGGAGCGACACAGCGAGGACCTTATCCCTCCCCATCACCACCTTGGCAAAGTCAAGCTGCTTATCTTTTGTTATGTTTTTTTGTAGCATGTTGCCCTCGCTGGTCTGAACTCCTGGGCTTCAGTGATCCTTCTTTCTCGGCCTCC
>NW_012105808.1:396059-401277 GCF_000951045.1 Mandrillus leucophaeus
GGGCGGGGCCACGTGGCGCGCCCGGTCTACAGGGCCCGTTTCCCTGCCATGGGGCTGGAGGTATCCATAAACCAACGCTTTTGTTTTCTGAGCCTCATTTTTCTCCTTTTCCCATTGTGATTGCATGAGGGAAAGGACGGCCTCGCAAATCCTGGGTAGGCATGACCCGGTCCAGTGTGATTCCTCGTCTGCCACGTCGTGCTTTGCGCCCAAACTTTGGTCCAAGTTGGCACAGTCCCCAGTGCCAGACTTCCAAGTCTAGTTATCAGCGCCACTGGGTGGTGGCCATTCCCAGCCAATGAATGCTTTGTCTGTGTCAGCACTGAGTGCCCCTTTAAATAGCCAGTTCTCCTGAATGCCAGTTCTCCTGTCTGGAAATCCTGCCTCATTTCCGGGGCCATCCCTTCCCGATTTCCGGCAGAGGTTCTGTCTGTAAAAGTTAGTGCCTGCCCCGAGGTGCCCCCCAGCACGGGACGGCGTCCCTGACAGCTAGCCCCCCCAGTCTCGGGGAATTTTACAGTGAACAGAAGCACGTTCTGGTCCAGCAACAAGCAGAAGTCAGCTGGTTAGGGTTGGAGTTGGCACCAGTTTGTAAAGGAGAGAAGCTGAGGGTGCAGTCCTGCCCACGGCACGACTGGAAGATTCGGGGCGGGGGGGGCGGGGGGGAAGACACCGGAGGTCCTGTCCCATGGGGAGGACTGTGGACATGGGTGCGGCCTGCCTTTAGTCTGGGGGGTGGAGGGAGCTGAGAAGCGGACTGTATTCGGTGTGGTAAATCAGTTTGAATTAAGTCTTAGGTAGCTGAGTGCGGTGGGTTACACCTGTAATCCCAAAACTTTGGGTGGCCAAGGTGGGAGGATTGCTTGAGCCCAGGAGTAAGTTTTTTTTTTTTTTTTTTTTGAGACAAGAGTTCCATCCAGTCTTGTTGCTCAGGCTGGAGTGCAATGGCGTGATCCCGGCTTACCGCAACCTCCGCCTCCCGGATTCAAGTGATTCTCCTGCCTCAGCCTCCCAAGTAGCTGGGATTACAGGCATGCACCACCGTGTCTGGCTTACTTTGTATTTTTAGTGGAGATGGGGTTTTTCATGTTGGTCAGGCTGGTCTCGAACTCCCGACCTCAGGTGATCGGCCCGTCTCGGCCTCCCAAAGTGCTGGGATTACAGGTGTGAGCCACTGCACCCAGCCGAGCTCAGGAGTTTCAGACCAGCCTGGGCAACAGAGCGAGACCCCATCTCTACTAAAACAAATTAAAAAGAAAAAATCAGCCAGGCGTGGTGGTGCACATCTATAGTCCCAGTTTCTTGGGAGACTGAGGTAGGAGAATTGCTTAGACTAGGAGGTGGAGGCTGCAGTGACCCATGATTGCACCACTGCACTCCAGCCTGGGTGACAGCTTAAGTCCTAGGTACGAGTTTCCGACAATGAAAAACAATAATCTGATTTTCTAATATTTTCCCTAAAAAACACATGTCATTTACATAAAATAGGAAGCGGGGAGAGGTGGTGAGAGATGACCCCTGTTGAGGATTTCATTGGTGTCTGCCACAGGCCGCCATGGCATCAGACGAAGGCAAGCTTTTTGTTGGAGGGCTGAGTTTTGACACCAATGAGCAGTCGCTGGAGCAGGTCTTTTCAAAATACGGACAGATCTCTGAAGGTGAGGCTGGTGCTGGGCCGGCGGCCCGGGTGGGGCTGGCTTGTGCTCCTCCTGACTGTAGGTACAGCTGGGTGCTGACTGCAGACCTCTCTCCCCTGCACAGTGGTGGTTGTGAAAGACAGGGAGACCCAGAGATCTCGGGGATTTGGGTTTGTCACCTTTGAGAACATTGACGACGCCAAGGATGCCATGATGGCCATGAACGGGAAGGTGAGGATCAGGGTGCTGAGCGGGAGCCCCGTCCTGAGGATGGGGCACCCACCCACTAACCTGTGCCACCCGCTGGTCTCCAGTCTGTAGATGGGCGACAGATCCGAGTAGACCAGGCAGGCAAGTCGTCAGACAACCGATCCCGTGGGTACCGTGGTGGCTCTACCGGGGGCCGGGGCTTCTTCCGTGGGGGCCGAGGACGGGGCCGTGGGTTCTCTAGAGGTGAGTGCCGTGAGTGGGCCCTTTGGGGATGCTGTGAGGCACTGCTGGTGGGAGCTGGTACTCACTTCTTCCTGTATGCAGGAGGAGGGGACCGAGGCTATGGGGGGAACCGGTTCGAGTCCAGGAGTGGGGGCTACGGTGGCTCCAGAGACTACTATAGCAGGTGAGGGGTGAAGGCCAACCCGGGCACAGGGGTGATTGTGGGATGGCCAGCTTCAGTCCCAGGTCCCTGGGGGAGCTGAGATGAGGCTGCCTGGGCAAGGAGCAGAGGCGGGAGGGGGCCCAGGCCAAGAGGAGAGGAAACTGCTGAAGACAGTGGCAGAAGCGGGAAGGCCGGGGGGGCATGGCTGGTGCAGGTTTTGGACGATTTCTGAGACTCTACCCTGCTAGGGTCCTTGCGTCCCCAGAAGGGACAGCTGGCATGGGGGCTGACGGCTCAGCCTGCTGTGGCAGAGCAAAAGTAGACTGGTATCCTCCGGTACTCACGTCTGTCTATTCTGCAGCCGGAGTCAGAGTGGTGGCTACAGTGACCGGAGCTCGGGCGGGTCCTATAGAGACAGTTACGACAGTTACGGTAAGTCACGCTCCGAGGGTGCCACGCTGCTGTGGCCTGCGGTGGGAGCTCGGTTCACCTTGGCACCTTCTCCAAGCACTTCAGGCTGGACACTCAGATCTTGTCACTGCGCTTGCCTATAAGAGGCGCGTCTGTCCTCTCAGAGCCATTTCTATCACAGGACACAAAAGCCAAATGAGACTGACCAAAAAGGCAAGGGAGAGCGAGGGCCCGCTGGGCAGTCAGCATAGGTGCATGTGTGGCTGCAGGCCAGCCTCCCTCGGCTGTGGGGGGTGGTTGCTCCCCGGTCGCAGGCCGCGCCCTGGTCTGGCCTCTGGGGTGAAGCTGCCTCTCGTTGCTTCGGTGCCTTTACACTGTGCCTGCTTCTTGTCCTCAGCTACACACAACGAGTAAAAACCCTTCCTGCTCAAGATCGTCCTTCCAATGGCTGTGTGTTTAAAGATTGTGGGAGCTTCGCTGAACGTTAATACGTGTAGTAAACGCACCTCCTTGTATTCCCACTTTCGTAGTCATTTCGGTTCTGATCTTGTCAAACCCAGCCTGACCGCTTCTGACGCCAGGATGGCCTCGTTACTAGACTTTTCTTTTTAAGGAAGTGCTGTTTTTAAGGGTTTTCAAAACATTTTGAAAAGCACTTCAGATTTACTTTTTTGACCACGAGCCATGAGTTTTCAAAAAAATCGGGGGTTGTGTGGGTTTTTGGTTTTTGTTTTAGTTTTTGGTTGTGTTGCTTTTTTTTCTTTTGGTGGGGTTGGCCCCATGAAGTGGGTGCCCCACTCACTCCTCTGAGATCGAACGGACTGTGAATCCGCTCTTTGTCGGAAGCTGAGCAAGCTGTGGCTTTTTCCAACTCCATGTGACGTTTCTGAGTGTAGTGTGGTAGGACCCCGGCGGGTGTGGCAGCAACTGCCCTGGAGCCCTGGCCCCTGCGCCCATCTGTGCTGTGCGCCCCACAGTAGACGTGCAGACGTCCCTGAGAGGTTCTTGAAGATGTTTATTTATATTGTCCTTTTTTACTGGAAGACGTACGCATACTCCATCGATGTTGTATTTGCAGTGGCTGAGGAATTCTTGTATGCAGTTTTCTTTGGCTTTACGAAGCCGATTAAAAGACCGTGTGAAATGAACCTTGCTCTGACAATTCCCTTGCATTGCACCACACACTCCCTGCTGCAGGCTCCTGCAGCCAGACCTGAGCAGAGAGGAGGCGGAGAAGCAGCAGGTCTGCAAGCCTTCCCTGGGGCCTGCAGAGAGAGCTAGAAAGGGAGGCCCAGCAGATTGGCGCTGGTCAGGGTAGGGGAGCCAGGCGGGGGACGGGAGCGGGCAGCTCAGGCCTCAGGGCAGCCCCGGGAGGCTTCTGGCAGTGGTGGCCAGAGGGCTGGACTGTGCGGGCAGCTTAGCAGGGACAGTGGACGTGCACCCGACGCTGACCTGGACTGCCTCAGTCTAGAAGCAGGCCAGAGAGCGGAGGCACGTGGCATCCCAGGGCGACCTCAGACGGCCAGCCGGTTAGCTAGTTCTGCTGTTGCTTCACGAGTTCTGAGCGTTCTCTGCTAGCCTATGGAAGCTGCAGCCCTCGGAGGACAGAAGTGTTGTGCGCCCAACAGAACCCTCTGAGACGCAAGCTGCTCCCTTGGCTAGCTCATATGTGGAAATAGCCCTGTAATTCGAGGTAACTCCTTCCGCTCGTGCCCACATCCCTCTTGTCGAGAGCTCATTAAAAGTCATGTGCCCGGGGAATGTTCCTGTGACTGTTTTTTGTTTTTCCTTTTTTTTCAACTTTTTTTTTCTTCTTCAATTAAGCTGGAACTAAAGTCAGGCCTGGCCATTACGCTCCCCACGTGCAGCCAGGTGCAGGCTGGGCCCAGTCATGCCTGGCTCTTAGATGAGGTCCCTTAAGCAGGATTGGAGACCAGTGAATGCCCCCGCCTTTTGGATTTTTTGCTTATCAATTGACTGTCTTTTCCAGACCTCTTAAGTCACACTCTTAACTAGCTTTCTCTGATGTATGTTGCCGCCATTAGTTTTTTTCTAGAGCCCACATTGACCCATGTAGCTCCATCCCATGCGGGTAGCTGGCTCTGGCTGCGCCCCCAAGGCGCAGACCCGCCCTGGGCACGCTGGCCTGTGACGGAGCCTGAGGTCACAGCCCCGTGACTAGCCTGAGACCTTCCTAGGGGCTGTGGCCCTTTCCGGGGAGGCCGGGAGGGGCAGCTGTGAGCCCCGTGGAGGACGCTGGGAGTAACGCTGCTTTGCTTTGGCAGGTTGAAGGGGCCCGGCCAGGACTCGGGGAAGGGTGGCCTGAGAGCAGCGATGACCTCTGGGGTCAGTGTCCCAGGAGGGACTTCACCTGCAACAAGAACTGGAGGCAGCCGCTTGCCCCGGAGGCTTGTCCCCTGTAAGTGCTTTCGGGAAGAGTGGCATGTGGCGCTGAGCCCTGTCCCGGGCGGAACCTGGGAGTTCCACTGAGTCCTGCTTTCCTGCACCTGTGGCCTCGCGGCGGGCGCCTTTCGGTGTGTGTGGGGTGCAGGGCAGCGCCTCCCGGAGCGCCGGG
>NW_012105808.1:403647-408998 GCF_000951045.1 Mandrillus leucophaeus
TTTTTGTATTTTTAGTAGAGACGGGGTTTCACCATGTTAGCCAGGATGGTCTCGATCTCCTGACCTCGTGATCCTCCCGCCTCGGCCTCCCAAAGTGCTGGGATTACAGGCTTGAGCCACCGCGCCCGGCCGGCTATGCTGCTTTTTAGGGGCCCTGTGCAGAGCCTCCTCGGTACTCCACACCCCTTCCTGTGGAAGCACCTGCTGGGCGCTCTTCTCTGCCTGTGCCCTGCACCGTCCCTGCCTCCCTGGCTGCTGGGGCCACCAGTGGCTTGGCCCTGAGACAGCCTTCCATTCTGTTGTCTTTGGCGAAACCTCACCCCTGTGTGAGCCTCAGTCTTTTCATCGGTGCAACGGGAGTGACATCAGCGTGCCTCTTCTGGGGTCCTGGCACAGGGGAGATGGGAGGGCCTGCTAGGGCACGTGTTTTCTGACTGTCACCGCCTTGGGAGAGAGTGGTAATCACTTGGCGATTAGGACGGGAAAGAAACAGGCACAGCAAAACCAGGGAGGTCTGCAGCAGGGCTGGGGGATCCGGTAGCGGATGGCAATGAGGCTCCTGAGGGAAGGAGGAGGCAGGGTTGGCAGGGAGGGACCATTGACAATGCCTGGACCTACTTCCAGGCTGAAGAAGCCTCAGCGGAGGCGATATGGACTCCTGGCCAACACCGAGGACCCCACCGAGATGGCCTCGCTGGACAGCGATGAGGAGACGGTCTTTGAGTCGAGGAATCTGAGATGGTGTGCACCCTTCCCCAGCTCTGGGGCCTCGGTGGGCAGGCTGGGCTGGAGACTCAGCAGGATCTGGTGACTTGGGCAAGCGATGGAGTGGTCCCTGCAATCACAGCTGACAGCAGTGGTCAGGGCATGGTCTCCCTGGGCAGGGTTCATTCCTTCTCCCAGTCTCTATTTACATTTTTTTTTTTTTTGTAACTTAAATTTTTTATTTATCTATTTTTGAGGTGGAGTGGCACAATCCCAGCTCACTGTGATTTCTGCCTCCGGGGTTCAGGCAGTTCTGCCACAGCCTCCCAAGTAGCTGGGATTGCAGGCACCCACCACCACCACCGCACCTGGCTAACTTTTTGTATTTAGTAGAGATGGATTTCACCATGTTGGCCAGGTTGGTCTCCAACTCCATACCTCAGGTAATCCACGTGCCTGGGCCTCCCAAAGAACTGGGATTACAGGCGTGAGCCACTGCACCTGACCTAAGTTTTTATTTTGTTTTGAGACAGAGTTTTGTTCTTGTTGCCCAGGCTGGAGGGCAATGGCATGATCTCTGCTCACTGCAATCTCCACCTCCTAGGCTCAAGCAATTCTCCCATCTCAGCCTTCTGAGTAGCTCGGACTACAGGTGCCCACCACTATGCCCGGCTAGTTTTTGTAGTTTTAGTAGAGACAGGGTTTCTCCATGTTGGCCAGCCTGGTCTCGAACTCCTGACCTCAGGTGATCTTCCCGCTTTGGCCTCCCAGAGTGCTGGGATTACAAGCGTGAGCCACCGCGTTCAGCCTTCTTGCATCTTTAAGACAGGAAAGCGGCTGCAGGGCTTAGGGTAGTGGGTGCTCGATCTGGGCCCCTCTCTGAGAGACGAGGTCTGAGTCAGGTGCAGAATTGACCATAGGATGCTTCTGAGCGGGCAGCGTCAGGGAGGGCCTCTCCCTGGTGTGTAATGGGGCTGGCTCCTGGAAGAGTATCTCAGGCCGAGGGAACAGCAGGGACAGAGGTGGAGGCTGGGCAGGTGTTGGCGGGCTGGGGTAGGCCTGGGTGTACAGGCAGGTGTTGGGTTAGCAGGGTTCTGGGCAGGGATTGATGGCTATGTTGTGCTGCAGTGTGGCTGCTGGGGGGACGTTGGCCTGTTGAGGGGTGGCAGGCATGGAGGCTGGGAGACCAGGGGACAGGGCGGCCTCTGGGGACAGCGCTGATTTTTCGAGCCCCCAGGGAGGGTGGCGTTGGGATCCCTCCCCAAGGTCTTACTCCATTCTGGGAGCCCCTCCCAGGTTTTTTCTACCTCCTGGCTGGGGGCCTCTTCCCCCACGGTGGGCAGTTGAGCAGGGCCCAGGAGGCCAGGGGAGGAAGGGTGGGCCGTGGTGGACTGAGGGGGCCTGGCCAGGTTGCCTGCTCCTACCTGACCTGGGTGGGCCTCTGCCCGGCAGGGTGCGCCCTTCACTCCTCACCTCTCACCCTTGACCCCCTGCTTCCAGATGCTGAGCCAGGGAGGCGGCCTTTCCAGCGGCCATGAGGGAAGGACAGGAGATGGGACCCACCCCAGTGCCCAGCAACCCCCCGCTCCACCGCTCATTCCCCTGCTGGCCCTGGGGCTGGCCTCACCCAGTGCCAGCCCGAGAGCTCTTTTTGGAACCTGTGCAGCCTGCCTGCCTACTGCCACCTGCACCTACCGCCAGACCACACAGCCTCGCCTCCTGGATGCTGCCCCAGCCTGGCCGAGGGTCCCAGGTGAAGACCGGACGGGCCCCGACAGCCGCTGCCCAGGACTCTGAGGCCCCCTTGCCTGACTGTGACTTGTGTGTCTCCCCTGTCCCCGCGGGGGCATGGCAGCCCAGAACCGAGGCTGGGTGGGCAGGTGACCCAAGGGACCTTTCTGGGAGCGCCTTCCCACTGGGCTGGGAACAATAAATGCAGCCATGTCTCGGCAGCTGGTGCTGACCCCGTGCCACCTCCAGGCCCGTGCATACTGGTGCGGCCAGTGCGGGGTGGGTGGTGGAGCAGGGCTCAAGCCAGCCTTGGTCTGTCTGCAACCAAGCTTGGGTTCTCCAGCCTTGCCCCCAAGTGAGGAACCCAACTCCAGCTGCCTGGGATCAGGCCCTGCCTGTGAGCACCTCTTTTCCTAGAGGAAACTCCTGTTCCATCTGTCAGAGCCCCTGCTGCAGGCCCCCTTCTCTATGCCATCTTCAGCCTGGGTCTCATGGGCCCTTCCCTGGAGGATCCCCACATCACCTCACGGATACCTCTGGCCATGATTCCGGGGAGCCCCAGAGCTGTGCTGTAGGAGGCTGGAGTTCCCCGTGGCCTGGGCCCCCATGCCGGACACTCCTCCCACATCAGTCTGCTGTAGAACGTGGAGCCTGAGACCCCATCCCCGGCAAGGCGCTTAATCAGCTTCCCTGGGGCTTTGTTCTTCCTGCAGGGGTCTGTGTCTGTGCGGAGTCCAGCTCTGGCCTGTCCCCCTGTCCCCCACGAGTTTAGCCTTGGAGAGCCCATGGTAGGTGGGTACCCACAGCCTGAGGTCTCCCCCAGGCAACCTAGCTGGAGCCGCCACTGCCCTGGCGTGAGGAGGAGCCGCCACCAGGTGGCAGCCTTGGGCCGCCCAGTCCCCTCGCTGTCTCCCTGGTCCTAACCCTTCAAGTGGGAAAGCCGGTCCGGCACAGCCCGTTTGTCCCCCCACTTCCTGAGCCCACCGTGTCCCCACGTCCACCAGGGGATGGGCAGTCCCTCGGGTTTGTGCCGACCCTGCCTGTGCCACTGCCAGGGTTGGGAGGGGCTGTCGCCCCCTCAGACCAGGGTCCCCTGTCCTGGTACCATCTGCTCCCTTGGGCATCTCTGTCTGACCAGACCCTGCCAGGACTGTGCTCACGTTTCACCTTCCCCCTCCAGTACCCGGGTCCTCTGCTCTGCTCTCAGCCGCCGCCTCCAGGAAGTCCTCTCTGATTGCCCACCCCACCCTGTTCTTTAGGGGAATCCTACAGGGAGGGTTGGGGAAGTAACCCTCAAAGTGAGGCCACAGACCGAGAGAGGCCCCCGAGACTGCAGCGGGGGAGGGCAGCTTGGCTCGCCCTGACTGTGTGGGACTGGGGACAAGCAGGTGACACCTGTGCCCCGGGGTCTGCTGTTCCCCATCCGTCTGGCCCTCGCGTCTGTCTCCAAACTCTCCTGTTCGCATCTCTCCATCTGCCTCCTTCACTTTGTGTCCGTCTCTATCTCCGTGTCTGACCCTCTGGGACATGATTTCAACAGGCACAGAGACACCGGCCCCGGCCCCCACCCTGTGATCTGCGTCCCCCGTCCCACAGCTCTGAGCGTTTTCACCAGCTTCAAAAGGCACATTAATTACTCTAATGAGGTCAGGAGAGACCCGCGCTCTGCCATCCGGAGTCAGAACATGCCGCGGCCCCCAGCCCAGCCGCCGCCGCCCCCTCGGGCAGGGAGAGGAGCTCTGCTGCCTTCATCCCCTTTGCCTGTCAGGACCCGTCAGCCGCGCTGTGCCCCGTGTTGGTGCAAGTAATTGGCAGCCCCCCAAGGTTAATGCACTGTTAGTCGGGGGTTCTCCCAGGCTAAGAGCCGGAGAGGGGCCTGTCAGCGAGAGATGAAAGGCCCCAGGTCCTGGCCGGTGCTTGGCCTGTGTGTGTGCGCACGTGTGTGCCCGTGGGAGTACGTGTGTGTGCGGGTGCCTGGGAGTTCGGGGGGTGGGCAGTGGCATCCTCCACCTCCCCCATGCAGACACAGGCACCAACAAAACACAGCTTTGTAGATACACGATAAGCAACACAGACAGTCCCACGGATGGGACGTCTGCAGCCCCACGGGACACGCGATCACACACATGGGTGTGACCTGCTGAGATACTAACCCCATGCCAGGGGGTGTCTCGGACCCACGCCCCCCACCCTTGCCCCTCGGTGTGCCCACTGGATAAGCAGCATATCAGACCCCTGCCTCTGGGAGGGTCTCTGCCTCAGCAGTGGGTCCGGCCCAGGCTGGAGTCCAGTGAACTCACTGCACGGCTTCTCTGCCTGTGAAATAGGGATGGGTGGGCGCTGGGGACGTGGCCTCAAGGGCTGGATGTGTCAGGTTCCTTGTGGCTCTGGCTTGTGCCCGCAGCTTGGGGCCCGACGTTCATCCTGGGGAGACAAAGACGGGGCTCCTCTGCCGTCCTGGTGCGAGGGTGTCCCAGGGATGCGGCCCCGTGCGCCAAATCAGTCACTTGGGGGTTGGCAGGCAACTGAGGGTGCTGAGACCCCTGTGCCCTCGATTCCCCACCTCCAGGGATCTCACCTCCAGGTGCCCATCTCCTCTGTAGGGGGCCTGAGCCACCACTGCCCCCACATTGAGGCCACTGACCTCCCCATCCCAGGCCAGCCAGACCCCGAGAAGCACCAGGTGCTTTGCTGTGGGACACAAAGCCACACGTGGCTGTTCACGTTTCTTCATTAAGTTACATAAAACTGAAGGTCCGAGGTCTCAGTCACCTTGGGGAGAGGTCTGGGGCCTCAGTCCCTGTAGGGAGAGGTCTGGGTCCTCAGTCCCTGTGGGGAGAGGTCCTCAGTCACCGTGGGGAGAAGTCTGGGGGCTCAGTCACCGTGGGGAGAGGTCCTCAGTCACCGTGGGGAGA
>NW_012105808.1:410327-410715 GCF_000951045.1 Mandrillus leucophaeus
GAAGGGAAGGAGGAAGGGGAAGGGGGGTAGAAGGGAGGGAAGAAGGGAGGGAGGAGGGGGGGAAGGTATGAAGGGAAGGAGGGAGGGGAAAGATGTGAAGGGAAGGAGGGAGGAGGAAGGGAGGAGAGTGGGAAGGGTGGGAACTGGGGAGGAGGGTGAGCTGGGAAATAGGGCTGTGTGCCTGTTCCTTTCCACCACCAGCTGCAGGGGTTGCAGGAATCTTGGGTCCATGGCTGGACGGGGGTGGGGATTTTCATGTTATCCGCTGGAGAAAGGGATACATTTTTCTTTTCTTTCTTTCTTTTTTTTTTTTTGAGACGGAGTCTCGCTCTGTTGCCCAGGCTGGAGTGCAGTGGCCGGATCTCAGCTCACTGCAAGCTCCGCCTTC
>NW_012105808.1:410765-413679 GCF_000951045.1 Mandrillus leucophaeus
CCGTGTTAGCCAGGATGGTCTCGATCTCCTGACCTCGTGATCCGCCCGTCTCGGCCTCCCAAAGTGCTGGGATTACAGGCTTGAGCCACTTTTTTATGTTTTTTAGTAGAGATGGGGTTTCACCATGTTAGTCAGGATGGTCTCGATCTCCTGACCTCATGATCCGCCCATTTCAGCCTCCCAAAGTGCTGGGATTACAGGCTTGAGCCACCGCGCCCGGCCACGTTTTTATTTTCAAGGACAGTGACCCAGCCCAGGAGAAACGCCCTGACCCCTGGGGCAAAGTGCAGACCCCAGCTCTGTGCTTCACAGGTGGGACGATGGACAGGGGTCAGGCTCCCGCCCAGAGTGGAGCCCACGACCTGCCCAGCCCCCGGTGCCCCGTGACCCCTGCCGCCTGATCCTTGCCTGGCTGAGATGGGGCTTCTGAAGGCTGCTGGCACCAGGGCAGGCTGCGGACTGGGTCCAATTTATTCTGTAATGAGAAATTCTCCCCGCATATTTTTAGCTTCCTCCTGGCGTCGCGGCCTTTGAAGGCTGAGGGGCTGCGGGACGCTGATCCCAAGCCCTGTGGCCTGGCCCTGTGGGCAGTGGGCAGCGGGTGCTGGGCATGGGCTGGACAAGTCTACCCCTTCCCAAGTCCGGGTAGACCCCAGACCCAGGAGTGCAGAGCAGGGGGCGGGGCCAGACCCCATCAAGCCCTGTCCTGGCTCTGGACCGGGGACTGAGGGCGACCCTGGATAACCCCTGACCTTGGCTGACCCCTGTCCCCAGCGTGAGCCTGACCTCTGACCCTCAGCTCCACAGGAAGCTTACTCTAGAGTGATCTCCGTCGTCCCAAAGCTGGGACAGCCCCCAGCCCCAGGAGGGAACAGGGCTTCCTGGGCCCCCACAGTGGCCCCCCGGCCGGGCGGGGCTTTGCTAGGGCAGCCTCACCCGGGGCCAGGCTTCGGAGACGCCATGCCCTCCCCTTCCCTCCGCAGGTCCTTCCTCTAGGAGCGGCCAGCGGGCGCGGGGAGGTTGAATGGGGGACGCACCGCCTTTGTTCCCGTCCCTGCTTGGGCTCTGACCTTGAGAGAGAGACAAGAACAGAAGGAAAACGGAGCTTCTGCTCAAATCCGCTCAGCGGTGGCGGTGGCGTCGGCTCTCGCCTCGGTGGCCCCTGCATGCAAATGAGTGGCCCTGTCATGCCTGGGTGGAGGTGGTGCCCGTCCAGCTCCCACCTGTGCAGGTCCCAGTCCTGGTTTGAGAAGAGATGCCCTCCTCCCAACCCTGGCCCACCCCTGCTCACCCATGAGATCCCTTGAAGCAGGAGGGGGCTTCTGGTCCCAGGGCAGAGGGAAGCTTCCAGAACTCCCACCTTTGCCAGGTGGCATGCTGGGGCCAGGCACGCCAAGACTCCAGGCTCACGGCTCCTTGTCCTGTGCCGGGCTGCAGCCGCCGCACCTCTGCTCCGAAGGTGCTCGTCTCTGGGAGTGGCCATCCCCCTCCCTCAAAGAGCCCGACCAGACCAAGCCTCCTAGGACACTTGTCCAGCCTGCGTGGGCCGCAGAGCCCTGTGTGGGTAGCACCGCAGGCCCTCACTCCAGGGGGACTTAGAGAGTCTGTCCAGAAGGCCTGGCAGGTGACTCAGGGCCTGCCTTAGCCACCACCTGGGACAGGTTCCCACCCTTCACTGAAGAGACACCCGGCCAGCCCTGGGCCTTCAGCCTGGGATGTCTGTAGTGGGGTCATCGGACGAGACCTGGAGCTCAGAGAACTGAGAACCTTGTCCTGGCAGGGACGCTAGAGCACTGGGTGGGACAGACTTTTCTGGAAGAGCAGGATTTTAACAGGAAGAAAAAGTGGAAGGACTTCCCAACAGGACACGGCCCGAACAAAAGTCGAGTGGTGTGGCCTGCTGGGCAGTCGGGGGAGGAAGGCACGCCGCAGGAGACACAGGACAAAGCCCACCACATCTCAGACCTGTGGGGCAGTGGTGGGTCCCGTCCCCACCCCACCTTGCTGGGGCACAGGTTAGCTTGACCATCTCTGGGCTCACGGTCCCTGCAAGGAGTTTGGGTAATGCCTCATACAGGGACCTTCGGGTCCAAGGGCTATCAGCGCCTGCACTGCGGTTCCCTCTCCTGCACTGGGCCTGGTGAACAAAACTAACTCAAAGAGGTACAACACGATCTGGGCATCGCCAGTAAAGTCCAGCCAGCACTTGGTGGCAGCGTACCCTCCACAAGCTCAGAGTCTGGTGAGGGAGGCTGTGGCATGAATAAGGGTAAAAACAGAGGGCAGGCCAGGTGCAGTGGCTCGCGCCTGTTATCCTAGCACTTTGGGAGGCCGAGGCGGGAAGATCGCCTGAGCCCAGGAGTTCAAGACCAGCAGGGCCAACATGGCCAGACCCTGTCTCTGTAGATTGGATAAAAGACAAAATAGAGGCCAGGCCCCCAGTTCCTCGCCTGTGTCAGCCTCCCGGGAGGAGAAATCACTCGGCATTCCCCAAACAGATTAGACCCCAGGCCTTTGCATAAGCTGTGCCCCCGGGCAGCGGCCCTCCCCTGCCTGTAGGATTCCTGCGTGGAGACTGGCTTCACTCTGGGCTTCTTGGATCCCATCCCCAGCTGCTCAGACTCCTCACCGGTCCACCTACTGTGCGCCCGGCACCCTTAGGGCTGAGGTAGGGACTTACTCCATCCCTAGGGAACAGCGCAGTCCGGAGAGGCGACTCCCAGGGCCCCAGGGAGGCCTCAGCACGAGCAGCTTTGGACTTTGGCCAGCGCCCCTCTGAAACTCTGCCCGGACCCCCGCAGGGAGGCTGGAGTTGGCCGAGCCCGATTTGGGACGCGTGCGTCGGGGTTTGTGAGGCTGCGGATAGCGCTGGAACCGGGCAGGTGAGAGGCCCGGGACCCAGGGCCAGGCCGGG
>NW_012105808.1:414474-419377 GCF_000951045.1 Mandrillus leucophaeus
AGCCGGGATACGGGCGCCCGGTTCCCGCGGGAGCCCCCCAGGGAGTTTCGGCCCCCCGGAGTTTGGGGGACTCACCCTTTTCGTACCTGCCTCCCCCGTGGCGCCCCATTGCCCTGCGGACTTTGGGGACTCGCATCCCACATCCCCAAGAGCGCCGACGTGTCCTGGAGTTTAGGGAACCCTTCTGACACCCTCCGATGCCGGGTAGCCCCTGAGTTGCCTGCCTGGACTTGGGGGACCCCTGATCCACCCGCCTCTCTGGGGAGCCCCCTAGGTTTCGCATTTGGTGGGGATCCCTGGGGACCCTGGCACCGGAGGTGGGGGACTGTGGCCCTCCAGGGATCTGTGGGGGCGTCCTGCCCGCAGGTCCCCAGATGAACTTGGGGAAGTTGGAGTGTCCCTCCCTTGGGACCCAGCATCTGCTTCACTCCAGGGGGCCAAGGGCCCAGCTTTGAAAGGAGACTGAGGGGCCGGGGAGCTGGGGTCAGCCCCAGGAGGGGCAGTGGGATGGAGTCGTCTCCTGTCCTCTGGGCGCTGACCGGGAAACTGAGGTGCAGAGTGGATGAGGGGCCGGCTCAAGGTCATGCAAGGGGGGGACTTGGGGCGGGACCCAGGTGGCCCAGTGCCCTGCCCGCCACGCCCAGCCGAGATGCCCCACCCGCCTCCCGCAGGCCACGGTTTTCCGAACCAGGTCCGGGCCAGGCACAATGTGGGGGACAGGAGAAGCCCCCGTTGGTCAGAGCAAGAAAAGTTTGCTGGGGCCTGGCCATGGCCTGGACATCGGCAGAAGCCTCCGGGCCATCCCAGGGTCTCCAAGACCGGAGCAGGCTGCGGCTTCCCTGGGGGTCCCGTGGGAGCTGGGGCTTTGGGGGTCCTGGGGCTCTGGTGGGAGTCAGCCCCAGCACTCAGGGTGTCACCGTCTTCCCAAGGCGCACAGAGCTGCATGTCAGGGGCCAAGGCGGCCCCCTCACTCTCCTGCCACTGGTCACTTTCTCTCCGTTTTCCAGCCGCTTCCTGTGCCGACGCAGCCGCCCTCCGGAGCCCGCCATCCCTCCTTGTCCCCGCTGTCTCCTGCTGTCCTCGGTCCCCGGGAGGAAAGTTGCATGAACGGGCCTCTTTGAGGCGGGCTCGGGGACAAGGGCGGCCCGTGTTCCGCCGTGGGGGTGGGGAACACGCACAGGCCCACCCCCCACCATGGTCGACAGCCTCAGGTCGGGCCCCTGGGAGCTGAGGGCAGGGACCCTGGACCACTGGGGGATGGCTGGCCCACCTCAGAGCAGGTCCCTGAGCCGCTCACTGTGCTGGTCACATGTGGGTTTGATTAAGGCTGTCGCTGGCCGTGCGGGGAGTCCAGCGGGCAGCACTTCCCTGGCCCAAGTTTTTGGTTTCAGCTGCGGAATCTCCCGTCCCCAGCATGGCCTGTCCTTTGTTCTAGCAAACGCCAAACACAGGAGGACCCGGGAACCAGGGGAGGAAGGGGGTCGCCAGGGCCGCCCTGCTGCCCCACCTGCCACAGGGCTGCAGGCTGCGGGCTGCGGGCAGGACCCCCGGCCAGGGGAAGGAAGTGACCTCCCCAGTGCCTGGCTTGGCCCAGCCACCTCCTGTTGCTCTGGGTCTGACCTGGTTGCCCAGCTCAGACCGCTGCCCGAGGGAACGGCCTTGCTGGTCCGAACAGCCGACCTGGGCAGCACCAGGGCTGCCTCCTCCTTCCTCTCCTGCCTGCGGTGTCCAGGGTTGCTGGGGACGGAGCCGACACCCTGCAGTGGGGCCCAGGGCTGGGTGAGCACCTTCCCAGGAAGTCGGGATCCGGCCAGAATCGGGGCTTCGTTGGCGACATCGGGGGTCTCTGCGGTTCTCAGATATGGTGTCCAGGGGCATCTGCCCGGGACCTGTGCCTGGGTGGCGGGGTGTCGCGCATGGCAGGGGGTGGCGCTGGGCCTCCGTATCCAAGGGGACCCTGTGGAGGGGCATCGGCCTGGGGAGAGGAGTGGCATCAGCCAGCAGGCCTGTATGAGGCTGGGCTGGCCGGGGAGGGATGATGGGGTTGGGCAGATGTGTGGGGGATGCAGGGACCCCGAGTCTTTGAGAGGGGCCTACAGAAAGGCACTGGGAGATGGGGGCGGCTGCGATGGGGGGCAGACAGCAGCGTGGGTACCACGGCACCGTGTGCTTCTGTGTGCTTGATGGGCCCGCAGGCCCGGGCAGTGCCGCAGCATCACCGGCCGCCCCTTCTGCCCATTGGCCTGGCACCTGTGCCCAGGCAATGACTGGTCTGTTTCCACCTCACACCCTCCCTGCTGTGAGGTGCGCTGCCTGCACCCAGGGGGCTCCACACCCACCTCCTTGAGCCGCTATAAGGTGGGGCCCCGTTCGGTGGTCTGGCCAGCCGGCCCTGCCACCCCCACTGGTGACTGCACAGTGTCTGTCCAACGCACCCCCCACCTGGGCTGGATACACCTGAGCTGGCAGCTAAGCGTCTCTGGGCCTGTTCCCAGCCAGGCCACATTGGGCTGGGGCGTCCGGGCCTTGGACCTGGCCGGCTGCCCTCACCTGTCCTGCTCACGACACTGTGTGTGCATTCCCACGGCTGCTCCTGTGTGTTTGCGTGTGGGGCGGGGGAGGAGGTAGTGTGCAGGTATGCCTTGGAGTCATATCCGGCTGCAGGTTACATGTGTCTGTGTGTGGCAGGAGGCTGCGTGAAGCCACAGGGCACAGCTTTGGCGTGTTTGCATGTGTCTGCGTGATTGCATATGAGGTGCATGTGTGTGTGCATGAGTGTGCCTGTGTGTGGCACCCGTGTTTGCATGTGCGTGCCCGTGCACAGAACGTCTGCAGTGTCCGAGGTCCCTGTGCGTGTCTGCCTGTGGCATGCATGCATTTTGTCTGTACATGGAGTGCAGGTGTGTGTACGTGTGTGTGTGTGGGGTGCATGTAAGCGTGTTTGCCTGGGGGCAGCACTGGCTGTCAGAGGGCTTGCAGTGTGGGGGCAGTGGTGGCCCTGGCACGGTCCGCAGCAACCCCGATGCTGGCCCTCCCTCTCCTCCATCCCCTGGGGATGGGACCAGGGCCCAAGTGCAGACGGCTGTTGAACCTCAGAGCGGGGTGGACGCAGGGGCCTGCGGTCCCCGGGAGTCTTCACCTTCTTATTGGAAATCTGTAGTCATGTGGACTGGGTTGCGGGCACTGGGTGGGCGCCTGCCCACACCGGGCATCTCTGGGCTTCGGCCACCCTCCTGGGGTTCCCCACGGACCCAGTGGCCGTCGGGTGTGGACAGCAGCTAGGCTTCCCTCAAACACCAGTTGGAAAATGGTGACCTGGGCGAGGGCTCGGTCCCCGAGGGAGGAGCTGCCCCCGGCAGAGGGCGGAGGTGAATGTGGCATCCTGCTCCCCGTGGCTCCACCGGTGTCCCTCGGCCTCTGGGGGAGGCGGCTTTGAAGGGGTGATGCCGTGTTTTGCTGCATGAGGGTTTTTGTTTTGATTGAGAGAAGCTGGTCCACTCGGCACTGGGGGGGCGAGGAGAGCCGGGCGGTGGGCCTGGGGGGTTCAGGGCCTGAGGATGGGGTCCTGGAGGCCGTGGGGTGCCAAGACTCTCTGGGCGTGACGTCGGGTAGGTGGCTCAGCAGCCTGGAGCCCCCAGGCCTGCTCTGTGAAGCAGGGGTGACGGAGCCCTGCGGTGGGTGCAGCTCGTCTGATAGGGCCTGGTGTGGACGGGCAAAGGCCCGAGGGTGGTCCCAGGGGTTTAGCGTCCCCTCCCCAGAGGGGAAACCGAGGCAGCTCCTGTGGTGGGGAGGATGTTTCTGCCGAGGCTCCATGGTCTCTGTGTCTCACAGGCTCTCTGGGTCTCTGTCTTCCCTGTCTCTGCGCATCCTGGGGTGCAATGAGTGGCCCAGGCTTCCGCCTCCACCTCGGGCCTCCCTGGGCGGCCTCAGTTTGCAGAGAAGGGAACAGAGGCTCTGTGGTGGGGGCTCGGGAACGCAGTGGGATTCGACCTCCCCCCGTCTCTGGGCTGACGTTTCCACAGGTCTGCAGGGGACCGGCCCGACGTGGGTCCCTCAGGGCCACAGCGGAGGCAGTGGGTTGTGCATTCATGGGGGTCTGGGTGGCAGCGTTTCTGTGGAGCTGGTGGTCTCCTTGTCATCCACGAGGGTCCTGCCCCGGTGGCCGTGTGTTCCCCGGGACACGGCTTCTCTCCTCCTCAGGAACCGGGATGTGCCAGGCCTTGCCCCGAGATCCTGTGTGTGGGACCGGCCTCTTTTGCAGATGGATCTTCAGGGAAAGCTGGGCTTTGTACCTTGCTGGGGGAAGGGCTGAGCCCCTCCCGTCCCTGTGCCCACTGTACCCGTCGCCCCAGACACACGGCTGGGAGCCTGCGGAGGACCAGACGAGCCGGCGGGGTTTTTGCTTTAACCTCAAGCAGGCGTTTGAACTCTGTGGCCGAGCCGGCCCTGGTGGGGGGGGCTCGTGCCACACCTGCTCCCAGACCAGGCTGGTGTGAGGTCTGGCCAAGAGACTCAGTGGTGCGCCCCCCCCACCTCCGTGCATCCCTCGTCCGCCTGCCCTGTGAGTCGGTGACCCCCACTTTATGGACAGAGCAGCCAAGACCCTGAGAGATGGTGACTCACCCAAGGCCACCCGGAAGTTGGGCACAGTCCAGGGTGTCCCCACCTGGGGGCAGGCCCAGGGGGAGCCAGGAACAGCCCTGGGAGGGGCCGGAAGGTGGGTGGCTGACGGCAACTGCGCCCGCTGCACTCTGTACCCTGGCCACCCACGCCCACGGTGATGGAGGCCCCGGCGGGGCCGACCCTGCCTGGTCTACCTTTCCCTCCGGTTGCATCTTTCCTCTTTTGCGTCATTTCTAGGGCCCTGCCTCAGTTTACCCTCATGCACCACAAGGCCATACTT
>NW_012105808.1:420762-422958 GCF_000951045.1 Mandrillus leucophaeus
CTGGGTGGGAACGGGAACAGCTGGGAGGCTGGTGTGGCTGGAAGGGAGGAGTCTTGGAGAGGAGGATGAGGAGGGTGGAGCGGATGGGCCATGTAGGCCTGGAGAGGTGTACATTTTATTCTGAGGATCAAGAATGGATGGAGGGGTTTGAGCCGCTGCCGACGTGTTACAGGGTCAGCTTTGCGTTCAGAAGAGCGAGCTTGGGATATGGGGAGGCTGGGCCCTGGCAGACCCTCACTGCATCCTGGAGGGGCCTGGGCACCCGGCCACTCTGCCACACAGAAGCCTCGGTCTCTGACGTTTTACCGAAGGCAAAACGGGAGGAGAGAACACGGTGGTGTCAGACACGGGGGAAGCAGGCACCATCCGGGAACCAAGAGGCCGGAGGGGGACCGACAGGGCTGGTGCTGTGGGCCCACCTTCCGAGGCTGCTCTGTCTCACCAAGGTTCCTACTAGGTGCCAGGTTCCTTTTTTGGGTTGAATGTGGCTCCCTGGGGATCACTGCTGGGACAGGAGGGGAAACTGAGGCCAGAGGGCGGTGGGGAGCCCAGACATCCCTGTGGTTCCTCCACGGAGGCCTCCCCTGCAGGGTGACCTGGGTGCGGGCAGTCCCAGGCGGGAGCTGAGCCTGGCTGCCATCGACCGCCTGATCAATGGGCTTTCACTTGGGCTGGGCAGGAACGAAAATGACTTCAAAAAGGCTGGAGCAGCTTCCGCATCGATCGTGCCCAAGGGGCCAGCGGGTCAATGAGACGCCTGTGCCCGGCCGGCCAATGGGGTAGCCCGAGGGGTGGGCCGAGGTCAAGCCGTCTCCATCTGAGCCTGTCTGGGGGCTGCCCCCGCATCTGTGCGGACGCACCCCGAGTGTCCAACAGCCGGGAGGACCATCCTCCTGCACAGAGGGGAAAGGAGCCTCCGGAGAATGGGCCTCGAGACCCAAGGGCTCAAATCCAGACCCTAGCCCCGAACTGCAAGGTTCCGAAGCCCTGGACGGACCCCTGCCCCCCAAGCCTGGTTCCCTGGGGAGATTTCCCTGCGACACCCCCTCCCACTGTCCTCTGTGCTGGGCCCACAGGGATGATGAAGGAGGCCCGGGAAGCTCTCCGTCCCTGGACGAATCCAACCAGGTGGGGAAGGGCTGGAGGGTGACTTCGCCGCCTCCACCCCCCCGGCCTTGAAATTCTTTGCTCTGGAGATCTTCATGCCAGATCACTAGTGGGGAAACTGAGGTGCGAGTGAGCAGGCCTGCCTGCCCCTTCTCACCCCTGGAGACCTAGGAACCCTCAGCCCCGCCTGGCGCGGCATCTCGGGGTGGCACCGGGCCGATGCCATCTGACAATCCCATCAACCTCTGTCGAGCTGCAGTGCCAATTAGTGCACCCGACGTGGGGCCGGTGGTGGACTCACCCCTGCAGACCAGGGTGGCGGCGGCTGTGCCAGGCCCAGAGGCAGTGCCAGGGCTGGGATTGGAGCAGCCTGCGCCCACGTGCTGCCAACTCTGATGGGGCCTCAGTTTCCCCTGCCTGCGCAGGGAGAGAGGAGGCAGGAGCAGTGTGGGGGACCCCCCATTCCTCCCTGTTCAGGTCTTTTATGTGCTAATAAGCCCCTCTCAGGGCCCCCCCGGTGCCCCGCTTGGTCCAGGCCGCCGGTTACATGACAGGGACCCTGGGGACCACAGCCGGGAGATCTAAGGGCTCCTGCCACCATCGCCTGAGGCAGTGAGGGAAGGGGAGCCGCCGGTCCCTCCCTCGACTGACCTCTATCCTCACAGACGAGGCTGGGTCAGGGGGCTCCCTGGAGGAAGGGGCCTGCGGGCTGCGTCTGGGGGACCTCAAGGCAAAGGCTTGGAGGCAGGGCTAGGGGACTGAGGTGTCAGGAGCGCAGGCACCCAGGAGGGAGACCAGGAGGCCACCGGATTCCGGGGCTCGGGGCTCAGGAGGTTTCTGGGTTCCAGATAGGAGGGGGGTGGGGTGGAGCTCACAGGGTTACACAGGAGGGCAGGGTTGGGGCTGGGAGTGGAGCCCAGGATGCCTCCAAACTGGGCGGCGGGTGGAACTCTGGGGGGCTGCGGGGGGGATGTGTGTGGCGGGTGGAACTTTAGGGGTGCTGAGAGGAGGGTGGAGGGATTCTTCACGTCAAGCCCCATTCTCTTTGGGGAAACTGAGGCCAGGGTGGGGGCAGAGCTTGCCCCAGAG
>NW_012105808.1:425238-426353 GCF_000951045.1 Mandrillus leucophaeus
TACCCTGGCCACCCACGCCCACGGTGATGGAGGCCCCGGCGGGGCCGACCCTGCCTGGTCTACCTTTCCCTCCGGTTGCATCTTTCCTCTTTTGCGTCATTTCTAGGGCCCTGCCTCAGTTTACCCTCATGCACCACAAGGCCATACTTGTCCTTTCTCAGGCAGACCCTGCACCATCCTGAGGACTGATTTCCATTCAGGTCCCACCCAGGTCCTGGGCAGGAGGAAAAGCGCCAGCCCTCAGTCACGGGGGACATCTCTGGTTCCTGCAAAAGCCAGCTGGTGTGGGTGCTGTCATCCCAGCAGGTCTTGCTGGGGGTGGCAGGAGGGGATGGGCAACCTCAGCCCCACGCTGGGCCTCAGGACCCGGGCTGCCTGCTCATCTGGCCGGCCTGGGCCTCCCCGGGAGCTTCTCTACCCTGGAAGAGAGATGGGGACGGGCGCAGGCGTCCACCTGCCCACCCACGGGGTCCTGGCTGCCGGCCACACCGCTGCCTCAGTTTCCAGTCCTGGAAGGCGGCCCAGCCTACCCCCAACCCAGTTCTGGGTGAAATTCCTAATTAGTCGCTTAGCTATTAGCGTCTAATGACTTGACAATTGCCCAATTGGAGCTAATTAGCTCCAGGCCGCTTGCTGGAAGGGGGTGACAGCCGGGAGGCCTGCCCGGGTGGGCAGCAGGGTGAGGCTCTGCCTGGGTGAGGCTCTGCCTGGGGCCTGGAGGGCTGCCTGGAGGCGTGGACTTTGGCACCGGCAGGTTGAGCAAGCGTGGGGGGAAGGTGTGGCCCGGCAGAGGGAACCCGGAGGAGTAAAAGCTGCCACCCCGCTCTGTCTGGGAAAAATCCCAATTCAGTCATTAACCCCTTAGTGAGAATTTCAGTCTCTCTCTGCTGCTCCCAGAGAGGATTTGCATATCGAGGCTTTATCACTAATGGAGGAAGCTAAGGCTTTGTCCTGTCTCTTATACACATCTAGATGTGTATAAGAGACAGAAATGAGGGTGTGTTATGCTAGACCCAGCCTCAGGCCCAGGGGGAGCCAGGAACAGCCCTGGGAGGGGCCGGAAGGTGGGTGGCTGACGGCAACTGCGCCCGCTGCACTCTGTACCCTGGCCACCC
>NW_012105808.1:434358-443440 GCF_000951045.1 Mandrillus leucophaeus
GGGCCGGGGAGTGGGCGGGGCAGCGGAGTGGGGACGCAGCCGGCGGTGGTCATTGACCCCTAAGTTGTCAAGTGCATGATGGACTCGCCATTCTCCCAACCATCCCGGGAGGCTAGGACTGTCCTTGTTCCTCGCTGTAGATGGGGAAACTGAGGCTTGGAGGGGGACTGAGGCTGCACTATTGTGACCTCGGGCCTACAGCTCAGACCACTTGGCGGTTGGACCAATAGACCTGTCTCACCCTCCCGACAGCAAGACCAGGGTGCCCGCGCCCCAGCCCACTGAGGAGGGAAACTGAGGCATCCAGAGCCCAGCAGGGGAGGGGAGCATGGTGGAAGCCACAGCTAGGCTGGGTGCTAGGGCTTACTCCTGTAATCCCAGCACTTTGGGAGGCCTGGGCGGCAGGATCACTTGAGGCCACGAGTTTGAAACCAGCGTGGACAACCTAGGGAGACCTTCTCTCTACAAAAACATAAAACCAGTTAGCCGGGCATGGTGACTTGGGCCTGTGGTCCCAGCTGTGCGGGGGGCTGAGGTGGGAGGGCTGCTTGGAGTGCATGAGCGCTGATCACTCCACTGCACTCCAGCCTGGATGGCAGAGTGAGACCCTGTCTTTAAAAGAAGAAAAAACCCCACAGGGCCTCTGCAGCACCAGCCGCACCCAGACTGGGTAGGGGTCTCAGGTCCTCCCCACCCCGCACCCACCCCCGCATCTCCCCAGGACCCATGCCAGGCTTGGAGAATCCCTGAGGACCGTGGGGTCTTCATCTGAAGGTTGGGTAGCGGCAACCTTGGGGAGTTTCACACCTGCAGGACCCCATGGTGGGCCAGGCTTAGGAAGGCTGCCGGTCCCTGCTGCTCATCAGAGGGTCCCAAGGTGGCCTTTTCATCCCCATGAAAGGCCAACGGCAGGTGGGAAACACAGCAGCGCCATTCGGAGTCCCGGTCCTGCTTGGCCATGATATCTGTGACCTTGGTGGGGAATGTGGGGTCCAGCCACTGCCCACCCGAGATAGAGATGATGGTATCACACTGGTGGCTTCCGCCGTGGCACTGAGACTGAGGGATTCCCGTGGAGTGGGGACTCTGGCTTCTCAGCATCTCGGGGCCTGAGGGATGGGGAGTGGGGTGGGGGATCTGAGGTCCGTGTCCCCAGGCTGCAGGGGGACCAGTGCCTCGACACCCAGCTCCTGCTGTGTGGAATTAAACTTTACAAGGCCGCATCTCCTCCTTTGTCTGCTCTAGTTGGATTTTTCCCTTTTAATTCAGGGAAGAAGCGGGTCGGGGAATCGGGGAAGGTGTTTAAATTAAGTCCCCATAATATAAGAAAAATTATGTTTTTCTTTCTGAGACGGCAGTTTCATAAAGATAATTATTGTAATTGTTCGTCCTATCTCTGTGACGAATGTTATTTTTATTATGTGCTTTTTATCTTCATCTTCCAGTGTGAGGGGCTTCTAGGGGGCAGGCAGAGTTGGTGGCCATGAGAGCCAGGCTGTCGGGGGCCCTGGGCCCGGCAGAGACAGCAAGACCACATCCATGTGTGCGTGCACGTGGACCCACCGCTGTTCAATTGTCCACACGTGTGCACACCCCAGTGGCCCTGGCTTCAGGCGTCCTTTTCTTCCTCTCCTGATGCTTGCTGACGCCCCCACTGCACGCCAGGAGGCTTCTGTGGGCCCAGAAGCAGGGGGCAGTGATGCTGGAATTTTGGGCATAAGAACCATATGGGAATAATCTTTCCCGGCCAGATGCAGGGGCTCATGCCTGTAATCCCAGCACTTTGGGCTGCCGAGGCGGGCGGATCACCTGAGGTCAGGAGTTCAAGACCAGCCCGACCAACATGGTGAAACCTCATCTCTACTAAAAATACAAAAATTAGCCAGGCATGGTGGCACACATTTGTAATCCTAGTTGCTTGGGAGGCTGAGGCAGGAGAATCACTTGAACCCGGGAGGCGGAGGTTGCAGTGAGCTGAGGTCACGCCATTGCACTCCAGCCTGGGCGACAAGAGCAAAACTCCATCACACACACACACACAAACACACACACACACACACACACACACACACACACACACACAATTTCCCAGAGACTCTACTGTGTTGCCAGGCGAGGCCCAGAGAGGGAGCGACTTGTCCACAGGCTCTCAGAGGGCAGAGATTAGAACCCAGGTCAATCATTTGACTATTAATACATCACCTCTTTGTTAATTGCTTGAAAACAAATACATCATTTTCTGAGCTCACCCTATGCTGCCCTGGGGTGAGGCAGAGCAGAACAAAAACACAGACACCCCCAGGTTTTGGAGTCAGGATTGGACAGAGGGAGGGGCAGGGCGAATGTACAGGAGACTGCTGGGAAACAGGGGGCATTGTGTCTGGGGCTTTCATGTACGAGTAGGAGTTTTATGGCTGGCTCTCCACCTGGGGTTAGGGTTGATTCACCAAGGGGGGGAAGGGAGTACAGCCCCAGGAGGTCTCAGGCACCAAGAGCCACTTCCCCACTCATCCCCATCCCCTCTCTTCTAGCGGCCACGCCTCCTAATGCTGTGGACCGGCCCTGCCTACGACTGAAGGTGTATGTGCGGCCCACCAGTAAGTGCTCAGGGGAACGGGCAGGATCCGGGCCCCCACCCCTGTGTCCTAAACTCACAGAAACAGTGGATGTTCAGAAGAGCCAGGACAGGGGGCCTCGGTTTCCCCATCTTGCCCTGCCTTGCCCCAGCCTCGATTTCCCCATCTTACAAATATGTCATACTTTCAAGAGTGAAGGTTGGCTGAACGCAGTGGCTCACGCCTGTAATCCCAGCACACTGGGAGGCTGAGGTGAGAGAATCACTTGAGCCCAGGAGGCCGAGGCTGCAGTAAGCCGAGATCACGCCACTGCACTCCAGCCTGGGTGACAGAGCAAGACTCTGTCTCTAAAAAACAAAGCATGCCAGGCACGGTGGCTCATGCCTGTAATCCCAGCACTTTGGGAGGGTGAGGCGGGTGGATCACAAGGTCAAGAGATGGAGACCATCCTGGCCAACATGGTGAAACGCCGTCTCTACTAAAAATACAAAAAGTAGATGGGCGTGGTGTGTGTGTGCCTGTAATCCCAGCTACTCAGGAGGCTGAGGCAGGAGAATCGCTTGAACCTGGGAGGTGGAGGTTGCAGTGAGCCCAGATAGTGCCACTGCTCTCCAGCCTGGCGATAGTGAGACTCCGTCTCAAATAATAATAATAATAATAACAATAATAATGCAAAAAAAAAATTAAAGAGTGAATGTTGAATTCAACAGCCAGGTCCCCCACTTGAGGCCAAGTGACTTTGCCTGGAGAGTGGGCATCAGGGATGGCACCAAGAGGGAGCCGAGGGCCTGCCTGGTGGGGTTTTGAGCCCGGTGGGCAGATGTGCACCCTGAGGCTGGGCGGCACGTCGGGAGCAGCCGAGTGGGGTTCGGGCCGCCGCTGAGCGTGCTGTCTCTGCCACCCCCAGATGAGACCCTGTATGAACCTCCTGAGCCGATCTTCACCAGCAATAACTCGTGCAGCAGCCTAGGCGGCTGCCGCCTCTTCCTCAGCACCATCCCCCTGCTCTGGACCCTCCTGGGTTCCTAGTCCCAGCCCCACAGGACGCCGGCCCTGCCTGGACGGCCCCACCTGGACCGCCTGACCTCGGCCCTCCGGACCCAGCTGCGGCCCCCGCCTCTGAGACCAAATAGAGACGCTGCTTCTCCCTCCACTGGTGCTGCCCCCGCCGGGCAGGGGCCATCCACCCGCCCCAGGACCAGCCCTCAGGGAGGACCAAGAGCCCCCCCCCCGAGGCCCGAGGGGCTGGGGTGTTGCAGCCCCTGGCCAAGCCATCTCCTCTGGGGTGTCGGAGAACCCGGGAACCTCTTGGCGATTTTTTTTTTTAGTGTATTTTTCATGGTTGGATCAAAAAGACTTGAGTTTTTAATTTAATTTATTCCCTGCCATTGCAGCGGGGTGGGGTCCCTGTGCCCCGGCCTGGGGGAGGGGAACGCGGAACGTGGGGTTGGGAACACAGCTGCTCCTCTCTGCTCTGCACCCCACTTGTGGGGCTCTGGCTGCAGCCCACCACGGTCCGCCCTGGTGCTCCAGGTTGGGTGAGTCTGAGCCGGAAGGGGTGCGTGGTGAGTGCCCCTAATTGTGGTTGGGGGGCCCTCATACCCCATCGCCCACCCGCATCCTCCTGGTAATTTCCTCCCAGCCAGTGTTTGGCCCCAGGGCGCTGGCCCTTCGGAATCACAGTCCCCCCGTGTCTTAGGCCGATGCAAACAGCCCCCTATCCATCCCCACCGCCTCACACGGTCCTCTCCGATGCCGAGAAGACCTTCTATTCCTGTAAATAGAGCCAGCAAGTGCAAACTGTGATTTTATTTTCCATGTAATCCTGAGGACGGACTGGACCATTTATGTTTCTTCAGCCCTTCTTAGGGGGTCTTTTATTTTGGTGGGGGGGTGGGGTGGACTTTTAGAGTAGAAGCTGCACTTTGCAATAAGCTCGTTTCGTCTGTCAGAGCCCCTCCCTCAACTCTGTGACCTGATAATGTTTCTAAGAAAAAGAAAAAAGGACAAAAGGGAGGGAACCACTACCAAAAAACAAGAAACACCTCCCCGAAGACACTTTAATGAAGGAAACAACGCATTTATACGGATTTCATATTTCTACCCGCCTTTCCTGATTCTGTGTTTTATATATATTATATATAAATATATATTGTGTACGGCTGCCGGCCGGCGGCTCGAGGCACGCCCGGTGGTGGTGGGAGGGGGGGCAGAGGGCTTTTGTAGGGGGTTGGCGGGGCGGGCCACGTTGCCAGGCCTGGAGCTGGCGACCGGGCCTCCCCTCTTCCCGTCACAATCAACTTTGGATTCTGTATTTTTTTATAATAAAATGAGCATAAACCTCAAACGCGCGTGTCCGTATGTGGGGGCCTTGCCCTACTTGAAGGAGAGTTTTGCATTCCTGATTTGGCGGTGGACGCCGGGCGTGGTGGTTTACTCCTGTGATCGCAGCACTTTGGGAGGCCAAGGCGGGGGGATCACTTGAGGTCAGGAGTTCGAAACCAGCCTGGCCAACATGGTGAAACCCCGTCTCTACTAAAAATATGAAAAAAAAAAAAAAAAAGAAAAGCCAGGTGAGGTGGTGCACACCTGTCGTCTTAGCTACTCAGGAGGCTGAGGCAGGAGAATCCTTTGAACCCAGGAGGTGGAGGTTGCAGTGAGCTGAGATCGTGCCTTTGCACTCCAGCCTGGGCGACAGAGCAAAACTCTGTCTCAAAAAGGAAAAAAATATTAGCTCAGCGTGGTGGTGCACGACTGTAGATCCAGCTGCTCGGGACGCTGAGGTGGGAGGATGGCTTGAGCCCAGAAGGTGGAGGCTGAGGTGGGAGGATGGCCTGAGCCCGGAAGGTGGAGGCTGCAGGGAGCTATGATCACACCACTGCACTCCAGCTTGGGCAACAAAGCAAGACCCTGCCTCAAATAATAGTAATAATAATCATAAAATAATAACAACTTAGAGGTGGGTCTGGAGTCTACTGGGGAGGGGGGTGCGGCTTTGAGGAATGTCTGGGGATCCCCAGAGCTGCGAACCTGATTCATTCGTTATGTGCATGGTTTTGGGATCAGGCCTTGGGATGAGCATTTTATAGGGCCCGTATCCTTCATAGTCATCCATGGGCCTCAGTTTCCCTCTCTGGGAAGTAGCAACAGCCCACCTAGGGCTGGGAGGGGGCGGCTGGGAAGATGGAGGGAGGAGACAGGGCTTGTGGATGGCTGGCTCCAGGGACACCGCTGGCCGGCACACACCTGAGCATGGTGGAATTCCCAGGCCTCAGGATCCAATCAAATGTTGTGAAACCTCCACTGGCAAGCTCTGCCTCTGTGTGACTCAGTTTCCCCACCTGCCCCAGGCCAGGGCAGGGGCTCTGTCATCTCCTAACCTCTTCCCCTGGAAAAGGCACATCTGTGAGTTCTGGGGTCCCAGGGGCCTTCACGCCAGGCACGCCCCGATTGAAGAAACTGAGGCACAGAGAGGCTGGGGGTGACGTGGCAGGTGACCCGGCCCAGGGGACTGAGGTCTTTGCGGCTGGATGATGGTCGCCTGCGTCCCACCCGCCGTGACGACGGCGTCTCCGGCACAATTAGCCAAGCGGGAAGGCTCCCAGCTAATTAATTCAGCTGCTCTGGGCCGGGTGACGGGGGCCGCCTCCTAATGAGGCAGCCCAGGCACAAAGAGCCCTGTGTGTGCCCCGCCCCGCCCCTGCCCCGCGCCGGGTGGCACAGAGGGACGGCCAGCCACCATGCTGAGCCCTGTGGGGGAGGCCCCACCATGCCCCATTCCGCAGAGGACCCCGAGGCTCTGAGAGGGAGGTGACTCCCGCAGCCCACTCACCCCGAGACCCCAAACCCAACACTGCAACGTGACCACAGGGACAGAGAGGACCAGGGACAGAATGAGATCAGGGATCACAGGAGGCAGCCCAGCGCTGACTGTGATGCTGTTACAAAAACACAATAATGTCCTTCCATTTTAATACAATTGCATGGATTTTAGTGCATTCGGAGACTTGTGCAGCCATCAGCTCTGATTCCAGAACATTCTGTCACCCCAAAAGGAACCCTCGTCCCCATCAGCCATCACTCCTCATCCCCTTCCCCGGCACCGATGTATCCCCTCCCTCCCTGTCTCTGTGGATGGGCCTGTCCTGGACATTTGGTAGAAATGGGTCACACACCGTGTGGCCTTTTGTGTCTGGCGTCTCTCACTGAGCGTGACGTCCTCAAGGTGCATCCGTGCTGTGGCCTGGGTCAGAGCCTCACTCCTTTTCACAGCTGAGTCATGTTCCAGTGCGTGGAAGGACCACGCTGTGTTTATCCAATCATCTGTCCAGAGACACTTGGGTACTTTCCACCTTTTAGCTATTATGACAATTTTTAAAAATACAATTTATTATTATTGTTGTTTTTCGTAGAGATGGGGTCTTGCTATATTACCTGGCTGGTCTCGAACTCCTGGACTCAAGCGATCCTCCCACCCTGGCCTCCCAGAGTGCTGGGGGTGCCAGGCATGGTAGCTCACCCCTGTAATCTCACCATTTTCAGAGATTGTCTCTAAAAAACAAAGAACAAAAACTTGAAAGCCAAAGTTCTTGTGATTACAGAAGTGAACCACCACGCCCAGCCAAGACGCTTTTTTTAGATTTATTTTTTAACTCTGTGTTATTTACTAGAGATGGGGTCTCACTCTGTCGCCCAGGCTGGAGTGCAGTGGTGTGATCACGGCTCACTGAAGCCTCTAGTTCCTGGGTTCACGCGATTTGTCTCCCGCAGCCTCTGAGTAGCTGGCACTGCAGGCATATGGTGACAATCTTATTATTTTTGAGACAAAGTTTCAATACAAAAGGTGACTTTGCTTTCTTGTTTTTGTTTTTGTGTTTTTTTTGAGACAGAGTCTTGCTCTGTGACCCAGGCTGGAATGCAGTGGCACGAACCTGGCTCACTGCAACCTCTGCCTCCCAGGTTCAAGCAATTCTCCTGCCTCAGATTCCTGAGTAGCTGGGATTACACGTGTGTGCCAACTCTCCCGGCTAATTTTTGTATTTTTAGTAGAGATGGGGTTTCACCATGTTGGCCAGGCTGGCCTCAAACTCCTGACCTGAAGTAATCCACCTGCCTTGGCCCTTGAAAGTGCTGAGAATACAGACGTGAGCCACTGCGCCCAGCCTAAAAGGTGACTTTGGGTAAATACACAAAGACTGGCTGAGGTCCTGCCTCTGGGTCTTTGCACACACTGTCCGCCGCCCGCCCCCCACACAGCCCCGATGAACCGCTCTTGCAGATTGCAGCCGGGCTCCCCCACTCAGCCCCTTTCAACTCAGCTCAGATGTCACCTGAGTTCCTGGCCAGGAGGCTGTGGTGCCCTTTGTGACTCTTTCCTTGCCTGACTCCTCCCCAGGCTGCAGCCCCCAAGGGCAGGGGCTGGGTCTGTCCCGGTCATCACCGGGACCAGTGCTGGGCCCAGAGCAGGGAATCTCCTGGGACCGTGTCATTGGTCACACTCAGACATGTGTGCGCACACGCATGCATAGCCCTGCGCTTGCACCTGCACGCCTGTGCGCCCCTGTGTCACCAGACACATGCGTTTGGGCCCGAGTCTCTCAGGAACTGACCTCTGTCCCCTCGCCAGACCCCGGTCAGACCCCAGCCTCTGTCCCAGTGGCCACATCAACGTATCGAGTGGCCACTCACTCCAGGGGCTCTGCTGGGATGTCCCCGCCGGGTGTGGGCGCTCCTTGGGGAAGCCGGTGACCCCCGGGCCCCGACCCCAGCCCCAGCGAGACCCCAACACCAGCTCCTGCCAGCCCCGGACAGCCACTGGGACGCTGGTCCCACGCAGGGCCTTTTCCGCCCGGAGGATCCGGAGGGAAGTCATTTCCCTCCTGCCGGCTGTTACTGCCGCCTCGGTGCCCGCCACAGGCAGGGGGTGGGTGGAGGCTGCTGGGGGAAAGGAGGCCTGAGGCGCCCAAAACCCTGAGTGCGGCTTGGGGTGGAACCGTGCCCCTCCACTGATGGCCCAGGGCAGGACTGTGCCTCCCCCCAGACCTTGGCCATCTCAGTTTGGAGGAAGTGCAGCCCCCAGCCCTCACCACTGAGTCTCAGTGTCCCTGTCTACACTTGTGTTTGAGGAGAAACTCAGTGTCCCTGTCTACACCTGTGTTTGAGCAGAAACTCAGTGTCCCTGTCTACACCTGTGTTTGAGGAGAAAACCCCTTTGTTCCCACGCTCTGGTCCAAATAGCCCTGATGAAGGGAGGCCCCCACTTTTTTTTTTTTTTTTTAGAAATGGTGTCTCATTCTTCACCCTCAAGACTGAACGGAGGCTGGGCATGGTGGCTCCTGCCTGTAATCCCAGCACTTTTGGAGACTGAGGCAGGTGGATTGCTGGAGGCCAGGGGTTTTAAGACCAGCCTGGGCAACAGGGTGAGACCCCACCCCCTCTCATCTTGGCAAAATAAAAATTTAAAAAATTAGCCAGCACGCTGGCGGGCACCTGTGGTCCCAGCTACT
>NW_012105808.1:444453-446126 GCF_000951045.1 Mandrillus leucophaeus
TATGTATGTATGTATGTTATGTATGTAAGTATTTTGAGACAGAGTCTCGCTCTGTTGCTCAGGCTGGAGTGCAGTGGTGCAATCTCGGTTCACTGCAAACTCTGTACCCCCTAGGTAGAAGCAATTCTTGAGTCTCAGCCTCCCGAGTACCTGGAATTACAGATGCCCGCCACCATGCCTGGCTAGTTTTTGTATTTTTAGTAGAGATGAGGTTTCATCATGTTGGCCAAGCTGGTCTCGAACTCCTGACCTCAAGTGATCTGCCCACCTTGGCCTCCCAAAGTGCTGGGATTACTGGTGTGAGGCCACCGCGCCTGGCCTTTCAGCATTTATCTATCACCCTAGGCACACCCTGTCTTTATTTTCTTCATTTATGTGTCAGCTCCCTGAGGGGCGGGATTTTGTCTCGGTCCTTCCTGATCTCCAATGTCCAGAGCATGCCTGGCACACAGTAGTTGCTCAATAAATGCTTTTGATTTAATGAATGAATAAATGTTATATGTATATATGCATGCAGAAACTACATGATCAGAAAAGGGAAAATTCCATAAAAATTGCATCTGGCACATCAATGTCAACATCCCCAGTGAGCACTTAGTGAGCACCTACGGTGTGCAGCCAGGGCTGGGCCCTCCCTCATCTGTGGCTTCAGGGTCAGGATGGTGGGGCTGTCCCATTGGCCTCCGGGCCCCAGGTCTGGGGGATTTCTGGGAGGAGGCCGTGGTGTCGGGGACTGTGTTCCAGGCTGCAGGTGGCCAGGATGCAGACAAAAGCAAGTTCCCAGCTCAGGGGACCCTACAGATCCAGACATCACCACTGAGACGACGCCCAAGCTGGAAATTAAATGGCTGCAGGCAGGCTGGTGTGGCTGGCGGAGAGGCACCCCAGAGGAGGTGGTGTAGCCCCTGGCATTCTCAGTCTCCCCTCTGGAGCTGCTGGACTGGAGGTAATCACCACGATCATAGCAATATCCGTGACAGTCATCAGGGCTGGGGCTGGGGTGCAGCAGGAGGGAAGGAGCAGCCGTGAACTCGGTGCACGGGCTGGGCAGGAGGCATTATAACCCTCCTGGACCCTGTTGCCCTGACAGCTGCTCCCTGGGAGACGCCAGCCGAGCCTGGGGAGGGAGAGCCATGGTCAGGGTGGGGTCCGGCAGGGAGCTGAGTTGGGGAACAGGAAAGGGAAGCCAGGTGGTGGGACCAGCCTAGGCAAACTCTCAGAAGCTGGGCTTGTGGACGATTCAGGCATTTGTCCACCCAGCCTTTATTGAGGGTGGGGTGGGGGGTGGTCAGGGGCCTAAGTTGGGGGCATCCACGAGGTCGGGCCAAGGAGGTGGGCAGGATAGCCACAGGAGTCTTTGGGGTGGGACTGGAGGCTGGGAATGAGGGGTGGACTCTGGGTTGGGGGGTGCTACAGAGCCTGAGGCTGCCTGGGAGGCGTCCAGGAGCTCTGGGCCCTGTTTTTTTTGGAGACATGTGTGCCTTTATTTTTAAATTTTATTATTATTATTATTTTTTTTTTTGAGACGGAGTCTCGCTCCCTCGCCCAGACTGGAGTGCAGTGGCCGGATCTCAGCTCACTGTAAGCTCCGCCTTCTGGGTTTACGCCATTCTCCTGCCTCAGCCTCCCGAGTAGCTGGGATTACAGGCGCCCGCCACCTCGCCCGGCTAGTT
>NW_012105808.1:446911-455527 GCF_000951045.1 Mandrillus leucophaeus
TTTTGTATTTTTAGTAGACATGGGGTTTCTTCATGTTGGTCAGGCTGGTCTCGAACTCCCGACCTCAGGTGATCCTCCCGTCTTGGCCTCCCAAAGTGCTGGGATTACAGGCCTGAGCCGCCGCGCCCGGCCATCTCCACCTGGTTGAAGGTCTTGCCGTTGTAGACGCCCACCGTGCTACCCACCATCGCGGGCAGGAGCAGCGTGTCCCGCAGGTGCGTCCTCACCCCTTCCGGCTTCTCCATGGGCGGAGCCCCCTTCCTGGCCTTGCGCAGGCGCTTCAGCGGCGAGTGCTGCTTCCGCCACAGGCATCGGTTCAGCAGCCGCCGGCGCGCAGCGTACAGTTGCATCAGCTGCTCGGGGGACGTGTCCAGTAGCTGGTCCAGGTCCACGCCGCGGTAGGTGAAGTTGCGGAAGGTCCGTTTCTTCTACTCTACCTCTGCCATCTTGCTGCATCCTCAGAAAAGCTCTTCAGGCCCTTCTTTTTGAGACGAGGTCTTTTGCTGGTGCCCAGACTGGAAGGCAGTGGTGTGATCATGGCTCACTGCAGTCTTGACTTCTTGGGCTCCAGCGATCCTCCTGCCTTAGCCTCCTGAGTAGCTAGAAACACAGGTGCACACCACCATACCTGGCTAATTTTTATTATTATTTGTAGAGATGGGGTTCTTGCTATATTGCCCAGGCTGGTCTCAAACTCCTGGGCCCAAGGGATCCTCTTGCCTCGGCCTCCCAAAATGCTGGGATCACAGGCGTGGGCCACCGTGCCCGGCAAGCTCTGGGCCCAAGGTCTGGGCCTTCCTGCACGGTCACCTGGTGAAGCAGAAACAGGCAGCGGCTCCCTGTCCATTTGTCCCTACACATTCCGGGGCTCCGACGTTGGCTTCCGGGGCCAGAACTGCAGAGTCACCTGCTCTGCGCTTGAGTCTGGAATATCTCAGACCAGATCCCTCCCTTTAGAGCGTGAGAGAGGGAGAGACCCTGCCCAGGCCTCCCAGGGGCCTGCCCACCAGACAGCCCCTCACTCCCCCACCCTCATTGATCCAGAAATGGAGAGCTTCGGCCCAGGAGCGATCAATGCGCCCTAATGGAAATGTGTCCGGCGGGGAGGGGCGCTGAGTCGCAGGAGACACCCTTCCCTGTGCAGAGGGGGAAACTGAGGCCACTCCCAGGCCCCACGGGTCACTGGCGTGAAGCAGCGCGAGCCCTGCCGCGTCAGGAGTTGCACCTGGAGCAGCCCAGGGAGAATGAGGGTGGGGACCCTTCAATCCGGGGCTCATTACGGACACCCCGCCCAGCTGCGTCCGCCCAGGCTGGTCTCTTCCCCAGCTCCGACAGCCCCGCCAGCGTTTGGGGCTTACAGCTCTGCCCTGGGCTCAAGTCCTGGCTCCCACCAGGGGCTGTGGGACATCCCCTCTGGGTCTGGGGTCCACAGTGCCTGTCTCCAGGCATGAGAGAAGCTTCTAGAGACAATCTGTGAGCATCTTTCAACAGCATCCCCCATCCCTGCCCCTCCCCAGCTCAAGCTCCAAAGGGAGCGTGGATGACAGGAGAGAGGAGGGAGGCATGGGGGGAGTTTATTATCACTCAGGGGCTTCCTCTGCCCCGACCTGGCCTCCCCCGGGGCTTCTGTGATTTTTTTTTTTTTTTTTTTTTTGAGGCAGGGTGTTTCTGTTGCCCAGGCTGGAGTGCAATGGTGCGATTGTGGCTCGCTGCAGCCTCCACCTCCCAGTCTCAAGCAATCCTCCCACCTCAGCCTCTCGAGTGGCTGGGACCACAGGCATGCGGCTCCACGCTACCTAATTTTTTAAATTTTTGTAGAGATGAGGTCTCGTTGTATTGCCCAGACTGGTCTTGAACTCCTGGCCTCAGGTGATCCTCCCACGTCAGCCTCCTGAGTAGCTGAGACTGCAGGCATGAGCCACCACACGTGGCTAATTTTTGTATGTTTGTGTGTATTTATTTATTTATTTTCGTAGAGATGGGGTTTCCCCATGTTGCACAGACTGTTTTCCCAACTCCTGAGCTTAAGGGATCCTCCCGCCTTGGCCTCCCAAAGCGCTGGGATTACAGGCATGAGCCACTGCACCCAGCCTGCGGCCCATTTTGTAGATAAGGAAGATGAGGTCAGAGAAGGGGAGTGCCCAGGCCCTGGGCCCCGCAGCCAGGACCCCATTAGGGTCCAGTGGATGGTGGAGGGGAGGCAGCCTGACCACTCCTGACTCCAGCCAGTCACCCCAGCCTGGCCTCCCACCCCGGCCTCCGGGGAGAGCAGCACAGGTGCCTGGAGAAGCAAAGAATGATGTTTATTCCCCACATGAGGAGAAGGAGCTGGGGGCACCCGAGTGGGTGGTCTTGGCGCTGGGCAGTCTTCGTGGCCCCCTAAGCGTCAAAAACCAGAGCTTGTTATGATCTTGTGATGGAGTGGGGGCCAGCCCCTCGCAGGGATGGCTGTCGGCCCCCTCCGCCCGCCCGCCAGGCACTAGAGTTATGGTTTGCAATATCCCACCTCCCTCCCAGCCTGAGCATTAATGACGGTGGCACCCGAGTCCTCGAGCACCCGGGGCTGTTAGCATCGTCCGTCACGCTTGTGGCTGCGGCTCTAGAAGCTCTGTGGCCAGGAGGGGAAACCGAGGCACAGAGAGGTTCACCTCAACCCCTGCGTGAGGGCACAGCAGCAGACATCGGATAAGCCCAGGGTCTGGTGTGCTCTCCACCACCCACTGTGGATGAGGCCCCTGTTGTCTGAGCCTCAGTTTGCTCATCTGGAAAACAGGCTACAGTGATGCAAGGTGGGGTCTCACATTCTGGGGGTTCCTGATGAGCAGAATCGCCAGCCCCATGGAGGCAGGCCCTTTGTTGCCTGATCCCCGCCCCCGACCTTCCCTGTGATCCCATTGTCCGGCGCAATGCCAGCAAGCCCTCCATGGATGTTTGTTGAATGACTGAATGAGCGTGTTGTGTGTGGACTCTGAGTCAAGTGCTCTTTCTTGACTACTGGGCAATACTAGAGGCAAAGGGCTCATTCTCCATCATTCACTCCTCCGGGAAGGCCTGGGGGGCAGGGGTGTTGGTGGGGACGGCCTCTCGAAGGTGAGGGGGGCAACGGGGGAACTGCAGGAGCCAGCGGTGCTGGCTGGCAGATCTTTAAATTAAAATACATATATACACCAGATAAATAAACTCGGCCCACATCCTGGTGACAGGCGGAATTAAGTTGCCCAGTTGGGGACCGGGCAGCGAAGGCTGGGGGTGGAAGGAGATGGGGCCGAATTACCAAGGGTGGTAACTCAGCCCCATCCTCTCCCACATTCTATCCCATGAATATTCCCGAGACCCCTGTCCTGCCGGGTTCCTGGGAGGTGCTGAGGGGGTCAGGGAGTAAAGACCCAAATTCTGAGCCCCAGGTTGGGCACCCAGGATCTGGCTCGGCTTAGAGAGAGAGCAGCTGCCCATGGGGTGCCCTGGCTGAGTCAGTGTGTTCGTCTGAAGCAGCGAGACCGGGGCTCCCTCTCCCAGCACAGAGGCTGCCCTTGGCAGTGGCATGGGGTAGACCTGGTTCAAGTCCCGGCTGAGCATTCAAGGGCTGGGAGCAGCCTCTGTCGGGTCGGGTACCAGGGAGACCCCGTTCTAGCTCACAGGGAGGCCCCCGTGGGGCCCACACAGCTGCAGGGTCCTCCCTGGGCCCTTCCCTTCGACCCAAGCCCGGGGAGGGGGCGGAGGGTGCAGGGGGGCAGTTTTCAATTACGGAGAAGCTAATCTCCCAGTGAGGGCCGTTCTGGGGCCCAGTAAATCTATTATGAAAAGCCTCTAAATGTATGTAAAACCGGCCTCCGACAATCCGGGGATTAGGCTGTCGGGAGGGGAAACCGAGGCGCAGGCCGCCTGGCGGATTAGCGCAGCGGGGCCCCTGGAGGGTTGGGGGGAGCAGTCCCCGGAGGTCCAGGGCAGAGGGAGAGAGATCCTCTGAAGAAGCCAGCACCCATTTTATAGCTGGGGAAACTGAGGCTGGGGAAAGGCCCCCCCCAGGAGCCCCCTCTCAATGTCAAGGGCACTTTTGCCGGCCACTCCTTCCTTTGTCGCAAACCCAGGGGTATTTTCCCACAAGGTGGCCTCGGTGGGTTGGAAGGATGGGGAGCTGAGGACCCCAGGGCTACGATCGTGGGACCCCTGCACCCAGCTTAAGGCTCCGTGGCCCGGCCTGCATCTTCTGCCGGCGTCCCAGACCCTTTGAAGCTGCCCCATCCTTTGGTGCTTTTGAAATGTCTCTTTTAATCACCTACTGTTTGCCAAGCCAGAGGCAGCAAAGGTAACAGAAGAGGGGATGCCAGTGCCCTGGCAGCTCAGGGCACTCGCCGAAGACAAAGGCAGCCAGAAGAGGCCTTTCCCAAGGACTCCCGCTTCCGCCGGGAGGTGGGGAGGAGGAGGTCACCCTACAGAAGTGTGGTGAGGCCACTCCAGGCCTGAGGGAAGGCCTGGTGGCCGAACGGAGACATGAGCTGAGGAGCCCCGTGGCTGGGCTGCTCCTGAGGGTGGCAGGGAGCCCTCAGAGGGTTTGAGCCTAAGTGGCATCCATGGCGGGACCGTGGACCCCCAAGCCCTTGGGGTCCACGCTTGGGAGCACAGCTTCCTCAGCGTGGCCCCACACTCTCCCAGGCTCACCCAGCCCCCTCGAGTAGGGCCTGCTCACCCTCCTGCCCGTGGGGCCCTTGGTCCAGCAGTTTCCTCTCCTGGACACTGTCCCCACCTGCTGAAGTCCGTCCAGGAGCCCCAGTGCATGAGGAGGAGGGGGGGCGATGCCCCTTCTCACCCCCACCTAGTGGAGTTCGCAGGCAGCTGGCAGCTGGAGAAACTGAGGCATGAGGCTGGGAGCGGTGGCTTACGCCTGTAATCCCAGCACTTTGGGAGGACCAGGCTGGTGGATCACCTGAGGTCAGGAGTTCGAGACCAGCCTGGCTAGCATGGTGAAACCCCGTCTCCACTAAAAATACAAAAATTAGCCGGGAGTAGTGGCGCATGCCTGTAATCTCAGGTACTCGGGAGGCTGAGGCAGAATTGCTTGCATCCAGGAGGCGGAGGTTGCAGTGAGCCAAGATTGTGCCACTGCACTCCAGCCTGGGGGATGAGAGTGAAACTCCGTCTCAAAAAAGAAAAGAAAAAATTGAGGCATGAGCTGACAACCGTTTCTGCAGGCCTCGGGTGGCACCCGATGGGGCCTTTGCGGGGCCCCTGGCCTGGCCCGGGTCCAGCCACCAGCTTGTCCCTGCCTCCCGGTTGCTGGGGAATGAAAAGGAGGCGAGTGGTTTCTGTGACTCGTTCAGGCCCAGGCCTCCGAATTTCTCCAAGTCCCAGGCGAGGGGTTGTGCAAAGCTGCAGCAGGGTGGGACCGTCCCAGTGAGGGTGACCCTGGCGTCCGGGCCATGGTGGGCTTGCTCTGTGACCTGGGAGGGGGTGTGTGCCTGTCTGTGACTCAGTTTCCTCGTCCGTGTCATCAGCAACCACCAGATGCCGTTCCCAGCACTGGGTGGGGGCAGAGGGCCTGAGGGGTGTTCGAGGGGGGGCTCCAGGCGCCCCTGTCCCCCCGCCCGGCCGTCAGTCAGCCTGGCCGGGCCCCCTTCAAGTCGTCACGGCCCAGCAGCGGCCACGGGAGGGATTATTCCAGCCTGTCCAGGGTGGACTGAAGTGGAACCAGGGCTGACGAGCGGAACGCACCCCCGCAGACCTGGCCCGCCCGCCTTTGTCTGCTGCCAGCCCCCCACCCGCCTGCCGTCACGGACACCGCCTCCCGTGCCTGAGCCCTATTGCTCTGGGGGCCAGGCTGCCTCCCTCACGTGGCCCCTGCCTGGCCAAAGCCCTGCAGCTTCTCAGCCCGCTCCATCTGCTGGCTGCCTCAGTTTCCCCATCTGCAGCATGGGCGTGCGGGGTCCCTCTCGTCGGCTCATTGGCGGCTGAATGGGGGCTGTGTGGGCAGAGGCGCCTGGCGGGGACACAGGCTCTCCCGGGGCTTTCCCAGGGTGCTCAGGGGTCCCTCTGCCCAGTCCCTCCACTGAGCCTTTGTCCAGGAAATTCGAGGTGGCAGGGAGAACGGATCCGCTCTCGGCCTGAATGGAGCCGCGGCAAATGCTGTTGACCCCTGACCCCAGCCTCCTAATCCCGGGGTCGAGGCTCTCACCAGAGAGGGGCCCTGGGAGATGAGCTGGGGCACGACCCCCGCCCCAGGCACCAAGGGGGGCTTCCGGGTCAGGGTCTGAGGGGCTGCAGGAGGACGCGGCTGCCCCGTTGGCCACGTGCCCGGTCATCACCTCTCGGAGGCCAACATGGGAAACTGAGGCGTGGAGGAGCCCTTGTAAGCCCCACAGCTCTGGGGTGGGAGCCAGGCCCGGCCGCCTGCAGGGAGGGACACAGGGCCGGCAGCTGCCCCTCTGTGTCACCAAACAGGAATTCTGGGACGTCTGGCTGGTCCTGGAAGACGCGGCTAGCTTCTAAACCCCGAGTCTTCAGGAACCCCTCTGGGTACCTGGCCCCTGTGTGTCCCCCCAGGAGCCCCTTGTCTGGAATAGGGGGAGGGGCTTTTCTGGCCACCCTCTGCCGCTCTAGATTTACCCAGTGTCTTCAGGAGGAAGAAATGAAGGAAGTGAAAGGAGGCGTCCTCATGCCTGCCAGCTGCTGCAGTTGAGCCCCCGTGCCTTGTGGCTACTTAGAGGCCTCAGCTAGCAGCATCCACCGCAGATTAAAAGATTCTCCGTCGCAGGCTGGGACGCGCTCACACGCTTGGGCGCCCCTGCTCCCCGGTGGCCGTGTGTCTGTTCCACCCTGCCGAGCTGTTCCCCACGATCAATTTCAATTTGGCCCGGTCTCTGCTTCTGCAGCACGACCCTCCTTGGGGGCTGGTGGAGGGGAAGGAGTTGCTGGCTTCCGCAGCCCTCCCTCCAGGTCCCTGGGACCGTCGCCTGCGATGAGAGAGCTCCGCTCACCTGCCTCTTTTCTCCGGGCCTCAGTTTCTCCGGGTGTGGGACGAGGGCGCAGGGCAGTGCAGTGTGGAGCCAGCCTGATTTTCATCCAACCTCATGCAGTCACCGAACGCCCGCCATGCGCCTGACCCTGGGCTGAACCCTGGGGCACCGTGGGGGTCACGGCAGGCGAACTTGAGTCGGAGGCAGAGGAAGGGGAGGAAGAGCGTTCCTGCAGGGGTGAGGCTGTGTGCAGAGGGGTAGAGGGGGGAGGCAGGAGGGAGCATCCAGCCCTGGGGGAAAAGGTTAAGGTGAAGCCACAGAGGAAGGTGCACAAGCCCAGGCAACAATATTACTCGACAGCTAACGTTTCTGTATTTATTTTTTGAGACAGAGTCTCACTCTGTCACTCAGGCTGGAGTGCAGTGAGCTGAGGTGCCATCTCAGCTCACTGCAGCCTCAACCTCCCTGGCTCAAGTGATCCTCCCATCTCAGCCTCCCATGTAACTGGGACCACAGATGCCACCATGCCGGGCTAATGTATTTATTTATTTATTTATTTATTTAGAGACAGAATTGCTCTGTCACCCAGGCTGGAGTGCAATGGTGCAATCTTGGCTCACTGCAACCTCTACCTCCCGGGTTCAGGTGCTTCTCCTTCCTCAGCCTCCCGAGTAGCTGGGATTACAGGTGCACCCCACTATGCCTGGCTTGTTTATTTATTTGTTTATTTATTTATTTTTGAGACAGTCTTGCTCTGTCACTCAGGCTGGAGTGCAGTAATGCGATCTCAGCTCACTGCAGCCTCGACCTCCCTGGCTCAAGTGAGCCTCCCATCTCAGCCTCCCAAGTAACTAGGACCACAGGTGTGCACCGCCACACCCGGCTAATTTATTTATTTGTTTATTTATTTAGAGACAGAGTCTTGTTCTATCGCCCAGGCTGGAGTGCAGTGGTGCAATCTCAGCTCACTGCAACCTCCACTTCCCGAGTTCAAGCGATTCTCCTGCCTCAGCCTCCCGAGGAGCTGGGATTACAGGCACCTGCCACCACGCCCAGCTAATTTTTCTAATTTTAGTAAAGATGGGGTTTCAGCATGTTGCCCAGACTGGTCTTGAACTCCTGAGTGCAAGTGATACACCCGCCTTGGCCTCCCAAAGTGCTGGGATTACAGGTGTGAGCCACAGCGCCTGGCCAATAGCCAACATTTATTGAGTGCTTACTGTGTACCATATGTCAGCCAGCAGGCTTTCCCTGCCTCATCTCCCTGGAACCTCCCAAGGATCCTCTAATACCCATTTTACAAATGAGGAGACTGAGGCCACAGACAGAGGCCGCTGGGAGGTGAGGGAAGGAGGCCACGGCCATGCTGGCGTTGGCAGCACTGGGGTTTCGGACCCAGCTCGGACCTGTCCGGGTCCCCGGCAGGACTGCGGTGCGGCTGGCTCCTTCCTCTGCGCGCTGCGTTCCTTCCTTTCAGGCCTCCAGGCTTCCCTCCTTTTCCGGGGTGGCCGTGGAGGAACCTACATGGGCTCCTGGGTGCCGGAGTTCGATCTGAACCTTCCCGCTTATTCTGCGTGACCCTGGGGGCGTGCCTGGCCCTCCCGTGCCTCAGTTTCCCTGGCCGCACCTGCCGGACTGTGCGCCCCCCGACCCCCCACAGCCGGGG
>NW_012105808.1:455872-463139 GCF_000951045.1 Mandrillus leucophaeus
GCAGGAGGGCGGCGTCCGGGGCGCGTGGTTTGGGTCGGTCGGGACCGGGATCCCCGAGCAGGCAGGCTCAGAGGTCTGGATGGTCAGGGCGGCCTCAGGTGCTGGGGAGCCCCCCTGGCTGGACCTGGGGTCCTAGCTTCATGTCCACCTCCTGGAGCCTCAGGTCTGGGTCTGATGCCCCGACAGGAACCCCAAGCCCTGGCCACCACCCTTCCCCACCTCTGCTGCCCCTCCACTGCCCCGGCGAGTGGTTTGTGCCATAATCCTCTTGGGAGACCCATTTTTCATAGGAGGAAACTGAGGCACAGAGCGTTCTGTCAGTCACAGAACAGCTGGGTCCCTCCTGTGTGATGAGCGCCTCTGGGTCCTCTTGTGTTGTGACCACACCCGTGTCCACTTTCTGGGTCGTGGGCTGCACAACGTCACCGCTCCAAATACCCTCCTGTGGGTGCTCTGGGTGGTTTGCTTGGTCTTGGGACGGTCCTCTCTACTCAGGCAGGGATACCCGTCTGGGTTCACCCCTCACTGCCGCTGCAAGGCAGGGCTGGTGAGGCCGTTTCCACCCTGGGGGCTGTCTGGTGCGGCTGCAGCTTCCCACACCACGGCTGAGGAGAGGGTCCTACCCACAGGTGCCCTTGGTGGGTTCAGCTGGCCCCTGCTGCGGGATCCTGGTTGATTTCCGGTACTCCTGGCCTCGCCGCTGTCATTCCCACTGGGCGTGATGAACACCTGCTGTGCCATGCTCTCGGGCAGCTCTCCGGGGTCATGGAAACTTCTGTGCCTCAGTTTCCTCCTCTGGAATGTGCAAATCCTTAGAGAAATAAGCTGGAAGACCTGGGAGTAAGAAGGCTTGGGTTTCCAGGTCGGGGGGGCCAGATACAACCCCAAGGCTTTGGGAGGTAAGGAGACACCTGCTGCTCCATCTGGACCCGTGCCCGCGAGCTCTGCTGCTCTGCGCCTGACCCATGACCCTGTCCACTTGCCCCATATGGGTTCAAGGCACCAGGAATCAAGAATCCAGTCCTCTGGGCCAGATGTGGAGTCGGTGGCTCACGCCTGTAATCCTGGCACTTTGGGAGGCCGAGGGGGGTGGATCACCCGAGGTTAGGAGTTTAAGACCAGCCTGGCCAACGTAGTGAAACTCCGTCTCTACTGAAAATACAAAAATTAGCCAGGTGTGGTGGCTCGGGCCTGTAATCCCAGCTACTCAGGAGGCTGAGGCAGGATAATTGCTTGAACCTGAGAGGTGGAGGTTGCAGTGAACCGAGATATCACGCCCTTGCATTTTAGCCTGGGGATAGAGCAGGAGGGAGGGAAGGAGGGATCGATTCAGCCTTCTTTCCTCCCCTTCCCGCTCACTCCGACCCAACCTCCCAGTTCTGTCTTTAGAACAAGCTGCTTTTGTCTCTGCCCCAGGGACTTTGCACAGCCTGCTCTGTCCCTGCACGTGGCCAGCCTAGCAGCTCCCTTGCTGCCCACCTGTGGCCGGCCACATCCCTCCAATCTTCAGACACCCATTTTTTTTTTTCTTTTTCTTTTCTGTTTTATTTTTTTGAGATGGTGGGGGTGGTCTCGCTATGTTGCTCAGGCTGGTCTCCAACTCCCGAGCTCAAGTGATCCTCCCGCCTCAGCCTCCCAAAGTGCTGGGATCCCAGGCGTGAGCCACCTCGCCTGGACTTGACACCCATTTTTATGTTCAGTTTGACAATATTTGTGACAAGTGAGTCAGAGATGATACAGCAAGGGGACGAAGACATGTTCCCTTCCCTCTAGAAAGTCACAGTCACGCACAGAAGACAGAAGGCAGAAGCACACAGCGACGGGATAAAGGAACCAGCTCTGCAACAGAGTGAGTGGCTCTCAACTTTTCATCACTGAGATATAATTCACAGACCATGAGGTTCACCTGCTTATAGGTGTAATCCAGTGACTTTTAATGTATTTGCAGAGTTGTGCAAACATCACCTCTGTCTGGTTCCAGAATGTTCTCATCACCCCAGAAGGAAACCCTATCCCCATTAGCTGTTGCTCCCCGTCCCCACCCAGCCCCGGCACCCACGCATCCCCTCCCTGCCTCTGTGGATTGGCCTGTCCTGGACATTTCACAGAAATGGGATCACAGACTGGGTGCAGTGGCTCACATGCCTGTACTCCGAGCACTTTGGGAGGCCAAGGCGGGTGGATCACCTGAGGTCAGGAGTTCAAGACCAGCCTGGCCAACATGGTGAAACCCTGTCTCTACTATAAATACAAATAAATTAGCCGGGCGTGGTGGTGGGCGTCTGTAATCCCAGCTACTTAGGAGGCTGAGGCAGGGAGAATTGCTTGAACCTGGGAGGCCGAGGTTTCAGTGAGCCAAGATTGTGCCACTGCAGTCAGCGTGGGCAACAAAGCAAGACTACGTCTCAAAAACAAAAACAAAAAAAGCCTGAAACTCAGATGGTGACCCTCCCCTGCCTCAGTCCTACGATGGCTCCCTGTGCCCCAGGATTAACTCACACTCCCGGGCCTGGCTGGGCACAGGGCAAGGCCAGAAGAACCTGAAAAAGCCAGAGGGTCCCGGTTCAGCGAGGAATGGGAGGTGCTTCCTTCTACCCATATAGGAGCCTAAGAGAGCTGCGAGAGTGGGAAGTGGGGTTGTCCCGATTTTCCAGGGCAGGAAACCAAGGCTGGGGGGTTGGGGCTAACACCCAGGTCAGGGCCCCGGGTCTCGCTGCCCAGAGGCTCCCGTGAAGCTGCGCCCGCCGGACCCGCCTCCCGCCTGCCATTCCTGCTGCGGAGGGAAGGGCCGCTCTGGGCGGCTCAGAGGCCCCGCCGCTGTTTCCGGGCTCTCGGTCGGGTGGGGAGGGCCGTTGTCAGAGTCCCCCTGAGACCCTCGGGAACTGCCTGCCTAATGAGGGTCCCTGGGGCCTCTGCCCAGTTCGGACCGGGGAATAAAGGCCTCCTCTTCCATTCCGCTATTTCTCCGCCCCCCGCCGTAATAGGATTGAGACTTTTGAAGTTAATAGGAAACGGGGCAGGCTCCCACGTAGAGAATGCGGACGCGGAGGGCTTAGAGGGCCTTTTGTGAGCCCGGCCGGGAGGCTCCCCCCGCCGGCCGGCCGTGATGAAAGCACCGTGAAATATACAGTGTCAGGACGCCCCTTGCACCATGACAGGCCTCTTTACTTAAAGAAAAGAAGAGGGGAAAATCCCCCAGCAGTTGTACATGTGCATGTGAACGCACATGTATGTGTATGCAGCGCTCTGGCCCGGCCTGCCGCTGGGACGCTGTCCACACGGTGCCCACCCGAGGCCTCTGCTCAGCCAGGAGGGTTGGGATTCATTCCAGCAGCCAGGAGTTCGGTTTTCTTTTTTTTGTTTTTGTGTTTTGAGATGGAGTCTTGCTCTGTCACCCAGCCTGGAATGTAGTGGCATGATCCCTGCTCACTGCCACCTCCGCCTCCCAGGTTCAGGCGATTCTCCTGCCTCAGCTTCCCGAGTAGCTGGGATTACAGGCACCTGCCACCATGCCCAGCTAATATATATATATATATATTTAAATTTTTATTTTAGTAGAGACAGGGTTTTGCCATGTTGGCCAGGCTGGTCTCAAACTCCTGACCTCAAGTGATTCACCCGCCTCGGCCTCCCAAAGTGCTGGGATTACAGGCGTGAGCCACTACACCTGGCTGAGTTTGGGGTTTTGGATGCTGGGCCTAAGAGTCAGAGGCCATTCATCACTCAGGGCAGGCAGCCTCACCCAAGGCTCACTCTTCTCCCCTTACGCACCTCCAGAGATGGCAGGCTTACCACCTAGCAAGGCTCCTAGACAAGGCTTCCTTGCGTGTGGCTGCAGAATAAGGTGAAGGTGACACCTTTCAATGTCACTGAGGAAAAATGACAAGGGACAGAAGGCAAGGCAATTTTTTTTTTTGAGATATGGCCTCACTCCCATTCCCCAAGCTGGAGTTCAGTGGTACGATCTCACCTCATTGCAGCCTCCACCTCCTGGGCTCAAGGGATCCTCCTACCTCAGCCTCCCAAAATGTTAGGATTACAGGCGTGAGCCACCGCTCCTGCCTCAGCCTCTCGAGTAGCTGGGATTACAGGCGCCCGCCACCGCGCCCAGCTAATTTTTGTATTTTTAGTAAAGACAGGGTTTCATCGTGTTGGCCAGGCTGGTCTCGAACTCCTGACCTCACATGATCTGCCTGTATCAGTCTCCCAAACTGCAGGGATTACAGGTGTGAGCCACCGCGCCCGGCTCAAGAAGGCAATTTCTAAAATGGCTTTATTGAGATATTCATGTAGCATACAGTTCATTCATTTAAAGTATACTTTTTTTTTTTTTTTGGTATTTTTAGTAGAGATGGGATTTCACTACGGTATTTGGCCAGGCTGGTCTCACACTCCTGGTCTCAGGTGATCCACTCACCTTGGCCTCCCAAAGTGCTGGAATTACAGGCGTAAGTCACCACACCCGGCCTAAAGTATCCATCAACCCAGTCAACTTTCTTTTTTTTTTTTCAAGATGGAGTCTCGCTCTGTCACCCAGGCTGGACTTCTGTGGCACCATCTCGGCTTACTGCAAGCTCCGCCTCCTGGGTTCACACCATTCTCCTGCCTCAGCCTCCCGAGTAGCTGGGACTATAGGCGCCCGCCACCACGCCCGGCTAATTTTTTGTGTTTTTTTTTAGTAGAGACAGGGTTTCACCGTGTTAGCCAGGCTGGTCTCGAACTCCTGGCCTCAGGTGATCCACCCGCCTCGCCCTCCCAAAGTTCTGGGGTTACAGGCGTGAGCCACCGCGCCCAGCCTAAAGTATACAATTGATTTGTTTTATTTTCTTCACAAAGCTGTGTGTCCATCAACCCAATCAACTTTAGAACATTTCCATCACCCCAGGAGGAAATCCTGTTCCCTCCCCAGCCCCGGCACCCACACATCCCCTCCCTGTCTCTATGGATGGGCCTGCCCTGGACATTTCATAGAAATGGGATGACACACTACGTGGCCTTTTGTGTCTGGCGTCTCTCACTGAGCGTAGCGTCCTCAAGGTGCATCTGCACTGTGGCCTGGGTCAGAGCCTCGCTCCTGTTCATGGCTGAGTCGTGTTCCAGTGGGTGGATGGCCGCGCTGCGTTTGCCCCATTCTTGTGTTGATGGACATTTGGGCTGTTCCAGACGTTTCTGAGTGTGCAGGGAATGCTGTTCTTGCAAACTCTTCCAATGGCCCGGGATTTGGGCCTTTGACCCTCACAGAAGGCCAGGCAGAGGCCAGGTCCCACCAAGGCCAGAAGCAGAGGGCGCGTTCCCCAGCAGGGCCTGGCGTTCGTTCGGGGCATGATACATGGAAACTGCTTCCAGGCCTGGCCCTGTGTCTCCCAGCTGGCCCCGCCACTTCCGGAGGTGACCCAGCCACCCTGTGACGCTGTTTTTCCGTCGGCAAGGGTGGCGGTGATGGGGGCTCTATGGCGGCAGCCATTGTCGTGGCGTGGCAGCTGCACACAGGAGGGCTCGCCCACGGGAGGGAGGCTTTCCGCAGGCGGTCGCTGCCCCTGTTTGAATGCTCCTGCAGACGGCCATGTCATTCCCGTACCGCAGGTTGGGTGGGTGGAGAGGGTGTCTCTGTGTCCGGGGTTCCCCAGATTTCCGTTCAGACCCGTGGGAAGGCCACTTCCCTGCTGTGGGCTCCAGCATCGGGAGGGGTGGTCCGTGTGGAGCGACGTGTGGCCCTGTCCCCTCTACGGGAAATCCCGGGGAAAGGAGGGTGAAGGGGGCGGGAGTGTCCCGGAATCTGGCTGAGCTTTTGTGGCCCCCATGGATGCCTGCAGCCCGCCCAGCGGCACGGGAAGCCCCCTTGCCCGCCGGCTGGAAGGGGAGGGAGGCAGGTGGCAGGAGGTGGGTGGAGGGGCTGCTCTTCCCTGGGGGTGTCGGGGGGAGACCTGTCCCTGCCAGAGCGCGGTGGCCGGCCGCCCCCTAGCCCTTTGGTGGCAGCTGTGCCCTGTGGTGTGCAGGGTGATGCGTGGGTCACCTGCCCCTGCGGCGGGCCCAGCGCCCTCCTGTCTTCTCAGACCCTCCAGAGGAGGCAAAGGGGATCTCCCAGACAGAGTGAGAACACGTTGTTCCTTCAGGGGCAGCAAAACCAGTGCAGGTACTGCCCACCGGGGTCAGACATCAGAGGGACAGAGACAGAGAGAGACAGAGACGGTCAGAGACAGAGAAAGACAGATGGAGACAGAGAGAGACAGATGGAGGCAGAGAGAGTCAGAGATGGAGGGAGGAAGAGACAGAGACAGATAGAGAGGGAAACAGAGAGAGTCAGAGACGGAGGGAGGAAGAGACAGACAGAGAGACAGTGATAGAGAGAGAGACAGAGATGGAGATAGAGCCAGTCAGAGAGAGACAGAGACAGAAGGAGACGAGGGAGACAGAGAGACAGAAACAGAGACAGAGACAGAGAGAGACAGAGGGAAACAGACAGGGAGAGACAGAGGGAAACAGAGATGGAGAAACAGAGACAGAGAGGGAAAGAGACTGGGGCTGGCTGTGCAGGGCAATGGGTCGAACGTTCCATCCCGGCTTCCTGGCCCCTGGGCCCCCGTCTCCCAGCTGTGATTGGCCTGCTCTGGCCTTGGGCTCCACTGACTTTTCTGGGTTTGGGGTTGAGGGTGCAGGAGGCCCTGGCAGGACAGGACTCTGGGTCCCCAGGGGCCACCTCACCATCCCACCCCGGAGTCACAGTACTCGGGCATCTCCCCATCAGTGGGTGACATGTGCCCAGCGGGGACTCGGGAAGGGGCTGGGGCACCTCGGGCTCTTCTCAGCCCAAGCATCCCAGGAGCTTGTCAAGGGGCCCACAGCCAGCCCACAGCTAATGCTCAGGGGAACCCGCCTCTCCCAGGTGCCAGCCCAGGTGGGGCGGGGGAGCCTCAGGCCCTGCCCTCGGGTGCTCACAGTGTCTCTGGGACCTAGCAGAGGTCAGTGAGGGCTGAGGAAGCTTCATGCTGGGGTCTCGGTGCAGGAGGTGGGGAAGGGGATAAGAAAAGGCTTGAGGGGAGGGCCCGAATCCATTAATGGACACTGAGGCTGCTTGGTGTCTCCCTGGAAGATCTGTTCACATCCTGGACCCCGAAACTTGTGAACAGGACTTGATTTAGAAATAGGGCCTTTGCGGCCAGACGCATTGGCTCCCGCCTGTAATCCCAGCACTTTGGGAGGCCGAGGCGGGCGGATCACAAGGTCAGGAGATCGAGATCATCCTGGCTAACACAGTGAAACCCCGTCT
>NW_012105808.1:463475-465452 GCF_000951045.1 Mandrillus leucophaeus
TGACTGGCGTCCATATAAAATACACATGCCCTGACTGGGCACCGGTGAAAAGGAACTGTTCCTTCAACCCCAGTCCCCACCTCTGGATGTCGCATAACCAGTGTTTATGGCACCAGAAACTTCATCTCTGTAAACCACTTGGAGGGGTGTCTGGCACCAAGTCCCCCGTTCATGAGTGTCTGAAAATGGAATACAAATAAAATAGAAAAAATATAAAGAGAGAGCTGATGCCTACACTCGGGGAGCCTACAGGACATGAGCTTGAAAGAGCCGGTTATCTCCCTGTCTCTCTGTCTCTCTCTCTCTGTCTCGGAAATGTCTAAGGGGGCAGGCAGGAGGGCTTCCTGGAGGAGGGGTCCTTTGAGCTGAGTTCAGAAGGGCGAGAAGGAGCCTGGTTTCTCATGGAGCAGCCAGTGCAAAGGGCTGGGGGCAGCCTGGAGCCTGGTGTGTCCTTCAGGGAGCTGGTGTGGCTGGAGCAGGGGATGCTAAGGCTGCTGAGGGCTTCATGGGCCGCAGGGAGGAGTTTGATTTTTCTCTTGAAGGCACTGGGGAGCCACAGCAGAGTTTAGAGCAGAAGAGGGACATAATTTGTGCCCTGTGCCCGTGGTGAGAGGTGAGCAGGGAGGGCTGCTTGGAAGTGGGCAAGGACCTCAGAGCAGAATTCTGCCAGGGTGAAGCTTTGGAGGAAGTCTTCCTTCCTTTTCTCTTCTTTTCCCATCACGGGTTGAGAAATCAGAGGGAGAGGCATGGATGGAGCTTCTTGTGCCAGCGTGTGCAGGGGTTTTGGGGCCTGATACCCACCCCACGTGGGGACCAACCTGCCTGAGCCACCCCCTTTTCCCGCTGGAGGCCTCTCATCAGTCCCTGGGGGGCCCAGGGGTGACCTTGGGCCACAGGGAACATCCAGACCTGGGTCGGTGGCCTTGGCAGGTGCCCGGGGGATCTGCCCTCCGGTCCTTGTCCCAGTTTCCACAGCGGGTCAGGGGGGTCCTGGAGGCTGGGTGTCGGCAGCCCTGAAGATTTACTCTGCCGCCGGCCACACCCCGGGAGTCGGACCCTCCTCGGTGCCACTTTACAGATGGAGGAACTGAGGCGGGGGCTCTGGTCTTCACCCGGCTTGAGTTGCGGGGCTGGAACCCTAAGCGTTTGCCAGTTCCCAGGGCCTGAGCGCTCCGGCCAGTGTGTGTAACGCCCTCTCCCTGGATGCCTCAAGTTTAGGAAATGGCAGAGCCGCCCGGATTGAAATTCTCGGCCCGTGCACGCCCAGCGGAGAAATCCATAATGCATTGTTTAGACAGATGCCTTTAAACTGCGCCACGGCGGGGGGGCGGCGGCCGGGGGGCCTGTACTGGGAAGGTCACCCTTTTTTTCTGTACAAAGGTCAGCCGTAGACCGTTGCCAAGACAACGGCCGGCTTAAAGATGGAGGCTTAAGGAGAACAGACAATTCCCCTCCCAAAGATGCCCCGTGCAAAGGGCCCGGCCGTGGGCTTGGGGGCTGGGGGCTTGGGAGGCTCAGGGGGTGTGAGGAGCTGAGGCCGGAGCACAGAGAGGGAGGAGTGGACCACTGCAATGGCTTTGGGAGGCCCGGGAAGGAATGTGGGGGTCTGGGGGGCAGATCTTGGCTCAGCCCCTGCCAGGCTGTCTTCAAACCAGTGAGCCTCAAGGTTCCTGGCTGTGAAATGGGAACAATGTCTGCCCTTCAGGGTAGGAATCTCCAGGCTGGTCTGGTGTGGGAACCACTGTGTTAAACATGCAGACTGACCGGGCGCCGTGGCTCACGCCTGTAATCCCAGCACTTTAGGAGGCCGAGGCGGGCAGATCGTGACATCAGGAGATGGAGACCATCCTGGCTAACACAGTGAAACCCCGTCTCTACTAAAAATACAAAAAACTAGCCGGGCGAGGTGGCGGCGCCTTTAGTCCCGGCTACTTGGGAGGCTGAGGCAGGAGAATGGCGGGAACCCAGGAGGCGGAG
>NW_012105808.1:465837-467220 GCF_000951045.1 Mandrillus leucophaeus
CACAGGTTCAAGTGATTCTCCTGCCTCAGCCTCCCAAGTAGCTGGGACTACAGGCGTGTGCCATCACACCTGGCTAATTTTTTATACTTTTAGTACAGACAGGGTTGCACCATGTTGGCCAGACTGGTCTTGAACTCATGACCTCATTATCCACCCACCTTGGCCTCCCAAAGTGCTGGGATTACAAGTGTGAGCCACTGTGCCTGGCCTCATCTGAGCACTTTAGGAGGCTGAGGTGGGAGGATTGCTTGAGTCCAGGAGTTTAAGACTAGCTGGGCAACATAGTGAAATCCTGTCTTTATTAAAAATAAATATATATATATATATATATGGGGCCGGGCACGATGGCTCACGCCTGTAATCCCAGCACTTTGGGAGGCTGAGACGGGCAGATCGTGACATCAGGAGATTGAGACCATCCTGACTAACACTGTGAAACCCCGTCTCTACTAAAAATACACACACACACAAAATGAGCTGGGCGTGCTGGTGGGCACCTGTAGTCCCAGCTACTCAGGAGGCTGAGGCAGGAGAATGGTGTGAACCCGGGAGGTGGAGTTTGCAGTGAGCCGAGATCTCGCTACTGCACTCCAGCCTGGGCGACAGAGCGAGACTCCGTCTCAGAAAAAAAAAAAATGCAGATTCATAGGCCCTCCAGAGGGCTCGTGCTCTAGAAAGCCTGGGGGTCTTGGCCAACATCCTAGGTGTCTCCTAATCACAGCCTTTTGGGGCGAGGCCCCATGAGTGTGAGCTGGGACTCAGGAGGCTTGGTTTCTCCTGCCCCCTTCCCCGAACTGGGGCCGGAACCCCGGTGGCCCCTCTGGGCCGGAAGCGGACTGGAGGCTCAGATTTGCAAACCTGAGGGCAGAGGTCCCGGGAGCAATGAGATGGGCCTGAGACCCTCAGTCAGAGGTGGCTGTTTCTCGCTCTGCAGGATCTGAGGACCTTGGCGGCCAGCAGGGACGTGGCCAGGAGCTGGCCTCGGCTTTGGGGACTGAAGGCCTTTGCTGTCATAGCTTTTTGGTAGCTACATGAAAACGGTGCTGTTCACACAAACCAATCTCCCTGGAGGTGCTTTTAAGGACTGGTGAGAGCCACACGCCCTGATTACCATTTCATTTACTGGCGAGACTGCCTTACCTTTGCGACAGAGAGAACATCAGGAAGGTGACTGTTATTGAGGCAAAATTCACACAACGCAAAAGTAACTATTTTAAAGTCAACTTAATGATCTGTATCAGGCCTTACTCCCGTCCCCGGCCCCAGCCCTGACGCTACGGATCCGCTTTCTTCCTCCTCTCCTCTCCTCTCCCCTCCCCTCCCCTCCCCTCCTCCTTCCCTCCTTCTTTCCTCCTCCTTTCTTTTCTTTTTTTTTTTTTTTTT
>NW_012105808.1:468530-469982 GCF_000951045.1 Mandrillus leucophaeus
AGGATGGTCTCGATCTCCTGACCTCGTGATCCGCCCGTCTCGGCCTCCCAAAGTGCTGGGATTACAGGCTTGAGCCACCGCGCCCGGCTAATTTTTGTATTTTAATAGAGACGGTTTCTCCATGTTGGCCAGGGTGGTCTCGAACTCCTGACTTCAGGTGATCCGCCCACCTCGGCCTCCCAAAGTGTTGGGATTACAGGGGCGTGAGCAACCGTGCCCGGCTGTATTTATGTATTTATTAAATAAAATAACTGGGCACGGTGGCTCATGCCCGTCATCCTGGCACTTTGGGAGGCCCAGATCACCAGCGCTTTGCACGCTGTGCCTGTTGGCCTCAGTTTCCCCACTAAAAACTTGTGATGATTACATGGAGCCCAGATCTATGAATAAAACACGAGGTCTGGAGTTAGTGCTTCCTCTCCTACAGCGAATGCATAATCAGCCCAAAACTGCGGCGACGAGGCGTCCGAGGCGGCCGCACCCCAGCAGCGATCAATGATTCATGGCTCGATCTGCTAATTGCCTCTCGGGCCCAGCTTCGGGCTGATGCGTTTGACAAGGCGAGGAGTCCGAGACATGCATTAGGCACTCAGCAGCCCCCGCCGCCCCCGAGGACGAGACTGCTTCGCCCTCCTGGGGGTGATCCGTCATTTTGTCCACGGGGGAGTTGGGGGGCTGGGGGTTCAGAGGGGCTGGATGCTTGGGCCCTGTTTGTAAACAGCATCGATTTCTGAGCTGAGATGCCGTGGCGAGGCCCGGAGCAGGGCTGTGTTCACAGCCGTGGAGGGGTCTGCCGGCCGCTGCCTGCTATGGAACCTTGGGTGGGGCTGGGGGCACAGGACCTCCTGCCTGACCTCAGACAGCCCCTCCTGCCAAGGAGAACTCCAGCTGCCAGTCGTAGTCATTTGTGTGCTACTTGGAGGCAGAGTGGGGTCTCCGGAGGATGGCTGGTGCCCGGAATCTGCTGCAGTTTACAGGGCCCTGGTCCCCGCAGATGCTCCAGCTTCTCCTTAGGGCTTCCCGGCTAAGATGGACCTGCAAGTGTGTTTTGTTGTTGTTGCTATTTTTGGAGATGGAGTTTTACTCTGTCGCCCAGGCTGGAGTGCGGTGGGGCAATCTTGACCCACTGCAGCCTCCACCTCCTGGTTCAAGTGATTCTCCTGCCTCAGCCTCCTGAGTAGCTTGGGATTACAGGCATCTACCACCACATCCGGCTAATTTTTGTATTTTTTAATAGAGATGGGGTTTCACCATGTTGTCCAGGCTGGTCTCAAACTCCTGACCTCAGGTGATCCGCCTGCCTTGGCCTCAAAGTGCTGGGATTACAGGCATACATTTTATATATAGATATACATATAGATATAGATTTTTTTTTTTTTTTTTGAGACGGAGTCTCGCTCCGTCGCCCAGGCTGGAGTGCAGTGGCCGGATCTCAGCTCATTGCAAGCTCCA
>NW_012105808.1:470717-472197 GCF_000951045.1 Mandrillus leucophaeus
CGCCTTGGCCTCCAACACTGTTGGGATCGCGGGTGGATCGCAGAGTCTCGTTCTGTTGCTCAGGCTGGAGTGCAGTGGCAAAATCACGGCTCACTGAGCCACCGCACCCGGCTTGTCCCGTATTCTTACTGCTGTGTCCAGCAGCACTGTCTGGACAGGCCTGGGACCTGCCATCTCCTTGGGTCAGGCTCAGGCCTCTCTGTCCACTTCTGGGCTCCTCCTGGCATGTACTGGAATGAGGCCTGGAGGAGCTCTTGAGGCGTGTTGGCCCCTCGGGCCCACTGGCCCCGGTTCACATTGGGTCACCGAGTGGTGTTCACCCACAATGGTGCAGCAGGAGGCCGTTCTCAGCAAGACCCGCTCTCATCCCAGTGTCACTCAGCAGCTGCCGGGAACGCCCTCTGCTCGCGGTGGGAGAAGGGGCTGGGGGCACCCGAGGACCCTGGCCCAAGGGAGCCCTGGAGATGCTGGTAAAGCTTTGCATAGGCCTGGCAAGGAGGAAGCAGGCTCTTCACCCTGCCAGCACCAGGCAGGTCCCCAAATAGCATCAGAGAAACCTACTTTTCCAAACCAACGCTGAGTGAAGCCGTCATTTGCCTGGAGGTGAAAATGTAAATGGTTTCAAGACAGATTTGGGGCCAGCGTGGGCGACAGACACAGACAGGCACACACATGCTCCCCGGTCCCAGCTCCCCGGGCTGGGGTGTGAGGACGCCGTTGCCCCTGGTTACAGAAGGGCATCCCCCCAGCTCAGCACAGGCTGGGGGCCACCACCCAAACACGGTCACCAGCAGCGGCAGGAGGGAAGCAGAGAGACCCCCCTTTCCCGGGGCCAAGAGACCAGGTCGTACCTCAAAAGCCTTCAGCTTGGGGTCTCTGTGCCATTAGCGAGTGCCTCTCGGCTGCCCCCCAGGAGTCAGCGGGCTGACTGCCCCACAGCAGAGGAATGGCAGGGCTGTTTAAAGCCCTCTGTGGGAAGTTTTCTTCTTCTTCCTGTTATTATTTATTTATTTTATTTTTGAGATGGAGTCTTGCTCTGTCGCCCAGACCGGAGGGCAGTGGCGGGATCTTGGCTCACGGCAACCTCTACCTCCTGGGATCGAGCAGTTCTCCTGCTTCAGCCTCCCAAGTAGCTGGGATTACAGGCACGTGCCACCATGTCCGTCTAATTTTTGTGTTTTTAGTAGAGATGGGATTCACCGTGTTGGCCAGGCTGGTCTCGAACTCCTGACCTCAAGTGATCCACCTCGGCCTCCCAAAGTGCTGGGATTACAGCCATGAGACATTGGACCCGGCCCTTCTTCTTGCTATTATTTTATTTTATTTATTTATTTTTTTGAGATGGAGTCTTGCTCTGTTGCGAGGCTGCAGTGCAGTGGCATGATCTCAGCTCACTGCAAGCTCCGCCTCCTGGGTTCACGCCATTCTCCTGTCTCAGCCTCCCGAGTAGCTGGGACTACAGGCGCCCGCCACCTCGCCC
>NW_012105808.1:476708-478261 GCF_000951045.1 Mandrillus leucophaeus
TTTTTTGTATTTTTAGTAGAGATGGGGTTTCACTGCATTAGCCGGGATAGTGTCGATCTCTTGACCTCATGATCCGCCCGCTTCGGCTTCCCAAAGTGTTGGGATTACAGGCGTGAGCCACCGCACCCGGATAATTTTTTGTATTTTCAGTAGAGATGGGGTTTCACCGCGTTAGCCAGGATAGTTTCCATCTCCTGACCTTATGATCCACCCACCTCAGACTCCCAAAGTGCTAGGATTACAGGCGTGAGCCACCGCGCCCAGCTTCTACCCTGGCTTTGAATAGAAGGCGTCCTGGCCGGGCAGGGTCCTTCAGGGAGCAGGTAATCCGGCATTCAGCCAGATTCTCGAAAACCCCCTGGGCCGAGCGCATGGCTCCTGCCTGTAATCCCAGCACTTTGGGAGGCCAAGGCAGGTGGATTACCTGAGGTCAGGAATTTGAGACCAGCCTGGCCAGCATGGTGAAACCCTCTCTCTGGTAAAAATACAAAAATTAGCCAGGCACGGTGGCGTGTGCCTGTAATCCAAGATACTCTGGAGGCTGAGGCAGGAGAATCACTTGAACCCGGGAGGCGGAGGTTGCAGTGAGCCGAGATCGCGCCCCTGCACTCCAGCCTGGGTGACAGAGCGAAACTCTGTCTCAAAAACAGAAACAAAACATCCAGCCCCCACACCAGCGTGGGGACCGCAGCACCCGCAAGACTTGGATCACGGTGACTCCCGGGGGCTCCACACATTAAGCCGCCGCCTGCCCAGGGACACTGTGGTCACCCTCTCCTGCGGGATCCCTGCGGACCTCCCCTGTCTGTGTTTTGAGAAAGGAGTTTTTTTCCTCTTGCTTCTGGAAGCCTGAGTTGTCCTGCGGAATATGAACCCCCTCCTTCTTTATGACAGGATGCAGAGCCGCTCCCTGGCAGGCATTCCCGGTCCCAGCAGGGGTTTGCAGAGACACAGTGTGCCGAGGGATTCTCCACAAGGAGACGGGTTTCAGATGCGTCAGCCCACGCCCTCTGCAAGGCCCTGTCCCCAGAGAACTTGGGCCTGTGGGTCCCACGGCTCCCACGAGGGACCACCACTGTCCAGGGCCCCTCAGGCTGTTCACTCACGGGTCTCGCTGGAGGCAGAGGGAGGGACCCCAGGGGTGTAGCTGAGGCTGCACAGAGGGGCCCCTCCACGCCTCCTGGAGGGATGGGACTTAGTCTTGGCTGGAGTGGAGGGTGGGGGACCCGGAGTCAGGGGCACTCAGGGTCCAGGTGGTCCTGCACACTACAGCCCCGCCAGCTTTGGGGGAGAGCCGACATCTCAAGGAAGTCCTTTTTAAAAATTTTACTTAATGGCTCACACCTGTAATCCCAGCACGTTGGGAGGCTGAGGCAGGTGGATCACGAGGTCAGGAGGTCAAGATCATCCTGGCCAACATGGTGAAACCCCATCTGTACTAAAAATACACAATTATCTGGGTGTGGTGGCGTGCACCTGTAGTCCCAGCTACTCATGAGGCTGAGACACAAGAATCGCCTGAACTTGGGAGGCAGAGGTTGCAGTGAGCCAAG
>NW_012105808.1:480481-483283 GCF_000951045.1 Mandrillus leucophaeus
ATACTAGAGATTAGTGTAACCAATACTGGAATGACTAGATCACAGACACCTGGTGTCACTAGATACTAGAGTAATTGGATACTAGATACCAGAATAACTAGATACCAGAGTAACTAGATGCTAGTCTTAAACTAGATAGTAGGGAACCTGCATAATATGTAACGTACTAGATTAGCGCACCTGGATGATACAGCAATTCGATGCCAGAAACGATATGGTCCCGGAGTGCCTAGATACTAAAGTAACTAGGTATTAGAGTAAACAGATACTGGAGTACTTAGATACTAATCAGGTACTAGCATGTTGTTGTTTTTGTTTTGTTTTGTTTTGAGACGGAGTCTCGCTCTTGTCGCCCAGGCTGGAGTGCAGTGGCGCGATCTCAGCTCGCTGCAAGCTCCGCCTCCCGGGTTCACACCATTCTCCTGCCTCAGCCTCCCGAGTAGCTGGGACTACAGGCGCCGCTACCACGCCCGGCTAACTTTTTGTATTTTTAGTAGAGACAGTGTTTCACCCTGTTAGCCAGGATGGCTTTGCCTTTTTAAGTCCCCAAGAGCCTTGGCTCCGACTCCAGGCTGAGAAAATCTTCAGGAAGAAGGCCCAGCAGTGCCCAGAGAAGTGTGTCCACAGCATCGGGCTGTCCTCACCCACTTCAGGGTTGGACCCCGGCTAGGAATCAAACCTGGGCTTCCTTCCCCCTCCTTTTGCCTTCACAATTGTCTGTACTGTAATTATATTGGCTGTAGTCTTCATCTCACCCACCGTGGCGGGTGACCAGAGTTATGCAAACATGACACTCTAAATGTGTCCATTTCAAAGTGGATTTGAGGGAATCTTTTTTTTTTTTTTTTTTTATTTATTTTTGAGACAGGGTCTCACTGTGTCTGTGACTCAGGCTGGTGTGTGGTGGCACGATCACAGCTCACTGCAGCCTTGACCTCCTGGGCTCAAGCAATCCTCCCACCTCAGCCTCCCAAGTAGCTGGGACCACAGGTGCACACCTCCACACCCAGCGCTAGTTATTTTTTTCTTTTCTTTTGGAGATGGGGTCTCACTCTGGCACCCAGGCTGGAGTGCAGTGGTGGAATCTTGGCTCACTGCAACCTCCACCTCCTGAGTTCAAACAATTCTCCTGCCTCAGCCTCCCAAGTAGCTGGGATTACAGGCGCCCACCACCATTTCCGGCTAATTCTGTATTTTTAGTAGAGACGGGTTTCTCCATGTTGGTCAGGCTGGTCTCAAACTCCCGACCTCAGGTGAACTGATTGCCTCAGCCTCCCAAAGTGCTAGGATTACAGGCGTGAGCCACGGCGCCTGGCCTTTTTTTTTTCTCGAAGCAGGCTGGAGTGCAGCGGTACGATGCCGGTCACTGTAGCCTCTACCTCTTGGGTTCAAGTGATTCTCTTCCCTCAGTCCCCCAAGTAGCTGGGACTACAGGTGACTACCACCACACGTGGCTATTTTTTTTTTGTATTTTCAGTAGAGATGGGGTTTCATCATGTTGGTCAGGCTGGTCTTGAACTCCTGACCTCAGGTGATCCACCCACCTTGGCTTCCTAAAGTGCTGGGATTACAGGCGTGAGCCACCACGCCTGGCCTTCTTCTGCGGGTTTGACAAAGGTACCATGATCTGCACCCACCTTGCAATCTCAGACCGAATAGCTTCACTGCCCTAAAAATCCTCTGTGCTCTGCCTATTCATCCCTTCCTCCGCCGGCCCCTGGCAGCCTCTGATCTTTTTACTGTTTCTGTAGTTTAGCCTTTTCCCAGAATGTCCTATAGCTGGAATCCTGCAGCACGGAGCCTTTGCAGACGGCCTTCTTTCACGTAGTCACATGCATTCGGTTTCTCCACGTCTTTTCCTGGCTTGAGAGCTCTTTCTTTTTTTTTTTTTTTGAGATGAAGTCTTGCTCTGTCACCCTGGCTGGAGTGCAACGGTGCCATCTCAGCTCACTGCGACCTCCGCCTCCTGGGTACAAGCAAGTGTCCTGCCTCAGCCTCCCAAGTAGCTACAGGCGCCCGCCACCACGCCCGGTTTATTTTTTCTATTTTTAGTAGAGACGGGGTTTCACCATGTTAGCCAGTATGGTCTCGATCTCCTGACCTCGTGATCTGCCCGCCTCGGCCTCCCAAAGTGCTGGGATCATGGGCATGAGCCACCACATCCCACCTTTCTTTCTATTATTAGTAGACTTTATCTTATTTTTATTATTTATTTTTAAATTTTCCTTTTTGAGACAGAGTCTCACTCTGTCACTCAGGCTGGAGTGCAGTAGAACAATCTTGGCTCATTGCAGCCTCGACCTCCCAGGCTCAAGTGATCCTCCAATCTCAACCTCCCGAGAAGCTAGGATTACAGGCACCTGCCACCACGCCTGGCTAATTTTTGTATTTTTAGTAGAGATGGGGTTTCGCCATGTTGGCCAGGCTGGTCTCGAACTCCTGAGCACAAGTGCTGAGATTACAGGCATGCACTACCATGCCTGGCTATTTTGACTTTTTCTTAAAAATGGGGTCTCACCAGATTGCCCAGGCTAGACTCAAATTTGTGGACTTGACTGTGCTTGGTGAGTTATGCCTTTAATCTGAGCACTTTGGGAGGCAGAGGTGGGAACATTGCTTGAGGCCAGGAGTTCAAGATCAGCCTGGGTAACACTGTGAGACACCCCCCCATCTCAATTTTTATTAAAAAGAAGAAGAAAAAAAAAAAAAAAGACTGGATGCAGTGGCTCACGCCTGTAATTCCAGCACTTTGGGAGGCCGGGGCGGGCGGATCACAAGGTCAGGAGATCAAGACTATCCTGG
>NW_012105808.1:483333-484459 GCF_000951045.1 Mandrillus leucophaeus
CTCACTGCAAGCTCTGCCTCCTGGGTTCACGCCATTCTCCTGCCTCAGCCTCCCAAGTAGCTGGGACTACAGGTGACCACCACCACGCCCAGCTAATTTTTTGTATTTTTAGTAGAGATGCGGTTTCACCATATTAGCCAGGATGGTCTCGATCTCCTGACCTCGTGATCCGCCCGTCTTGGCCTCCCAAAGTGCTGGGACTACAGGCGTGAGCCACCGTGCCCGGCCAAACCTGGGTTCTTTTTTATGTGTTCGTAAGAACATGTACGTACATATCTGTCATCCGGACACAACAGTTTAATTTCCCATATGGATCTGTTTAAGAAATTAAAACCTCGCCAGGCGCAGTGGCTCACGCCTGTAATCCCAACACTTTGGGAGGCCGAGGCGGGCGGATCACGAGGTCAGGAGATCGAGAACAGCCTGGCCAACATGGGGAAACCCCATCTCTACTAAAAAATATATATATATAAAGGTTAGCCAGGCGTGGTGGCGGGTGCCAATAATCCCAGGTACTTGGGAGGCAGGAGAATTGCTTGAACCAGGGAGGCGGAGGTTGCGGTGAGCCGAGATCACATGACTGCACTCCAGCCTGGGTGACAGAGTGAGACTCCATCTCAAAAAAAAAAATAAATAAATAAATAAATAAAAAATAACAATCCTACAAGATCCGCATTTGAGGTCAGTGTGTCTGGGGGTAGAAACAGAAGCAGAGTTGGGGATGACCCTGAGAATTCTGGGTTCTCTGTGGCAGGTGCAGCAGTCACCCAGTCTCCCGGGGGAGATGGGAGGACAGGGCAGTTGTCCGCAAATTGCAGGCTGTGTCTGCGTGTGAGAGTTTCAGACAAAGAAGGAAGTTATTGCCTGAGAACAATAGAAGACAGTATGATGGAGGACCTTGAAGAAAAATAAAAGATGGTTGTGGATTACCCACGTCGGAGAGAAGAACAAGGAAGGAGAAAGAAGACAGGAAACAAATCCTCAAACGGCAGTGTTTTGTTTTGTTTTGTTTTTGAAATGCAGATGACACCGTGCAGCCTGCCCTGAAATGCCTAACAGTTAAAATGAAAGACTTTTTTTTTTTTTTTGAGATGGATTCTCGCTCTGTCGCCCAGGCTGGAGTGCA
>NW_012105808.1:484509-485733 GCF_000951045.1 Mandrillus leucophaeus
CAAACTCCTAGGCTCAAGTGATCCTCCTGCCTTGGCCTCCCCGGTAGAATAGATTTTTTAAACAAATTTTGGGCCGGGCACCGTGGCTCGCACCTGTAATCTCAACACTTTGGGAGGCTGAGGCGGGTGGATCATCCGAGGTCAGGAGCTTGAGACCAGCCTGGCCAACATGGTGAAACCCCATCTCTACTAAAAATACAACAGTTAGCTGCGTGTGGTGGCGCATGCCTGTAGTCCCAGCTGCTTGGGAGGCTGAGGCAGGAGAATCGCTTGAATCTGGGAGGTGCAGGTTGCAGTGAACCAAGATCATGCCACTGTGCTCCAGCAAGACAGGGCCTCACTCTGACACCCAGGCTAGAGTGTGGTGGCACAATCATGGCTCACTGCAGCCTCGACTCCAGCCTCGGCCTCCCGAGTGGATGCTACTAAAAGCACCCGCCACCACGGCCAGCTAATTTTTTCCATTTTTTGAAGAGCCGGGTCTCACTATGTTGCCCGGGCTGGTCCCAAACTCCTGGGCTTGAGCGATCCGCCCACCTCAGCCTCCCAAAGTGCTGGGATTACAGGTGTGAGCCACCGCCCCAGCCGGTTTCTCCCTTTTACAAAATTCACCACTGGGAGCCAATATATTTTTTACCACGCTCGTTAGCCGTTTGTGCTTCTGTTATCATCCCCCTCATCTTTTCAGAATGACCACTTCTCTTGTCATGATCTGACACGGCTGTCTGGGATGGGGTTATTAAGCCCGTCCCAGCAAAAACTACAAATATGTTTCCCAGCTGGGAAGGTGCTGAGGCATGTGTCCCTCTCCTCCTGTGTCCTGAGATGCATTGTCTCCAACTCCCGAGAAGTAGGTCAGGGTTTCAGTTCCTGGATCCGTATCTAGGGATGCCACATGGGAGTATGGTTTTAGAGAAGCAACTTGGGGCCAGGTGCTGTGGTTCACGCCTGTAATCCCAGCACTTTGGGAGGCCGAGGTGGGCGCATCACCTGAGGTCAAGAGTTTGAGACCAGCCTGGCCAACATAGTAAAACCCTATCTCTACTAAAAATACAAAAATTAGCCGGGCGTGGTGGCGGGCACCTGTAATCCTAGCTACTCGGGAGGCTGAGGCAGGAGAATCACTTGAACCCAGGAGGTTCATCCCGGGAGATTACAGTGAGCCAAGATCGCGCCACTGAACTCCAGCCTGGGAAACAGAGCAAGACTCTGTCTCAAAAAAAA
>NW_012105808.1:485783-488661 GCF_000951045.1 Mandrillus leucophaeus
ATCTCCAGGATGGTCTCGATCTCCTGACCTCGTGATCCGCCCGTCTCGGCCTCCCAAAGTGCTGGGATTACAGGCTTGAGCCACCGCGCCCGGCAATGATTTTTTTTGTTTGTTTGAGTCGGAGTCTTACTCTGTCTCCCAGGCTGGAGTGCAGTATCGCGATCTCGGCTCACTGCAACCTCCACCTCCTGGGTTCAAGCAATTCTCCTGCCTCAGCCTCCCAAATAGCTGGGATTCCAGAGGCCCACCACTGCACCTGGCTAATTTTTATATTTTTCATAGAAATGGAGTTTCACCATGTTGTCCAGGCTGGTCTCCAATTCCTGACCTTGTAATCTGCCCAACTCGTCCTTCCAAAGTGCTGGGATTACAGGTGTGAGCCGTCGCACCTGGCCTATGACTTTGGTTTTTGTTGTTTGTTTGTTTGAGATGGAGTTTCCTTCTTGTTGCCCAGGCTGGAGTGCAATGGCACTTTCTCAGCTGACTGCAACCTCCGCCTCCTAGGTTCAAGCAATTCTCCTGTCTCAGCCTCCTGAGTAGCTGGGACTACAGGCACGTGTTACCACGCCCAGCTAATTTTTATAGTTTTGGTAGAGACAAGGTTTCACCATGTTGGCCAGGCTGGTCTTGAACTCCTGACTTTAGGTGATCCACCCGCCTCAGCCTCACAAAGTGCTGGGACTGCTGGCGTGAGCAACTGTGCCTGGCCTTCACTGCTCATTAAAAAAATTTTTTTGGAGAGACAGGGTCTGGCTCTGTTTCCCAAGCTGGTCTCAAACTCCTGGGCTCAAGTGATCCTCCCACCTCAGTCTCCCAAGTAGCTTGGGATTACAGGTGTATGCCACCATGCCCAGCTAATTTTTTTTTTTTTTTTTAGAGACAGTCTCACGCTGTTGCCCAGGTTGGAGCCCAGTATTGCGATCTCGGCTCACTGCAAACTCCACCTCCTGGATTCAAGCGATTTTCCTGCCTCAGCCTTCCGAGTAGCTGGCATTACAGGCATGCACCACCACGCCCGGCTAATTTTTCTATTTTAGTAGAGACAGGGTTTCACCATGTTGGTCAGGCTGGTCTCGAACTCCTGACCTCAGATGATCTGTCTGCCTCAGCGTCCCAAACTGCTGGGATTACAGGCGTGAGCCACCGTGCATAGCTCTAATCTCTTCTTTCATAAGGACGCCAGTCACAGTGGGTTAGGGCCTAGCCATGAGACATTTTACCTTAATCCCTTCTTTGTGTTTGTTTTTGTTTTTTGAGATGGAGTTTCACTCTTTTTGCCCAGGCTGGAGTGCAATGGCATGATCTTGGCTCACTGCAACTTCTGCCTCCCTGGTTCAAGCGATTCTTCTGCCTCAGCCTCCCAAGTGGCTGAGATTACAGGCATGTGCCACCACACCTGGCTAATTTTTTGTATCTTTAGTAGAGGTGGGATTTCACTGCGTTGGCCGGGCTGGTCTTTAACTCCTGACCTTGTGATCTGCCCTCCTTGGTCTCCCAAAGTGCTGGGATTACAGGTGTGAGCCGCCGCGCCTGGCCTAAAGAACTCGGTTTAATGGACTTACAGTTCCACGTGGCCGGAGAGGCCTCACAATCATGGTGGAAGGTGAAAGACACGTCTCACATGGCAGCAGACAAGAGAAGGGAGCTTGTGCAGGGAAACTCCTGTTTTTTTAAAACCGTCAGATCTCAGCCAGGAGAGGTGTCTCACGCCTGTAATCCCAGCACTTTGGGAGGCCGAGGTGGGGGGGATCACCTGAGGTCAGGAGTTCGAGACCAGCCTGTCCAACATGGTGAAACCCCATCTCTACTTAAAAAAAAAAAATGGCCGGGCACGGTGGCTCACGCCTATAATCCCAGCACTTTGGGAGGCCAAGGCAGGTGGATCACGAAGTCAGGAGATCGAGACCATCCTGGCAAACACGGTGAAACCCCGTCTCTACTAAAAAATACAAAAAATTAGCCCGGCGATGGTGGCGGGCGCCTGTAGTCCCAGCTACTTGGGAGGCTGAGGCAGGAGAATGGCGTGAACCCAGGAGGCGGAGCTTGCAGTGAGCCGAGGTCTGGTCACTGCACTCCAGCCTGGGAGACTCCATCTCAAAAAAAAAAATTAGCCCGGCGTGGTGGTGGATGCCTGTAATCCCAGCTACTCTGAGGCTGAGGCAGAAGAATCACTTGAACCCAGGAGACAGAGGTTGCAGTGAGCCAAGATTGCACCACTGAACTCTAGCCTGGGTGACAGAGTGAGACTCTGTCTCAAAAATAAAATAAAATATGACCATCAGCTCTTGTGAGACTTACTTGCTATCAAGAGAACAGCACTGGAAAGATCCGCTCTCACGATTCAGTCGCCTCCCACCAGGTCCCTCCCACAACACGTGGGAGTTATGGGAGCTACAGGATGAGGTTTGGGTGGGGACACAGAGCCAGACCCTACCAAGGGTCTTAACTTTTTTTACTTTCTTTGTTTGCTTTACAATAACAGAGTTAATACAAGCCCCAGGTAACCAGTCAAAGCTAAGAAACAGGATAGAAAAGACACTGATCCTGTCCCTATTCCAGGACCGCCCCAGGCCCCTCGACGCCCCCCACCCCCATCAAATCAGTGTGATGTGGCCAAACCAACTCTCAGGGCCTCAGTTATCTGGCAGCGCAGAGAGGCTGGGGTTTGTGGTTTTAATTTGTAGCTTGGTTCTCCCCAGTTTCTTGTGAATTCCGAGGGTTTTCCCAAAAATCATCTTTTTTTTTTTTTTTGAGACGGAGCCTCGCTCTGTCGCCCAGGCTGCAGTGCAGCGGTGTAATCTTGGCTCATTGCAACCTCCGCCTCCCAGGTTCAAGCCATGCTTCTGCCTCAGTCTCCCAAGTGGCTGGGATTACAGGC
>NW_012105808.1:490091-491718 GCF_000951045.1 Mandrillus leucophaeus
CCACTGTGCGTGGCCTCTGCCTCAATTTTCTTTGAGTCAATGTCTCGCTCTGTCACCCAGGCTGGTGTGCAGTGCTGCAACCACAGCTCACTGCAGCCTCGAACTCCTGTATTCAAATGATCCTTACGTCTCAGCCTCCCAAGTAGCTGGGACCACAGGCGCGTGCATCACCACATCTGGCTAATTTTGTGATTTTTTTGTAGAGGTGTGGTCTCACTATGTTGCCCAGGCTGGTTTTGAACTCCTGAGCTCAAGGGATCTGCCTGCCTCAGCCTCATGAGTAGCTGGACATGCATTTCCATCTTGCTCTGTGTTAGCTAGGGGAGGCCAGCTCCCGAAAGCCCTTGCTCTTCCTGAAATGCTAGAGGACGTCCGGATCCCCCATTTCTCTTTCCTGTGTCTCTCTGGCTGTCTCTCTCTGTCTTCACCTCTCTGGGTCCCCACCTTCCACAGTCCCTCTCTGGCGACCCCAGATTGCAGCTGCATTCTCCTGCAGAGGAGTTCGGCGGTCTCTTTGTGGGTCCTTTTTCTATCTCATGCCCTCAGGCCTCCCTCACGTGCCCCTGGCCCTAATTAAGGTATTTTCCTAAACAAGCCCAGATGTGTCTCTCAAATGAATTCTGGTGCCAGCTGGTAAAATTAATTTTTTTCTCATCCTCTACAATGCGAGAATGAATGACACACGGTTGCTTGTCCGCAGGAGGCCGGCGTCCTGCGGAAGGACAAGCGTGTAGACCAGTAATTACGTTCCAGTGTGAAAAGTGTCCCACATGAGTGCAGCGGAGCGAGGTAGCACTGAAACGAGGGGCATCCCCACGGCGCAGCTACTAGACACAGCTAAGGTTGATTTCACACTCACCCTTGCTGGACCATGTTGGATAGTGTCAGCCCAAAATATTCATCTCCCCAGAACCTCAGAATGTGACCTTCCTTGGAAGTAGGGTCTCCACAGACATAATTAGTTAAGACGAGGCTGTGGCCGGGCTCAGTGGCTCACGCCTGTAATCCCAGCACTTTGGGAGGCTGAGGCAGGCGGATCACCTGAGATCAGGAGTTCGAGACCAGCCTGGCCAACATGGTGAAACCCTGTCTCTACTAAAAATACAAAAAAATTAGCCGGGCATGGTGCCACGTGCCTGTAGTTCCAGCTACTCAGGAGGCTAAGGCAGGAGAATCTCTTGAACCTGGGAGGTGAAGGTTGCAGTGAGCCGAGATCTCGCCACTGGACTCCGGCCTGGGCAAAAGAGAGAGACTGTCTCAAAAAATAAATAAATAAATAAATAAATAAAAATAAAAGATGAGGTTGTATTGGAGAAGGGTGTGCTCCAATCTAACGAGGTGTCCTTATAAGAGGAAGAGGCATGGACCGTGCACTTTGGGAGGTCAAAGGTGGGGGATCACTTGAGGCCAGAAGTTCCAGACCAGCCTGGGCAACATAGCAAGACCATGTCTCTACAGAAAATTTCTTTGTTTCTAGGCCGGGCGCGGTGGCTCAAGCCTGTAATCCCAGCACTTTGGGAGGCTGAGACGGGCACATCACGAGGTCAGGAGATTGAGACCATCCTGGCTAACACAGTGAAACCCCGTCTCTACTAAAAAATACAAAAAACTAGCCGGGCGAGGTGGC
>NW_012105808.1:492399-494861 GCF_000951045.1 Mandrillus leucophaeus
TACATCCAGCTAAAATAATTTTTTTTTTTTTTTGGTAGAGACAGGGGTCTTGCTACATTGCCCAGGCTGGCCTCGAATTACTGGTTCAGTAAAGCGATCTCCTGCCTCAGCCTCCCAAAGTGTTGGGATTACAGTTATGAGCCACTGCGCCCGGGCTGGAATTTTCCAGTTAAGATTTCCTGACTGTAGGCTGGGTGCAGTGGCTCACGCCTGTAATCCCAGCACTCTGGGAGGCCGAGGCAGGTGGATCACGAGGTCAGGAGATCGAGACCATCCTGGCTAACACAGTGTAACCCTGTCTCTATTAAAAATACAAAAAATTAGCTTGGCGTGGTGGCATGCACCTGTAGTCCCAGCTGCTCGGGAGGCTGAGGCAGGAGAATCGCTGCAACCTGGGAGGCAGAGCTTGCAGTGAGCCAAGATCACGCCAATGCACTCCAGCCTGGGCAAGAGTGAAACTCCGTCTCAAAAAAAAAAAAAAAAAAAAAAAAAAAATTCCTGACTATAACTAACTGGAACCGTATAAAGCGAACCCTCGCATAAGGGAGGACTGTGGTAACCCATTTGTCCTATGGCCCAGAAAGAGGGTACCTGTGTCAGCGTCTGAGACATGGCGGGCTTCGGGGCTGCATGACCTGGGCCTTCACACAGGTCTCATGCTGTGGAAAGCGTCTGCTTGCCGTTTGGACAAGGAGTCTGTTTTCGTTTTAGTCTCTTCCAAATTCCGAGAACCTGTGAAGGAGTCTGTTGTTTTGTTTTTATTTTTATGTATGTATATAGGTATGTTATGTATGTATGTATGTATTTTAAGACACAGTCTCGCTCTGTTTCCCAGGCTGGAGTGCAGTGGCACCATCTCAGTTCACTGCAATCTCCACCTCCTGGATTCAAGCAATTCTCCTGCCTCAGCCTCCCAAGTTCCTAGGATTACAGGCATCTGCCACCACGCCCGGCTAATTTTTGTATTTTTAGCAGAGATAGGTTTCACCATGTCGGCCAGGCTGGTCCTGAACTCCTGACCTTGTGATCCGCCCGCCTCGGCCTCCCAAAGTGCTGGGATTACAGGCGTGATTCCCACTGCACCTGGCCGGCCTTGTTTTTTTTGGTAGGAACAGGGTCTCCCGCTGTTCCTGGTTGCCCATGCCTGAGTGCAGTGGAGTGATGTCGGCTCACTGCAGCCTTGACCTTCTGGGCTCAAGCCATCCTGGTCTCCCCAAGATATTCCTGACTTCCGTGGAGCCCCTGGGTCTCCAGAAACACCAGTCACAGCCCTCTCTCTTGTGTTCTGAATTTCCTGTGTAAACCTCGCTTGTGTGAAGGGGGCTGGTAATTGGACATCTGTAAAGCTCCTTGGCGGTGGGGCCCGGTCGAAGCTGGTGGTCGTAGCTCCGTGTTAACAAGGTCAAGGTCTGGTCAAGGTTTCCAGTGTGGTCCCCTTATGGCCTAATTAGGGACTTGAATGGGTTGGAACACTGGTTGAGTTTCAGTTCAGAGGCTATTTTGATGTTACAGTTCAATCACTTTAGAAAATATAGATTCAGTTCTGGTTCAGGCTGGCACACTAGGTGTGTGTCTGTGTGTTTTAATCTTTGATTTAGTTCATGGTTCAGTAACAAACTTAATACATTTTTCACCCATCATCAAATTAACAAAGATGAGAGAAATCATCGCGCCCGGCCCTTGTGCAGGGTGTTAGATGGGCCGTGGTAACGCAGGGCGGCTGCTAACGTGAATTCGTACCTTTCTGAAAAGCAACTTGATGTTATCTGTCAAATGCCTTGAGGATGTCCAGACCCTCAGACCCAGCAATTTCTGCCTCCAGGGATTTATCATAAGGATATAATCAGATGTGCACCAAGATTTACATACGCGAGTTGCTTTCTGTGGCCTTATTTAAATCATGGAAAAATCAAGAATCGCTGAGATATCCCACAATAGCGGTCTGGTTAACACAAATACGATAGCCACTGTTTTTTTACAACGTCTTGAGTAACGAGAGGGAATTGTGTATGATACATTTCCAGCAGAAGGGGAAACGTTTTAATTAAAGCCGTAACTGAGGTGCCAGCCGGAAGGAGCCTATGAAAGGACGTTCTTGCAGCGACCTGCCAGGCCTTTGTGCTGCCTTAGAAGCAGACCCTTTATTGCAACTGCGAATCTCTATGGTTTAGGATAGAAATTCATTCTTTAAACAAAATTTGAGTGAGTGCTCGGTGACAGGGACTGGGCATACAATGGTGAAGAAAATAGGACTCAGGGAACTCACAGACGAATGGCGAAGACATTCAATAAAATAAGACCTAACATTTTGGCCGGGCGCGGTGGCTCAAGCCTGTAATCCCAGCACTTTGGGAGGCCGAGACGGGCGGATCACGAGGTCAGGAGATCGTGACCATCCTGGCTAACACAGTGAAACCCCGTCTCTACTAAAAAATACAAAAAACTAGCCGGGCGAGGTGGCG
>NW_012105808.1:495981-497804 GCF_000951045.1 Mandrillus leucophaeus
TCCTGCCTCAGACTCCCAAATAGCTGGGATTACAGGTGCACACCACCACGCCCAGCTAAGTTTTGTATTTTTAGTAGAGATGGGGTTTCTCCATACTGGCCAGGCTGGTCTCGAACACCTGACCTCAGGCGGTATGTCTGCCTCGACCTCCCAAAGTGCTGGGATTACAGGCGTCAGAAAACACCAGCTCAGATTTAAGGTAAGAGGATGGTATCAGAGATACGGTTTTTGCCAACCACCCACAGACCACCACCCCCATGTTATAGACAAACTGAGACTCGGCTGGGCAAGGTGGATCCTGCCTGTGATTCCAGCACTTTGGGGGGCCAAGGCGGGAGGATCACTTGAGCCCAAAGGGTCGAGACCTTCCTGGCCAGCATAGCAAGACCCTGTCTCTACAAAAAATAAAAATTTTAGCCAGGCATGGTGGTACACACCTGTGGTCCCAGCTACTCTGGAGGCTAAGGTGGAAAGATCATTTGAGCCTGGGAGGTTGAGGCTGCAGTGAGCTATGATTGCGCCACTGCACTCCAGCCTGGGCCACAGAGCCAGACTTCTACTCAAAAACGTAAATAAAAAACAAGTTAAAGGTGAAAATTCTCAACTTAATAAAGGAAAAAAAATCAGTTGCTGAGGTTGCTTGGATTGACGGAAGACATGAACCTTCTATTCCTACAAGCATGCGAAGGAAAAAGAAATTTGAGCCGGCTTTGCTGCTGCCCCTTCCCCTTGAAAAGTCGGGGCCAGAGCGTGGCGAATGCGGCTACGAGTCTTTTTTTTTTTCCTTTTTTGAGACAAAGTCCCACTCTGTTACCCAGGCTGGAGTGCAACGGTGCGATCTCGGGTCACCACAACCTCCGCCTCCCGGGTTCAAGCGATTCTTCTGCCTCAGCCTCCTGAGTAGCTGGGATTACAGGAGCGCGCCACCACGCCCGGCTAACTTGTGTATTTGTAGTAGAGACGAGGGTTTCACCATGTTGGCGAGGCTGGTCTCAATCTCCTGACCTCATGTGATCTGCCCGCCTCGGCCTCCTGCTAGGATTACAGGTGTGAGCCTGTACCTCTTTTATAGAGATGGGGTCTCGCTATGTTGCCCAGGCTGGTCTCGAATCTTTGGGCTTAAGGGATCCGCCAACTCGGCCTCCTTGTGCTTTTAAACACCTGTGGGAGCCGGCGAGGTGGCTCAGGCCTGTAACCCCAGCACTTTGGGAGGCCGAGGCAGGCGGATCACCCGAGAGCAGGAGCTCCAGACCAGCCTGATCAACATTTAGTATTCTCTACTAAAAATACAAAAATTAGCCGGGCGGGGTGGCGCACACCTGTAATCCCAGCAGGAGGAGGCTGCAGTGAGCTGAGATCGCGCCACTGCAGTCCAGCCTGGGTGACAAAGCGAGACTCCTCAAAAAAAACAAAAAAAAACAAAAAAACAAACAAAAACAGCTCAGGGAGAGCCTGACACTGACGCAGCGACTGCTCCGGGGCTCCCGCCACCCGCGGCTGTTTCTGGCGCCCCCCCGGGGTCTTGGGACCCTCCCGAGGCGGGGCCTGCTCCAGTTCAGAAGCTTATGACGCCTTTGTGGGGCCGCCGGGCCGCCCCGGCTTTGGCATCGGTGGACATCGGTAGGAATCGGGTCCGTAACGCGCAGGTCCCAGGCTGGGAGGTGCCTCAGGACCTGGAAGATTCTCGAAAGTTCTGGAAGGTTCTCTCAGGGGTCGTCGCGGGCGGGGTAGCCGCTTTTCCCACCGAGACCCGCGAGGGCGGCGTCCGGGGTCTGACTGGAGGACAAAGGGCCGGGAGCGCGGGAGGGCGGCGCCCGGGAGCG
>NW_012105808.1:498209-524547 GCF_000951045.1 Mandrillus leucophaeus
CCCGGCCTAGAGACTCCTCTGGGACGCTCGGTCCCCGCCGCCATGGGCCCCCCACTCTGTCCGGGCCTTCTTTCCCGCCCCTGGCGCCACGGACCCACCACTCTGGCCGGAGCCCCTTTCCCGTCCCTGCCTCCGTGGGCCCCTCACTTTGCCTGGACCCCCTTTCCTGTTCCTGCCTCCGTGGGCCCCTCCACTCCTGCCTGGACCCCGTCTCTTGCGTGGACCCCCTCCCCCATCCTTGCTGCCTGGATCCCCATTTCCTTACTTGGATCCCCCTCACGTCTGCCGTGAACCCCATCTCTTGCTTGGACCCCTATCTCCTTCCTGGATTCCCCCCCAACCTTGAAATTCCCCATCCTTGCCACCTGGACCCTCCGCTCCACCTCCTCCGTGAGCCCTCATCCTTGCTTCCTGAGCCCTCCCGCTTCTGCTGTGACCCCCTCTTCTGTTGTCCGAATCCCCCGTTCCTGAAAGCCACAACCCTCCCTCCGCCGTGGAATCCCTGTCCCTGCTGCCTGGACCCCAACTTCTGCTGCTGCTGTGATCCCCTCCTCTGTTGCTGGAAATGCCACCCCCACCTCTGCAGGGAACCCCCTCTTCCCTGCTGCGGGGACGCCCCCCTCCGTTGCTGCTGAATTCCACCCCCACCCCAAGCCTCCTTTTCATTTCTGTCAACAACCCAGCCAGCCCTTCCCATTGATGCTGTGAACGGTCTGCAGCTGTCCCTGTCCTTTCAGGGATATGGCAGCCAAAAGAGCAGTCGTTTTTCCGCTCTTAATTTTTTTTGTGCTGTGGTCAACTCTTAACTCCCAAAATTGGGGAGGCTTGTGAGCTTTGGTTGTGTGAAATGCCTTTCCTGCCGAGGTCGGAGGCAGGCCTTCTGCACGGAGATGATTGATTCAGGAGCCTTTTAAAAATAATCTAGACAGAACCTTTGGGAGGGACTGTGCTGTATTTTATTTGTGAAAAAAATGCAGGCGCCTCCCTGGGTACCGAGCCCCGTCGTTTCTGTTTGTCAGTCTGCTTTTTGGCATTGAGCATCTCAATGCAAGATGGTGGAATTGAACCATCTACTTGAGGCTCAGCCGAGCTAACCTTTGCCCCCGAGGGCTGTGTCTGCGTTAACATCGCAAGCAAACAGTTGTATAAACCACCGTGCAAATTTTGTTGCAGGGCACATCGGCGTCAGACCTGGGAGTACTTTGTGCCAAATCATTGCCACTTGCTACATGAGTGTAAATGATGGCGGATGCCAAGTATGTCCTCTGCCGATGGGAAAAGCGGTTATGGCCTGCAAAGGTGACAGCCATTATTCTGTAATTTCAGGAATTAGAAATGACTTTTGGGTGACAAGTAAAATCTTTATCAGGAGATACCTAGGATTTGCTTCAGTGAAATAATTGAGCCAGAACGGTTGGCACTGATTCTCGTTCCCCATTTAATGGGGTTTTGGTCTAGTGCTTCCAAGGTTACTCTTCCAGAAATGTCTTTTTTTTCACACTTAAAAAAAAAGAATCAGCTATAAAAAGGCATGTAAGGCTGTAACTCAAGGAAAGATCTGGCAAGCAGCCCTGTGATAGTAAATTATCGTCGTGCCCAGGGATGCTTTCCAGCAATTCAGTAGACAATGCTCAGCTGCAGTGCAAAAGCCCGGGTTCTTGTCTTTGTCTGCCACTGGCTTCTCATGCCTCAGTTTCCCCATCTGTGAAACAATGGGGATTGGACGAAATATCTGAAATCCCGTGGTTATAGGCCTTCAGGATTACCTGTTAAATTTGTACTAAATGTTGCCACTGTTTCTCACTATGTCAACTGTTTTAATAACAAGGATCTTTTTTTTTTTTTAAATAGGTTTTGGCCCGAACTGAGACTTCAACAAAAAATAAGAGAAAAAAGGAATATTTTCTAGATGTTCAAATCCTCTCCCTAGAGGAAAAGTTAAGTGTCGTGTTTTTTTAATACTGTTTTTTCCTGTGTAGATTTCTGATACTTCAATCCGTTACCACCCTAAAACAGTTGAAGCTCATTCTTAATGGGCTTATTCATCATTTATGTAATTCATTAATGCTCATAAAAACCTCACGAGAAAGCAACTAGTTTGATTTAATGTCAGTTTGGCAGCTGAAGATCTAAACGAGGCATTCTGTGAGATCTACGGAGAGATTGGTACAAACATTGAATACATGTAAATTATACTCAGGGTAGACCCTATTTGTGGTTAAAATAGGGATATTTCCTTTTTTTTTTTTTTTTTTGACTACCATGCCAGAAAAATAGGGATGTTTCCTTCCCAGAGATCTGTGTGTCTTTTTTCAGAAACCTCTGTGACAGGCCCATCAATTTGGAAATATTTGGTTTTTGAGCCTGTCACTCTAAATTAGTCTTTAACATTCAAAAGGCAAATAACTGATTACCAGGCGGCACATTGTTCTGCTCCGTGAGTGTCAGGCACTGGGAAGGTGTAGATTGTCTAAAATGACGGGGATTCCGACGCCCCAGTCCCGTGTGATTGTGGCGAGGGCACGTCTGCTGTGAAAATTCCGCGTTCTGAAGAGAGCAAGGAGACTGACCCTGCGTAGTCCGAGCTGTTGGTCTTGTGGAGCTCCCCCTGCCCTGCTCCTTCCTGCCTGCGTCTTCAGGACGCACGCTTGGTCCCCAGCTCACACTTTCCCTGCGGCTGGGAAGGTAATTGAATACTCGAGTTTAAAAGGAAAGCACATCCTTTTAAACTAAAACGCACCTGCTGGGCTGTAAACAGCTTTTAGTGACATTACCATCTACTCTGAAAATCTAACAAAGGAGTTATTTGTGCAGTTGAAAGTAGGATTTGCCTCATAAAAGTCACAATTTGAATTCATTTTTTCTTTTAAATCCAGCCAACCTTTTCTGTCTTAAAAGGGGGATCAAAAAAAAAAAAAAACACCAAAACATTCGCCAGGGTTCTTGCTGCCTCTAACCTCAGGCAGATGAATTCCTAGTTGGCTGTGACTTTTGGTTTAAGTAGAAGGTTGAGGAGGAAAATGAAATTAATTCTTTTGTTATCTAAAGGAAAACATGTTTGAAAATATCTTGGCGGCGTTGGCTGGTGGTGTATAACGCCAGTTCTGTCTCTGCAGAATTAAGGTGAAAAGCACCGAAGTTGAGATCCTAGAGAAGTCTCAAATTGAAGCCATTGCCTCCTCGTTAGGTAAGAGCGGATTTCTAAGCGGCCATTAGGTTTTCATAAAATAAGAGGTCGTTTGGGAGAATGTGAAGGCTCAGGTTTCTGGGTAAAAATTCACCCTGTTCACCATGTTTTTCTTCATACAAGGGAACGCGAATCCCCTGAGCTGAAGGAGAAGGAAAAATGGATCCGCTTTCTTAAACCTTTCCAGAATTTGCCCCTAGAACCACTCCTATTCTTGACGCCCAGAATGGTCAGTGGTGAGCATCAAGGTCATCTCATTACCTCCGTGGCCTCCAGTACACAAGACGAGGAAGGACTTTGCTGCCTTGAGGGGGGAGGTTCTCCTTTTTCCTTTCCTCTTCCTATAGTAAGACTTCCCGTGGTTCTGTCGCTGCCTGGCCAGTCTGGTCTCAGCCCAAGGTTTGAGAAGCAGTGGGTTGTGTGTTTAAAATTCCAGAACGGAGCCCAAGGGAGAGAACCGGTGGCCTGGCACTGAGGTTGGTGGCACCCATTGTTTGAGGCACTGTCTTGGTAGGCACGAGGCAGGTCGGAAGTGGAGCTCTCGGCTTCCTGTCCATCCGGGTGTGCTTTCTCCCAGGTCAGCACCCACCTCCTTTGCACGCTGTGGGTGAGAAAGGGTTTGCCTGAGCCCAGCCAGGGACTCATGCACACACGCAAGTGAGGAGCATTGGTGACTGCCTGCCCCCCAGCCACAGTTCCGCAAACCCAACGTGCCAGCCTGCCTTCTCCTCTTCTCAAAATGGGACTGTTTATCCCATTTGCAAATAATTGTTTCTCTTGTGAAAAGATGGACCGGAATTCCTTCAATGATGTTTATAAAATCAACTCTGTTTTCCTGTGTTTTCCGAAAAACAGCTCTTGTTTAAACCAGGCTCCATCTCTGCATCACTTAGGCAGGGCTGACCGTCATCTCAGATGGCGTCGTCCTTGTTGGCGCAGATTGTGTTGGGGGGCTGGTTGTCTGTGGGTGCCTTTAATATTCAACGGGGAAAATACATTACGCCCGCTGAGTTGTGATATTACATCTATCATCTTGTTCAAATAAATAGCGCTGTATCTGTATGTCGGAATGAATAAATAAAAGTACTGCAGCAGGGAGGTTGGGTTGGAAACCAGAGGCCCACGATGCTCTTTGCTGTCTTTGAAATGCCCTTGCGAAGAAGTATTGAAAATTTACCAGCCCACATTGAGCCTTTTAAATCTCCTGTTCCTTGCTACCACCAACCCTCGCACCAACCAAGAATATGTTGCCAGCAGAGTTCTTTATTTAGTTGGCATTGGTCTTTATTGACCCTGATTGAATTTGGAATTGTAAGGCTGAGAGAGGATTTGCAAAACATTTGAATACATTTTGCTCACAGTATTGTTTTGTAACTTGGAGGAATTTATCTTTTTAGCCAATCAGGTTAAGGTCAGTAAATTTGGCTTTTAAAAAAGTGAAGCCTCGAATCCTGGAATGAATAGCTGTTGTTCTGTAGCCTCATCCCCTTTTTGGGAAAATGTAGGTGAGAAATGTTAGTCCTCCCCTTCAGTGATTTAGGTTTGAAACTAGCCGTCAGAATGAGACAAGCGGGCTTTTAAAGTGATGGCGTGACCGCAGTGCCTGCCCAGTGAACGTAACCAGCATTGTGTATGTTCGGTCCTTGCAGCCTCGCAGAGTGAGGTTCCTGCGGCACCCCTGGAAGAACTGGCCTACAGACGGTCACTTCGCGTGGCTCTGGATGTTCTGAGCGAGGGGCCCATTTGGAGTCAAGAAAGCTCCGCAGGGACAGGCAGAGCCGACCAGTCTCTGCGAGAGAAGCCCACGGAACACGTTTCCTCGCCCTGTGATTCCAACTTCTCATCTCTTCCCCGTGGAGATGTGTTGGGCAGTTCCGGACCTCACAGGAGGAGCCAATGCGTGCAACAAAGCCTGTCAGGTTCGTTCACTTGTGAAAAGGACCCCGAGTGCAAAGCGGACCACAAGAAGGGGCTCAGGAAAAGTGAAAACCCAAGAGGCCTGTCGGTCCTCTCAGCTGGAGGTGGCGCTCAGGATGAGAGCGGGTCCAGAATCCACCGCAAAAATTGGACTCTTGCAAGTAAGAGGGGAAGAAACTCAGTGCAGAAGTCTAGCTTGTGCCGGAATGGATCTTCCCTTTCAGAGGGCGACGCGGAGAGAGACATGGGGAGCAAGGGAGGCAGCTGGGCAGCCCCGTCCTCGCCCTCCGGGGTCAGGGAGGACGATCCCTGTGCCAACGCTGAGGGACGCGACCCCGGTCTGCCGTTGGGCAGCCTCACTGTGCCCCCAGCCCCTGAGCCCTCGGCCTGCTCAGAGCCCAGAGAACGCCCTGCGAAGAAGAGGCTGCGCCTGGATGGCAGCCAGAGGCCGCCTGCCGCACAGCTGGAGCCCAGGGCAGCAGGAGACGCGCCAGTCCCCGGGCCGGGGCCCAGAGAGTCTATGACCCTGCGCAGCACCACCAGGCTCGGCCCGCCTCCCTCCCACGCCTCTGTGGATGAAACCAGACGTCCTCCTTGCCCGGATTCCCAGAAGCTGGAGGAAGGTAAAAGTTTCTCGTGAAGGAGGAGAGTGTGGAGGGTGGAGTCCTGCCCCTCCGTAGCTAGACGGAGCCAGGCTCGTGGGTGTTTTTGACCAGATCTTAATGAGATCGTTTCCAAAATAGACTTAGAGCAGAGACTTCCTCATTCCTTTTTGTCTCCCCACTGGGCTATAATTGCTTCAACTTCTAAATATTTGTCTTCTTATTTTTGTTTAGAAGGGAAGCGAGTTGAGTGAGTGGGGAGCCCATGGAGGGGCGGCAGGCCACGATTGTCTGCGACAGGGCTGGGAGCATTGTGGCTGTGCTGAGGCTGCAGCTCCGGCTGCACCCCGGAGGATTAACTCTTTTACAGAAGCAATAATGTGTTCCCATTAAATTGGGCAGGAATCTCAAAAGTGATTCACTCACTCAAGACTCCTGACTTTTTAAGAATTCTTGTGCAGATATATTTTTGTGTGGTTGCAGGCAAGCACTGTGACTTTTTTCCCTTTAACATTGTAGCATCCCTTATTTTTGAAATGCTAGTTCAGAAATCTTAATTAGGGCATGATCAAATGTCTGGAAATCTACTCGCTACAAACTTACTGTGGAGATATTTCAGTCTTTACTCTGAACTTCTTTCCTGAGGCCGTCATCTCCTTAGCATGTTGAGGTTGCCACGCTCTGAAGACAAAGTGACCGCACCCCTGCCCTGCTCCATAGTCAGCTCCTGTCCTGGCCCCTTCCTGCGTCTCCGCAGCCCTACCCTGTTCCATAGTCAGCTCCTGTCCTGGCCCCCTCCCTGCGTATCCACTGAGCGCTTCAGATGTGAAGGGGCAGCGGGGCCGGGACAAAAGGTATTCCCACCCAGAGTGCTCACAGCTTCTGTGGCCGAGGAGGCTGCTGCTTAAGGCCCGCCTTCCCTTCACCGCAGGCCTCTCTCCCTCCCTCCCTCCCTCTTGCGTTTTTCTTTAAAATGTAGTTTAGTAGAAGCACACTGTATTTGAGTTTGGCAGTGTGGAGTTGTGTATAGCACAGAACCTTTTCTTTATGCGTCAGTGGTCATGTGTCATGAAATGTTTTCTTGGGATGAGTCATCAAGATAATACAATGACAATGAAAGTCTAATATCACGTTATTGGCAGACTGCCAGTCTTCCGAAGCGTCCATGGGGCCTAATTCCGTGCGTTCTGTCCTGGAGGAAGACGAGGAAGACGAGGAGCCACCAAGAGTCCTTTTATACCATGGTAAGAAATGACCACGGGGTGCGCCTACAGTCCTCACGGTGCACTCAAAGGCAGTGGCGGCGGGGCTCTGCGATCGGACCCCACATCCTCCACGAAAGGTCCCCTGCGAGTTCATTTCTCTCCCACTGAACCGAGACCTGGAAGGGACCTTCAGAAGTGCCACATTTTCAGTCCTCTATCTGAAGACTAACCTACACAAAGGGAAGAGGGACTCCTGGGAAGAGACGGCCCAGCCCTCCCTGTTAGAGCGTTACTCCTGTCACCTCAAGCCCTTGTCCTCCTATCCCCTCGCTGAGAATGAGGGACGGCCCAGTGAGCTGAGGGGCTGTGTCGCCATCGCTTGGGTGTGGCCACGTACTGTCTGGCGGCTTCCATGATGGCGTTTTGGGGGCCGTCCTGGGAGGCAGGGTCTTCAGCCCAAGGGGGAACTGCTCCCGCACCCCTCCTGTAAGTAGCTGCTGCACGAGAGGAAAACCTGCCTTAGGTGCTGCTGAGCATCTGCGTGGAAGGGACTAGAAGCGAGAGACCCGAAGGTCTGAGCCAGCCGTGGACAGAAAGTCAGCCTTGCGAACCGAGTCATGAGAACCAGCCCCACTTCAGAGTCGCCATGAACGTTCCTCTGAGCCGAGTCTTGTTTTTCTTTTCTTTAACCTTAGAGTTTCAAAATAATTACAGATTCACAGGATGTTGCAAAAATAGTACAGGGAGGTGAGGGGGCTTCTTACCCGGGCTTCCCCACTGGCAGCATCCGTAAGATGCAGGATGCCCCCTGGCCGGGAAGCTGGTGCCTGTGCAGCCCTGGGAGCGCCATTCTGTGCACACTGGTGTGCCTGTGGCCTTGTTATGTTGTTTGTCCGCACTGTTTGAGTGCTTTTCCCTCATTGAAAGGGCTTCATTGCAGTTTCACATTTTCCCTTTTTTTGTCTAATGCTAATGGTCAGACTTTTTAACAGTTTTCCACATGCTCTTCTGACCCTTTTCCTCTGGAGTGAGCAGTCACCACTCACCAAACCCTGCCCATCCATTGGGTGCCCGTCTGAGTGGTCCCAGGACCGCAGGTGCCGTGGGGCACCCGTTGGGACTTCCAGGAAATCATTTCTGCAGGATCAGTTCGCACACAGAAAGAACACAGTGCCCTTGGGAAGGGCCCCTTCCGACCACGCTGCCCCACTGGGGTCGGCTCACCGGGACGTCGTCGAGCCTGGTGCTGCCTGCCTTCTGCCTGCAGTGGGAACTGGGTGTTGCTCCCGTTTGGTTTTGTTTCCTACCTGTCAGGCTGGGCATCTTTCTGAGGGTTCCCTGACCGGCCTTTGAATTGGTTGCTTGTCCACGTGGGCCTGGAAGTTTCTCTTAAAGATGAAATGCCCCTCACCGGGGAAACGAGCTGTGCACGTTCACGGCAGGCACTCACCCCTGTGAGCCTCCCTTCTCCTCTGGTCATGTAACGGCTACTTTACAGGCCTTTGGGTTTTGGTCTGTGTTCATGTACCACGGCACTTCCTTCCACCCTCCACAGTGCGGTCAGACACAGGCTGTGTGTCTAACGACAGACTGTTTCCAGTAGTTTTTCTGATATTTTAGTTTTAAAATTTTAAATAATTCACCCTTTTTTGGCATTGAAAATAATTCATTCTTACATAGTTTTCTGGTTATGATTTAAATAATTTTCCCATTTTTGACCGTAGTTTCTCAGAATCCTCTTTAGAATCTCAGTCCTTGTGTTTGGGTCTTCTTCGCGTACCATTATCTCACTTCTGTTTTGTGCCACACTCTCTTTAAAAGTGCCTCCCTGTGGAGTTATTTTAGACTTATGGAAGTCGTGCACACGTAGGACAGAGCCCCTGCCGCCCATCATGCGCCGCTCCCGTCCCGAGGGTGCGTTTGTCACAGCTGAGAACCTGGTGCAGCCCCACACTCAGCTGCTGTGGTTTTACTGTCTCATCGACGCTGGTTAGACTCCAGTAGTGTGGGGAACGTGAATCTGCCTTTCAGATTCTCCTCATCTTTTAAGCGAATGACATAAAGTCAGGTTTCAACAGTATTGCGCTAACTGTGTTTTCTCAGGCTGTTACATCCCGTGCTTGATATGGATTTGACTTGTCTATTCTTTTTTTTGTTTTTCTTTTTTCTTTAATTCTAGAACCACGTTCGTTTGAAGTAGGAATGCTAGTCTGGCTTAAATATAAAAAATACCCCTTCTGGCCAGCAGTGGTAAGAACAGCTTCCTCCGTCTTCTAAGATGTAGTTATTTAAATTTCATGAATTTTTATTCCACCCATCTTCAGTTCTTGATAATTTGACCTGGATAAATGTTTTCATTATTTTGTTATTCCTAGGAAAAGTTGGTGGGTTTATACAAAAGACTTGAGGAGATGCCTGTACCTAAATTAAGAAATGGTGTTAAGTTTATAGGGCAGATTTTCACCAAGCAGGCTTAGAAAGACCTGCTCGAAAAAAATATTTGTGGCCGGGTGCAGTGGTTCACGCCTGTCATCCCCGCACTTTGAGAGGCCGAGGTGGGTGGATCACCTGAGGTCAGGAGTTTGACACCAGCCTGGCCAACACAGTGAAACCCTGTCTCTGCTAAAAATACAAAAAAATTAGCCTGGCGTGGTGGTGTGCGCCTGTAATCCCAGCTACTTGGGAGGCTGAGGCAGGAAAATCGCTTGAACCCGGGAGTTGGAGGTTGCAGTGAGCCAAGATCGTGCCACTGCACTCCAGCGTGGGCGACAGAGCGAGACTCCATCTCAGGGGGGAAGAAAAAGGAAAAAAAAATTTGTGATTTGCTCGTTTTAATTGTGCATTTTACCCCGTTTTCCCCCATTAGAGCTCATTAATTTGGATTTTGTGGTGGGGTTGGTTGCATGCATACAAACAGGAGTTTGAAATCCTGTCCAAGTTCCCGGTATGGGTGATGCGTTCAAGCCGGGGCAGATTCTCTGCTTCCGTCTCTGCAGGCCTGAAAGTTGCAGGTCGTTAGTTGATTGTTGTCCTGGGCACAGGTGCTGTCCTGGCCTTCACCTCTTCTTCATATTTTATCCCTTTTTTCCCTTTATCCTCCTAAGAGACAATGATGTTTAAATCCAAAAGGCGCTTGCTTCGCAGTAATCCGGAGATGCTTTTGTTTCTGTAATGACTGACCTCACCCTAGTCACCCAGGCTCCTTGCATGTGACTGATTATGGTTCCGGGAAACCTGGGATTGACTCTGTGTGCTGTTTGCTGGGGAGGTTCAACACATTTATGGCCTAGTTGGGCTCCTCTTATCGCCTGCTGGTCTGCAGTGATGGAGGCCGGGCTTCTGGGCCCTCCGCCCTCCCTTGGCACCGGCTTCCCCTCCCGCACCTTGCTAGTCTTCTCTTCTTTTCATCAGTTTCTGGGGTCCCTGCTGGGTTAACAGGTCACTGATGTGACAGGTTCCTGGGGCATAAGAACAAGCAGCCTCCCTGAGAGTGCAGGGTGGAAGGGCCACCGGAGGCGCTGGTCGCTGGCGCTCGTCACTGCCTTCTCACGGTGACCCCGGGAGGCCAGGACTGGGGAGGCTGGGGGGAGGTGGCAGCGCGGGCACAGTCCCTGCCCCTCCCCATGTGGCCCGGGCTTGTTCCCGAGCCTTTCTGCACTTCCTCCACTCCCCCAGAGCGTGAGGAGGACAAACCTACCCCCGGAGCCGCTGGAGAATCTCAGGACGCTTATTTAAAGAGGCAGCTGGCAGCGGTAGCTGTGGCTCTTTTTATTCAAAAACCCAAACAAAACTGGCTGATTCTGCTCTGCTGGGAAAGCGTTGAAGTGACGCGTGTGGCAGAGCGTGGGGCCGTTTCTTAACGCCTCCTTACGGGAGACTTTGCTGGGGTGCCCCAGAGCTGGGGCAACGCCTGTTAGATGTATCATGTGATGTCAGCCACGGTCTCTCTTTTGACGTTTTATTTTCTTGGATTTGCGAACAGGTCAAAAGCGTCAGGCAGAGAGAGAAGAAAGCAAGTGTGCTCTACATCGAAGGACACATGAATCCGAAAAAGAAAGGGTAACCCGCTGTTCTTGGTTTCTGTGAGTGGGCCCGGGGGGCAGGCTGGCCGCTCTCATTGCAGGCGTGGGGACAGGGGCAGAGGGGAGACGCCGGCACGAGTCCAGGCCTGGGCAGGGCTGGCGGGGTCTCATTGGAGGCATGTCCTTCTCGTGACCTCTCCCTCGCTGGGAAGGGTGAGTCACACAAAGGCTGTGTGTGGAGGATCTGGTCAAACACTGCAGTTTTCACAACCTGATTTGCTGGCTTTGAAAGGCAGCCCAACCAGACACTCCCTGTGGCCCTGTTTCCCACAAACTAGCAAAATGTCCACGCAGGTGTGCAGACAGCGTCCTGCATCCACCTGAGTTTGCCCCTGGGTTACGTGGTTGTTCCTTAGTCATGGGACGAAAACACACGTGGATGGATCAGCCGGCCGAAAGCAGCCTTTAAAACCGTCGCACTGCACATCCCCAAGTCAGACATGCAGAACCGGTGTCATCTGGTGCTTCTGTGCTGCTCCCGAGAGGTGGGAGGTGTGGAGTGGAGACCCAGGCCCCAGAGTCGGCCTGGCCTGGCAGGGCCCAGTCAGTGCTGCTGAAGTCACTGGGCCCACCATGGTGCGTTGGGGGCTTCTTGGCAGCTGGGGAAACGGTCACCTTCCGTAAATAAGCTGGGGCTGGCGGGGCCTCCAGCGGCCTCCACTGATCTTAATCAGGCAGGGAAAGGTTTTTAGCTTATTAGAGGAAGTTCATTTTTGTTAACTTTTCCCTCTCTCTGCTTCAAGTTTCACAGTGTCTCTTAAAAGTTTAAAGCACTTTGATTGTAAAGAGAAACAGACACTTCTGGTAGGTGGATTATGTTTTGTGCTTGCTTTAAATGGTTTACTTTGTGATTAGTAAATGTGTCCTCTGTGTATAGCTCTTGAAATCCTGGCTGCGGTGCATGCGTGTGAATGATTGTGGGAAGTAACAGAGCCGGGCTGCACTCTGGCCGTTAGAGTTAGATCACGGGCTCAGTCACTGCACTGAATTCTCACGACTGTCCTGGGAAGTTGTGGCCCCATTTCCCCGCTTTACAGGTAAGGAAGCTGGGACTCTGGCGAGGACAGTTTGCCCAGGGCCACCAGGCAAGGCTGCAGCAGAGAGCCCCTGCGCAAGGCCACCGCCTTCCCCGGCCGACTGTCTCAGTCCACCCCACGGCACGGGGGCCTCGGTAGCCAGCCCCTTGCAGCCGGGGGCGTCCCTAGCTCAGCGTCGGGAGCCCTGTGGGCCCTCGAGTGCCACCTGTGAGCCTGGCTGATACCACGTGGCAGACAGCTTGCTGTGGAGCGGCTTCCCGCTCCCTGGATCCGCAGCCAGCTTTCATCACGTGCTGTCGATGAACTGCAAGGGGTTTGTCTAACTCAGAAATGTCTATTTTCCCTCTAGAAATACTCATTTTGTTGTAGCGACTTTCAGGACCAACACGTCAACTCAGTGCAGTTATTTTTACTCCTCTGGAAAAAAAGAAAATGTGGTGGGTCTTTTCCACTCTCGGGGATCTGAGTTACTTTCTTTTCTTTCTTTCTTTTTTTTTTTTTTTGAGACAGAGTCTCATTCTGTCGCCTAGGCTGGAGTGCAGTGGTGTGATCTTGGCTCACTGCAACCTCTGCCTCCTGGGTTCAAGCGATTCTGCTGCCTCAGCTTTACGAGTAGCTGGGACTACAGGCATGCACCACCACACCCCGCTAATTTTTGTATTTTTAGTAGAGACGGGGTTTCATCATACTGGCCAGGCTGGTCTTGAACTCCTGACCTCATGATCCGCCTGCCTCGGCCTCTCAAAGTGCTGGGATTACAGGCGTGAGCCACTGTGCCCGGCCGGATCTGAGTTCCTTTCTCAAAATGGATGAAGGTGTGGGGTGAGGAGGACAGCAGGAAGCTCCGTGCCTTAAATGTAGAAGGGCTGCTGTTTATATAAAACACCCTGGGTCCTGAGAGTGCACTTGCGTCTGCTCGTGAGTCAGGTGTGTGGGGCTCCCGAAGCCCACTGGATTCAGTGGCAGTCACTGTGGCCTCCGAGGGATGATGTTGGGGAGGCCGTGCTTTAGGAAAGTACAGGGGCTGCTGGGCCGGCAGAGAGCGGCGTCCACCCGGCCCTGGGTTGTTCTGATGGGTGCCCCCAGTGGCCCTCGGCTCCAGAGCCTTCCCTGGGTCGTTGTGTGATGGTCGTGGCTTTATGGCATCTTTGGGGCTGCTGTGTCCTTTTCTGAGGACCCACCCTGCTGCCAGCCCAGGTGCTGTTAGCGCAGCCCAGGTGGTGGCCTAGCCTGGCTGCAGTCAACAGCTCCCAACAAAAACAGCTGTTAGAGCAGCTTATTTCCAGGACATCACGTCCTGTCATGTGGCACAGTGGCCACATGGGAGGTGTTTCCACCATTGATGCGTTCAGATTGGCCCAAGCCGTCGGGTCCCCTGTGCCCACCATTTGAGCAGCTCAGGGCCCAGACCTATGCCTGGTGGATTTCCCGTTTCCCAGGGGATCCCTGCCTGAGGTGTCTGCCCCTTTGTCAGGGAGGATCAGAGGTGTGGGCTGGAGGGTGGGGAGCCTGGACACCTGGCTGGTCCCTGGGCTCTGTGTGGCTTCTGAACCCGGGGTGCTTGGCACTGCCTCCCACTGACGCCTGTTGCCCGGGTCTCGTTGTAGAACCAAGCCAGGGTGGACTACGACCAGGCCATTGGTTGGTGCGTCTCCCTCATCACTGACTACAGGGTCCGGTTAGGTATGCAGGGTGCTGGGGAGGGGTGGAGCCGGGCGGCAGGCATCCGGCCTCCTCTGAAGACTCCCTGGAGGGGTTGGGCTGGAGCTGCCTGGAGGCAGAGCATATTTTCATGGCCCTGGGACATTCCCTGTGGGTGGCCTGGGGTTCTGGCCTGGCCTGATTATTTCCTAAACAGAGATACTGGGCCGGCTCCTGGCACACACTTCCCGGGACTCCTCTTAGGTCTACAGAGTGCTCTCTCCCCTCCACCTCCTGCAGGCTGCGGGTCTTTTGCTGGCTCTTTCCTGGAATATTACGCGGCTGATATAAGTAAGTCTACAGGCACATCTTGGAAAGTGTAGTCTGCCTTTTAGTCCTTTAGAAAAAACAATATTCTATGTCTAGAGCTGTGGAAGGGGACGTTGGGGTCAAGGCACTGTCCATAGCAACACAGCATTGTGCAACCCCTATGAGGTTTTGACCCCTGAGGCTCCCTGGGACCTCCGGCTGCTGGTGTCCACTGGCACAGCTTCCCCAGCCTGCCCTGGGGCCCTCGTCCCATGGGCCACACCCACCCTGTCCCCGCTGTGGCTGGTGGCTGCACACATCAGCTATTGTTAGGAATGTAGGCCAGGTATGGAGGCTCACACCTGTAACCTCAGCACTTTGGGAGGCTGAAGCAAGAGGATTGCTTGAGGCCAGGAATTCAAGACTAGCCTGGGCAACAGAGCAAGACCCTGTCTCCGCAAAAAAAACAGAAAAAAATGAGCTAGGCATGTGGCATGCGCGCCTGCAGCCCCAGCTACTTTGGAGGCAGAGGCGGGAGAATGACTTCAGCCTGAGAGTTCAAGGTGGTGGTGACCTGTGTGTCTGCCCTGCTGCACTCCTGCCTGAGTGACTTGTCTCAAAAAAGAACGTGTCGTCGGCCGGGTGCGGTGGCTCAAGCCTGTAATCCCAGCACTTTGGGAGGCCGAGACGGGCGGATCACGAGGTCAGGAGATCGAGACCATCCTGGCTAACCTGGTGAAACCCCGTCTCTACTAAAAAAAATACAGAAAAACTAGCCAGGCGAGGTGGCGAGCGCCTGTAGTCCCAGCTATTCGGGAGGCTGAGGCAGGAGAACGGCGTGAACCCGTGAGGCAGAGCTTGCAGTGAGCTGAGATCCGGCCACTGCACTCCAGCCCGGGTGACAGAGCGAGACTCCGTCTCAAAAAAAAAAAAAAAAAACGTGTCACGGACACCAGGATGTTTGGCCACCACTTCATTGTCGATCCAGCATTTTCCGTTATCGACAGTAGTGGGGTTTTCCCTGCCTCCCAGTTGGTAGAGGAGTGGACGTGGCTGAATTGATTCTTCTTGGGCAGTGCTACACGGGTAGCCACTTTGCTCTGCTCTAAGGGTTAAACCTGGTTGCAGGGCCCAGTGAGGGGAGAAAGGCCAGGGGTCCCAGCAGTGGAAGTGTCTTTAGGAGCATGAACACTCCACTCCTATGCTGACACGGAGCTCGAGCGCTAGGGTCTGTCCTCACCCCTGCCGTGTCCCAACCTTCATCGGCCCTGACCCATTCCGCCCGAGGAAGGCAGCCCACGCACTGGTCCCGTGACAGGCGCTTCCTTTGCAGGCTATCCTGTCCGAAAATCCATCCAGCAGGACGTCCCGGGGACCAGGTTTCCTCAACTGAGCAAGGGGAGCCCTGAGGAGCCTGTGGTGGGGCGCCCCCTGGGGCAGAGGCAGCCCTGCCGGAAAGTGCTCCCCGACCGCTCGCGGGCCGCCCGGGACCGGGCCAACCAGAAGCTGGTGGAGTACATCGTGAAGGCCAAGGGTGCGGAGAGCCACCTGCGGGCCATCCTGAAGAGCAGGAAGCCGTCTCGCTGGCTGCAGACCTTCCTGAGCTCCAGCCAGTACGTGACCTGCGTGGAGACCTACCTGGAGGACGAGGGGCAGCTGGACCTGGTGGTGAAGTACTTGCAGGGCGTCTACCAGGAGGTGGGCGCCAAGGTGCTCCGGCGCACCAACGGTGACCGGATCCGGTTCATTCTGGACGTGCTTCTGCCCGAGGTGAGCCGCAGACTGGTGTGTCGTGTGGGCAGGGAGGAGCCTATGCTGGGATTTTCCAACACTCTGCACGAGGAGGCCGCGGAGGCCTCTTGTGTTTACATCCCATCAGTGCTGGGAAATGTGAGCGCGTGCACTTGACCCCTGTGCAGAGACAGAGCCGCTTAGAAGCTGTCCTAAGTTGTCAGCACCAGGGGGTGCGAACTCCCTCCCCACCGTGGGCACACAGATGCTCCCCGGCCTCGGTGGGTCAGTCCTAGGAAACCCACGGTGAGTTGGAAATTCCCAAGTCAGAATCGCATTTAGTACCCAGGTAAACCCATTGTAAGTTGAAAAATTGTGAGTTGGTTATGCATCTGATACTCTGATAAACCCATGGTAAGTTAAATAAAACAGAAATTAGACTGTCTGTGATTTTGAACTTCAGCTGCGGATTTGGTGCTTGGTGAGGAGCAAATACAGATTATTTTGAAGTTTGTATCTGAAATTTCAGAGAGGACATTGCTGGGCATATGTGTACATCTGTGGGAGAAAAACATACTCAAAACTATTCATAACTATGGGAATTTTCAAATAGACCCCAAAAGAAAATAACATAATGAACTCTTAACGTGTCCATAACCTGCCTGGAATTATTTTGGAGCATCAAAGCCCTCAAGCTCTTTTTTTTTTTTTTGGAGAAGGGGTCTTGCTCTGTCACCCAGGCTGGAGTGCAGTGGGGCGATCTTGGCTCACTGCAAGCTCCACCTCCTGGGTTCACGCCATTCTCCTGCCTCAGCCTCCCGAGTAGCTGAGACTACAGTACAGGCGCCTACCACCACGCCTGGCTAATTTTTGTATTTTTAGTAGAGACGGGGTTTCACCGTGTTAACCGGGATGGTCTTGATCTCCTGACCTCATGATTCACCCGCCTTGGCCTCCCAAAGTGCTGGGATTACAGGCGTGAGCCACCGCGCCCGGCCACATTTTTTTTTTTTTAACCCATAAATACTTTAGTGTGTATCTCTAAAAGGAGGGTGATTCTGCCCCCTGGGGGACACTGGCAGTGTCTGGGGACATTTGTGCTTGTCACAGCTAGGAGTGCTTCTGGCATGGAGTGGGTTGGGGCAGGGCTGCTGCTCAGCACCCTGCAGTGCCCAGGACGGCCCCACCCCAGAGAACAGTCTGGCCCCAATGTCCACAGGGCCGAGTGGGAGAGACTCTGCTCTGAACCAAATGGACTCTGTTAAAAATGTGTTTACCATAATCATAATACTAAAACATAGGGATGATTCCTTAGTGTCAGGTATGTATTGTGTATTCAGGATATTCCTTTTTTTTTTTTTTGATAATAAACTTAAGGCTGGGCGTGGTGGCTCATGTCTGTAATTCCAGCACTTTGGGAGGCCGAGGCAGGCGGATCATGAGGCCAGGAGCTTGAGACCAGCCTGGCCAATATGGTGAAACCCCATTTCTACTAAAAGTACAAAAATTAGCCGGGCGTGGTGGCACGTGCCTATAATCCCAGCTACTTGGGAGGCTGAGGCAGGAGAATCACTTGAACCTGGGAGGCGGAGGTTGCAGTGAGCTGAGATTGTGCCACTGCACTCCAGCCTGGGTGACAGGGCAAGACTGTCCCAGAAAAAACAACAACAACAACAAAAACTTAAAATTTTTCAGAAATGCACTTGTGAGTTTGGGTCTTGCCTTTTATTCTGTGCTTTTAGTGATCTGAGCTATTGTTTCTAGTCCAAAAAATAACACTGATTTAATTAAGAAACATCATTACAAGCAGGGGTTCATGGACTAGGTTCATACCTTCTGAACCATGAGCTAGACCTTGTCTGGAGGGCGGAACCTGGTGACTCGGGCTTCCTGAGGCCTTCTCAGCCGCGGGCCACATGGGGCCGGTTGGGCAGTGCCGGCTGCTGCTGAGCCTCGTGCCCTCTCACAGGCTATCATCTGTGCGATCTCTGCAGTGGACGAGGTGGACTACAAGACGGCCGAGGAGAAGTACATCAAGGGGCCTTCGCTGAGCTACCGGTAGGCTGCTCCCGGCGCTCTCTCCAGCCACTAGCATCTCTGCCTTGCAGGTTGTGTTTCTACAGGCAGTTTGACTCCAGGTGCCACAGCCCCTCCCCCTCACGAGGTGGTCCAGGTGCTGGGCGGTGAGCTGATTACACATGCTGAACCCGCCCTGCGGATCACTCCTGCCCTCCAGGAAGGCTGGGCCCGGGTCTCCCCAGCTGGTCGCTGTGGGCAGCACGGTGCCACGGGCGCGTGCCTGGGCCACGTCTGTTCTTAATCTCTTTTTGCAAGGGTTGATGTTTGCTTTTTGAACTTTCCTCCCCTCTTTCCGCAGCCCCATGGCTGTGTGAGAAGTACAGCGAGATTAAGCAGCAGCAGGGCCCGGTGCTTTCCAGCAGCCAGAAGAATGCTGTGATCAAGATGTTTCTCTCACATCCGTGTGCTTAGCCGCCCTTGGATGTTTGGCCCCCAGAGCGCCTAATCCTGTCTCTGGGCATGCAGCCAGGCCTTGCTGGGAGCCAGGCGGGGCCCACGGGGCAGTGACAGGCTGAAGACTCAACTAGAGTCAAGGACAGGGTCTCTGGCCAGGGCGACTTGCGCAGCCACCGACGTCTCCTGGTCCCACAGTCACAGGAGACTCGTGGTGAAGACACTGAACTCCCTCACCAGCCCCATGTCCTCCCTGGGCAGGGCAGGAGGAGCTGCTGGAGAGGCCAGGAGGAGGAGGTGTGGGGCCTCGGTGGCTTTGGCAGGCCAGCCCCGCAGAGCTGCCCAAAGGTGGAATTTGGCCTTGTTTAGGGAGTGTTGGTCCAGCTGGCTTACCAAAACAGGAAAGGTCTTTGGATGCAGACACTGGGTGTTTTCCTGCTGGATCTTCATGGTCCCCTCGTCATGCTTGCCGTAAGAATAAGTAAGGTCCAGGGAAGTAAGGTCAGAGCCAGCACACCTGGACTCAGCCTCCTGGTTTGTCCTCTCCCTCCGTCTCAGAAGCCTCTTCACCGCTCCACTCCCATCTGTGGAAATCTTCCATCCTCCTGATTTTTTTTTCCGAGTCTGGGTTGCCGACATCAGTACCCATTAGGAGTTCATCACAGCTTCTAGTTACCATCAAAACCTCCAGCCAACTGTGAGAAACGGTGCAGGTGCTGTGATGGGGAAGTTGGTTGGGTTGAATACATAGGCCGTGATTTTATCGTGCCGGGGACGTGGTCAAAGTAAGGCCAGTGAGCAGCATCGCATTTGACCTTTGGCCTCAGTGGAGGCTTGGGTCACACACTGGGTGTCCTGGGACCCAGTCCCTGCCCCCTGCACGGCGTTTCCCAGGCCCTCTTGTCCTTTTAGAGTTGCACCATGAGCCGCTCTGCACTCTTCCCAAGGCTGTCCTTCTCATGCCTGCCTTTCTCGGCACTGCCGCTGGCGTGCTCTCCCCTGTTTCCAGGTCTGCTGGGGTGCACGTCACAGCCAGCAGCCCTTGTTGATCTCTTTTGATCCGGGGCAGCCCTGTTCCTGGGAGGGGTTGCTAGCTAAGCAATTGTTATAATTTTCCTTTACAGGGAGGTCATTTAGTAAGGACAATTTGGCATCTCATACTCTTTCGTAAAAAATTATTTTTAGCCGGTCACAGTGGCTCATGTCTGTAATCCCAGCACTTTGAGAGGCTAAGGTGGGAGGATCCCTTGAGCCCAGGAGTTTGAGGCTGCAGCGAGCCATCATGCCACTGCATCCTAGCCTGGGTGACAGCAACACCCTGTCTCTAAAAGTAAATATTATTTTAAAACATTGTTAAGGCCGGGTGTGGTTGCTCATGCCCATAATCCCAGCACTCTGGGAGGCTGAGGCGGGTGGATCATGAGGTCAGGAGTCCGAGACCATACTGGCCAACATGGTGAATCCGTCTCTACTGAAAAAAAAAAAAAAAAAGCCAGGCATGGTGGTGCGGCACATGTAGTCAGTCCCAGCTACTCGGGATGCTGAGGCAGGGGAATCGCTTGAACCAGGGAGGTGGAGGTTGCAGTGAGCCAAGATTGTGCTGCCGCATTCCAGCCTGGCAATAGAGCGAGACTCTGTCTCAAAAAAAAAAAATTACACATAGCATAAAAGTTATCGTCCTACCCTTTTTCAGTGTCCGGTTCGATGGTGGTGAGCACATTCATACTACTGTGTAGCCGGCAGCACTGCTCATCTCAGAACTTCATCTTTCCAAACTGCAGCTCTGTCCCCATCAAACAACTGCCCTCTCATGTATATATACATACAGACACCCCCCCACACACACATATATATTTCTTTTTTTTTTTTTTTTGAGACGAAGTCTTGCTCTGTCACCCAGGCTGGAGTGCAGTGGCGTGATCTCAGCTCACTGCAACCTCTGCAACCCCCAACCCCTGGGTTCAAGTGGTTGTCCTGACACAGCCTCCGGAGTGGCTGGGATTACAGGTGCCTGCCACCACGACCGGCTAATTTTTGTATTTTTAGTAGAGGCAGCATTTCACCATCTAGGCCAGGCTGGTCTTGAACTCCTGACCTTGTGATCCACCCGCCTTGGCCTCCCAAAGTGCTGGGATTACAGGCATGAGCCACTGCGCCCGGCCTCTCTGTCATGTTCTTTTTTTTTTTTCTCTTTTTTTGAGACGGAGTCTTGCTCTGTCACCCAGGCCGGAGTACAATGGTGTGATCTTGGCTCACTGCAACCTCCGCCTCCCGGGTTCAAGCGACTCTCCTGCCTCAGTCTCCTAAGTAGCTGGGATTACAGACATGCGCCACCGCGCCCGGTTTTTTGTTTTGTTTTGTTTTGTTTTTGGTATTTTTAGTAGAGACGGGGTTTCACAGTGTTAGCCAGAATGGTCTCGAATTCCTGACCTCGTGATCCACCCGCCTCGGCCTCCCAAAGTGCTGAGATAACAGGAGAGTGACCACACCCAGCCCTCTCATATTCTTTAACACACAATGATGAATTACTAAAATGAAGACTCTTGTTTTCTGAAGGGAAAAAGAAATATTTGACAACCAGCTCCTTGAAGAGCGGAAACGGCGCCGTTGGTGATGGAGCAGCCAGCTGTGCTATCAGCGGGGCTTGGCGGTGGGAGAGCCTCCAGTATGCATGAGCGTGTCTGAAGATGGGGGGCTCGGGCACATTTGCGTTTGGGCCTGTCTGTGCATTCTGCATGGCTGTCCTGATTTCCATACTTCTGGAGAACCCATTTTGTTAACATTGAAAGCCAGTTCTCTTTCCCTGGCAATTTTTTTTCATTTTATTTTTGGCATTTTTTTCAAGACACCGTTCCGGAAAGGCTTTTGAAAGGACAGAAGCGTGTTCGCTGTGCGTCAGTACTCGTGACTGTGCTATGGTTTCTCCCGACGTACACACTGATCTTGTCTGTGGCATCTGATATTAAACGGGAGGTTTTAAGCATCTGCCGTGATGATGGAGCTTCGGAAGCGGGAATAGTTCTTCCGGGTTTGTCGTTTTGTCTGTTTCCCCCTCGTGTGGTTTCTGCCTGCGACGGTTCCAGAATTTGCTCTGCCACTCAGTGTGCTCTGCAGCTGTGAGGAAACAGCCTTCGTTAGAGGTGGGAGCAGAGATGAGCCGCTGCTCTGTGTCGTGTTTGCTGTGGCTGCAGGGAGAGGAGCGGGACATGCACCTTTCCAGGGGCCTCTGTGCTCCGCACTGTGGGTGAGTGGACCACAGCGCACAGCCGCATGCCCTGGCTGCTGTGGGCTAGACCACCTCCACCTCCCCCGCCCGTCCGCCTGGCCTGAGTGAGTTTTCCTGCGTTGTGTCGTCACTGCATGGCCAGTCACCGTGGTCATCGGCCTGGATGGCTGTGCTGGCCGCAGCAGTCAGGGTCACTGTGGGAGCCCTGGGGTCGAGTGAGAAGAAGGCCTTGTCCTGTGGCCCACCATCGCGAAAGTGCAGCCTTTGTATGGAAGCCCAACTGCGCTACCGTCTGGAGAAGTGGCTTCCAGGCTGTGGCTGCTAGGTCGGCTCTGGTCCACAGCATGGTGCTGGGCGGTGCCGGGTCCGCAGGTTGTTGAAGGCTGTGACTCGGTGGGGCTCAGCCAGGCTCCAGCAGGGTCACATGTGCTGTTAAGAGCAAAGCCACAGACGATGAAGTGTCCATTCTCAGCCGATGCTCTCCAGGCTGCGCCTGGACAGCAGTGCTGGTGAACTTCCCAGGGTTCCAGGGCCGGGTGGCCTGGGGGCTGCTTTCTCCCCACTAGGTGGGCTGCATCTGGCCCTGGCTGGAGGCCTTACTTTGAGGGGCCATGACCCTCTTCCCCCAGGCCCTCCCCAGCTGACGACAGCCACCGGAGAGGAGATCAGAACACGATTGTCTCGGGGTGCAGGGCGCTGAGCAGGACGAAGCCTCAAGGACTCTCGTATTGGGTCCTTGGGACTCGGGAAGTGCCAGAGGGGGCGGCTGCTCTGGGACTCGGTGTTCACTGGCTTTTGTTTCACCTGATTCTGCTCAAATCCGAGAGCAGGAAATCCGGCCCTGGCCTGGCAGCTCTGCCTCCTATGCCCGCACGCTGGGGTCTGTCTTGTCGGGAGCAGTGGGGCAGACCCCTGACGAGGCGTCGGCCCTGGCCCCCTGCTGGTCGCTCTTTCAGGGACAAGAAGCAGCCAGTACCACCGCCTGAGGAGGGGCTCAGCAGCATTGTGTGTATGGGCCTCGTACTGCCTCGTGGAAAATCCCCCCAGCCGCCCTCCATGGTGGGTTCCTGAGGGTAGGACATGTCACCACGGTTTTGTGGGAGCCACACCTCCCCTGCTGGAATTTTTCTGCTGTTGTGAAGTAGTTTTATCCATTTGTTTCTCTGCTGACCTTGCCAAGTTGTTTGAGGTGGAATTAAACACCTCCCAGACCTCTGGCTTGTCTTTTCTGAACCCCCAAACACGTCCCACTGTGTGGGTTGTCCAAGCTTGGAAATGGGGGAGTGACTCTGCCATCCTCAGGGACACGGCCTGGCCCCAGGGTGGATTCCCACCTCACTGGCGGGCCTAGGGTGCTGTTTAAACAGCAGCCAGAGGCCAGGCGCAGTGGCTCACACCTGCAATCCCAGCACTTTGGGATGCCGAGGCGGGCGGATTGCCTGAGGTCAGAAGTTCTAGACCAGCCTAGCCAACATGGTAAAACCTCATCTCTACTAAAAATACAAAAATTAGTTGGGCATGGTGGCGGGCGCCTGTAGTCCTAGTTACTCGGGAGGTTGAGGCAGGAGAATTGTTTGAACCCGGGAGGCAGAGGTTGTAGTGATCCAAGATTGTGCCACTGCACTCCAGCCTGGCGACAGAGTGAGACTCCGTCTCAAAAAAATCAGCAGCAGCAGCAGCAGCCAGGGGCCTCACTGGGGTTCGTGCCTGTGGCCCAGCTGCTGGGGAGGCTTAGGTGGGAAGATCACTTGTTTGAAGGTCAAGGCTTCAGTGAGCCGAGATCACACCACTGCACTGCAGCCTGAATGACAGTGAGCACTTGTCTTGGCAGCGAAGCCCTGCCCAGCAGGTGGAACCAGAACATGCCAGAGGTCCCCGAGTGCATCCCACCCCGCCGGCACCCTCTGCCCTTACTGTCCTGTGGGCTCTGAGGCTGTCAAGGCCGCTGGGGCAGGCTCTGCCTGGGCGCTTCCCTCAGTAATGGGGGGTCGTGGGTGTTCTGGGTTGTCAGCTGGGCAGTTGGGTGGGAGTCGGGGGTGCTGACCTGACAAGCACGGCCAGGGAGGAGCATTCCAGGGCTCCGAGGATGCCAGCATGGGTGGTCCTGGGCTCGCCCTCCCCGCAGCATGGCTGGCGCGCCTCTACTTCCTCCAGAGCTCCAGGAAGACAGTCTTGACCACATGCACACACGCAGGGAGACTCCAGGAGCCCTGCCCTCAGGAGCACGCTCTGCCCCTCTCCTGGCAGCTAGCCGACACTGCGACCCCACCTGGGCCTGTCCCTGGCACTGAGGACATTGAACCTGGGTCCCTGGGGTGGGGCGTCCTGGGTCCTGCTAGGTGCTCAGCGGTTCCATGCCAGGGGCTCCCACCTCTACCATCGTGCTGACCACAGATGTCCCCAGACATGGCCTGGTGCCCCATGGAAAACTGCTGGCCACAAACCACGGCGTCCTTCCCCTGACCCCTGACCCCTGCCCTTTCCCTCTGACTTGGCCCAGCTGGTGTCTCAGAGCCTGGGTGCGTGCTTCTGCCAGCCCCCTAGCCGCCTGGCCCACACTCCCCAACCCCCTTCACTGAGCCGCGGAGACCCCCATGTCCCTGCCAATGCTTTTTCCAAAGCTGGTCTCAGTGGTTCCCAGCAGTGCAAGGGAAATTGGGGTCCCCCTCACTGGGGCAGCCGCACCTGTCTGATCACTTCCAACAAGGAGACCTTGGTGGCCGCACAGCGCACTTTGTCCGTCTTAAAAGGGGCAACACAGGCACGCAGCAAGAATTCCAGACCACAGAAACCTCACTCTCATGGACCCCACTGCCTGAGGCTTTTTCTGTTTTGCTTTTTGTTTGTTTGAGACGGTCTGGCTCTGTTGCCCAGGCTGGAGTGCAGTGGTGTGAACGTGGCTCACTGCAGCCTTGACCTCCCCAGCTCAAGCGATCTTCCCACTTAAGCCTCCCAAGAAGCTGGGACCACAGGTGTGTACCACCACGCCTGGCTAATTTTTGTGCTTTTTGTAGAAATGGGGCTTGCTGTGTTTCCCAGGCTAAGTAATCCTCCCTCATCGGCCTCCAGGGTGCTGGGATTATAGACGAGAGCCACCGCAGCTGGCCTGCCTGGGTTCTCGTGCCTCTCTGCCTCCCTCCCTGTGCCAGCCTCATGCCCCCTTCTCACCTTCCCCAATTGCCACTCTGACCCCGTCCTGGGTCCTTCCCCTCTCGCTGGCCCAAGCTGTTCCTGGAACTGCTGCCTGCCCTCTGCTCACATCCTGCCTCCGCCCCATGAAGCCAGCTCGTCCATGTTCCCTGTCTCAGGGGTGTCCTCCAGGGCCCAGAGTTCCTGGACCAGATTCCTCTCTTCCCCACCTACCTCGCCCTTCCATCCAGTCAGCCTGTCAGCCCACTTTGCAGCAGAATGCCCCCCCAAAACCCAGCGGCTGGAACGTTCTCCACACGGTTTCCGTGGGACAAGCATCTAAGAGCAGCCCGGCCAGGGGTTGTTGGGGTGGCTTGTGGGGCTGCAGTCTAGATGCTGGCTGGGGCACATCAACTGAAGGCTCCAACGGGGCTGGGGGTCCAAGGAGCCTTGCGCGGGGCAAGGCATGGGAAGGAGGCCGCGGTTCTCCTCCACGTGGGTCAGGCTTCCTGAGCGCCCGCCCTCTGTAATGGCCAGCTCGCCTCTGAGTCAGCGGCCCAGGGTCCCCAGCAGCTACACACGAGTATCGTCGCCATTCTGTCGGTCACACGGAGCAGCCCCGGCTGAACATGAAGACCCTGTAGGGGCTGGGCTTGGTGGCTCACGCCTGTAATCCCAGCACTCTGGGAGGCCGGGGTGGGCGGATCACCTGAGGTCAGGAGTTTGAGACCAGCCTGGCCAACACGGTGAAAACCCATCTCTACTAAAAATACAAAAATTAGCTGGGTGTGGTGGTGGATGCCTGTAATCTCAGCTACTCAGGAGGCTGAAGCAGGAAAATCGCTTGAACCCAGGAGGCAGAGGTTGCAGTGAGCCGAGATTGTGCCAATTGCACTCCAGCCTGGGCGACAGAGCGAGACTCCGTCTCAAAAAAAAAGACCCTGTAGGAAAAGCAAGAGTCTGAACAGCACACACAAGCCCAGGGGCCCCGTCATCCCAGCGGCCCGAGGACCATCCCCCGGGCCCCCACTAGGCTCAGCTGCAGGCTCCACCCCATCCCCCCCCACCAGCACTAGGACTAAGAGCCGCCAGAAACCCTTGGGCTGGCTTCACGGTTCCTCCCGGGAGGAGTCCAGGGCAGCGGACACATGACCCCGACATGGCACGCCGGGGACAGGGGAGGCACTCTGCTGTCCCTGACCCTGTAAAAAAGGCCCACAAGCAAAATCTCTAATGAGCAACGTTCCGCAGTATTAAGTCCTGCCTCAGACCTGCAGGGCGTCAGAAACGGGAACGCCTGAGAAACGGCCACGGTCCCAGGAGCTGAGGAAACACCACACCTGATGCCACGTGGGGTCCTGGAGGGAGCCCTGGGCCAGTAAAGGGCATTAGAGGAAACCCAGGAAACTTGGATGGAGTGTAGATTTTGGTCAGTAATAATGTATCGTGACAGATGTGTCACACTCATGAACTGGGCATGGGGTACTCAGAACTCTAAATTATTCTAAAAATATGTATATAAATTTAAAACCAAAACCATGGCTGGGCGCGGTGCCGCACTCCTGTAATCCCAGCACTCTGGGAGGTCGAGGTGGGCGGATCACCTGGGGTCAGGAGATCCAGACCAGCCTGGCCAACATGGTGAAAACCTATCTCTATTAAAAATACAGAAATTGGCCGGGCGCGGTGGCTCAAGCCTGTAATCCCAGTACTTTGGGAGGTCGAGACGGGCGGATCACGAGGTCAGGAGATCGAGACCATCCTGGCTAACACGGTGAAACCCCGTCTCTACTAAAAATA
>NW_012105808.1:525577-536676 GCF_000951045.1 Mandrillus leucophaeus
TTTGAGATGGAGTCTCGCTCTGTTGCCTAGGCTAGAGTATGGTGGCATGATCTCAGTTTACTGCAACCTCCGCCTCCCGAGTAGCTGGGATTTAGATATGAGATTTCACCATATGGGCCAGGTTGGTCTTGAACTCCTGACCTCAGGTGATTTGCCTGCCTCGGCCTTCTAAAGTGCTGGGATTACAGGGGTGAACCACCGCGCTGGCCTTCGCCTCTGTTTTCGTAATCATAAAACCGGCAGAAAAAAACCTCCAGTGGAATTACGAAAATTTGATGATATGCATGCAGAAAGCGTTCTGCAAACTCTGTTGCTAGTTTGGGCATTTAGTGTTAGTTTTTATGTAATTAGTACGGGCTGTAAACTTAGCAATTTAAGCAAGATGGAAAAATCGAGGGTTTGTCAGGGAAGGGGGAAGTTTGGGCTGAAATCATGACCTCTTGGGGGTGGGAAGAGGTGGCTTTGGGGTTGTTAGGTCTGAGCCCTTCTACCTTGGGATGAGTCCACGTCCTGACTCCTCCTCTGCAGAATAGGATGATGTTCCGAGGAGGGGTCCGGGATAGCTGCGAGGCAGCCGGACCAATCCTTTCAGGGGGCGCTAAAATTTTTGCCGAAACCCGGGATCGAACCAGGGACCTTTAGATCTTCAGTCTAACGCTCTCCCAACTGAGCTATTTCGGCTGAGCGGCAGGGGTCGCTCTCGCCGCGACTCCGGCCCGCGCAGCGCCTTCCCCGCGCAGGCGTAGCTCATTTCGCGTCAGCAGGACGCACATACTTTATAAGGTCTCCCCGGGCGCCGGGCCGCATCGCTGTCTCTGTGGCGCAATCGGTTAGCGCGTTCGGCTGTTAACCGAAAGGTTGGTGGTTCGAGCCCACCCAGGGACGCGCGGGGACTTTTTGCCCCCCTGTAATAACTAGAGTGTCCCATCTGTTTTTGTCGGGATGCCGCAGACCCGCGGCCCCCACGCGCGCACTCCGATGACCTTTCCGTCTCGGGTGATCCGGGGCTGCACGGCGCAGGCACGACCTCGGAGGCCAAAAGCGCAGCGGAACCTATTGGCTCTGGGTTCCGGTTTCCGCACGCGCTCCGAGCCTCTTTGGGCGACGGCCCCGGGGACCCGGAGCGCTAAGGAGGACGGACCTCGGAGGTTGTCTGAAGGCCGAGGCCAAGATGGCGGCGCTGTCAGGTGAGCCGGGCGCCGGCGGCGGGTGTGGGGCCGCGCGGGTCTGGGGCCGTGGGAGCCTCGGGTGCTGTGGTGGCGTCGTGGGTCGGTGCCGGCATCGTGGCCGCCGTCCTCTCCGGGCTTCTCAGAGCCGGCCGCTCCTCGGGCTCCCGCCCGGCTTGCGATGAACGGTCTCCGTTATTGCGTCCAGGGTACAGTCGGGGAAACCGAGACCCGGCAGGTCATGACGCAAGCCCCCAGCCTCAGGAGGGCGCTCGGGGCGGAGGCTGGAGGGGTCCCGCTCACGTCCCCGAGACCAGGGCACGGCCCGCGAGGCTGCCCTTGAGATGCCCCGGAGAGAGCGTGGCCTGCCTGACGTGCTGGGAAACTGAGGCCCATTGAGGGTCCGAGAGTCCTCGAAGTTACAGGGCCGGGCCTGGAAAGAAACAGGACCCAGGGCATCCACACCACCCTGCTGGACCCTCCACCTCCCTCCCTAACCCTGTGGGGTAAGGGCCTCTCGCAGAGCGGATCTCAGCCTGTCCCGCTCCAGGGACTTTTTTGGGATCAGCTGAAGCCTGCGGACCCCTGCTCAGATAAAGTTATTATAATGCATGGAATAAAATCCATAGAATTGCAAGGAAATCAGTTACACGGAGAGGCAGTCATTAAAAGATTGTCTTGAAACCTTATTGGCTGCTTAGTAATCTAAGCGCTTTCCTTATGAACGCGATCTAGCGGCAGGTCTAACTAACTACGACTGGTTTGGAAGGAGTGAGAATTGCAAATCAGGCTTTGACCATACGGAAAGGTCTGCAACCCCTGTACCATGGCTAGGAACCCTCTGTGATTCCTCTTGGTGAAAAGTTACAGGTCCTGCTAATACTGCCATATTTTGTTGTTTGTGCTAAGAATTTTTTATTTTTTTTTTATTTATTGAGACAGAGTCTGCCTCTGTCATTCACACTGGAGTGCAGTGGTACCATCTTGGCTCATCACTGCAACCTCTGCCTCCCGGCTTCTGGCACTTCCTGTGTAGCTGTGTGCGCCACCATGCCTGGCTAATTTTTGTATTTTTAGTATAGATGGGGGTCTTGCCATGTTGCCCAGGCTGGTCTCAAACTTCTGAGCTCAAGGAATCCTCCCACGTCAGCCTCCCAAAGTGCTGGGATTACAGGCCTGAGCGTGAGCCACAGCACCCGGCCTACACTAAGAATTGAACAAAGGGCTAATTTTCCATAAGATGGAAGACATTTTTTTCCGTAAGACAACAAAGACATTTTGTTTTTTTATTCCAAGCAAGTTCACAGTTCCTCACCAGGCCCCTTGTTAAGAATGCCTGGCCCACGGTGCGGTGGCTCACGTCTGTAATCCCAGCACTTTGGAAGGCCAAGGTGGGCAGATCACCTGAGGTCCAGAGTTCAAGACCAGTCTGACCAACATGGAGAAACCCCGTCTTTACAAAAAATACAAAATTTAGAGTGTGGTGATGCATGCCTGTAATCCCAGCTACTGGGGGGGCTGAGGTAGGACAGTCGCTTGAACCCAGGAGGCGGAGGTTGCAGTGAGTCAAGATCGCACCATTGCACTCCAGCCTGGACAACGAGAGTGAAACTCCGTTCTCAAAAAAAAAAAAAAAAAAAAAAAAGCCGGACCCAGAGGCACAGAATCCCATCACCTCAGAAATTCTCAGAAGAGCATTTCCTCTGCTAGGAGCTTTTCCAAAGTCCAGAATTTTCAGCTTGGGAAACTGACGCCTGGAGTGGGGCAGCTCCCACCAGAGCCTGGAGCTGGGCAGTTAGCCTGTCTGCTGTGCCCAGCCTCAGGCATGCCAAGAAGTAGGTCACAGGCCTGTGTCCTTCAGAGAGTTGTGGCCTGGACAGGGCCATGGGAAATAGCAACCCGGGATGAGGCTAAGGCTGGGGTGAGGGAGGGGCTCAGAGGCAGGAGAAGGCCCCATAAACGGCTGCATTTGGAGGCGTCAAACCCTGGTCCTGGTCCCTGGAAGCTGCCTACAGCCTCTCCATTGGGCCTCACCCCGCATCTGCTGGGGCCACAGCAACAGAGTACCATCACCTGGGCAGCTTAAACAACAGAAGCTGATGTTCGCATAGTTCTGGCAGCTGGAAGGCCAAGACTGGGGGTCAACAGGGTTGGTTCCTGCTGAGGCCTCTGTCCTTGGCTTGCCCATGGCCATCTGCTCCCTGCATCTTCCCTCTGTACGTGTTTGTATCCTGAAAGCCTTTTCTTACAAGGACATAAGTCATATCAGATGAGGGCCCTCCCTCATGACCTCACTGCACATTATAATGACCCTTATTTTATTTTTTGAGATGGAGTCTCCCTCTGTCATCCAGGCTGGAGTGTGGTGAAACGATCTCAGCTCACTGCAACCTCCACCTCCCTGCCTCAGTCTCTCAAGTAGCTGGGATTACTGGTGCCCGCCACTACACCCAGCTAATTTTTGTATTTTTAGTGGAGACGGGGTTTCACCACGTTGCCCAGGCTGGTCTCAAACTCCTGACCTCAAGTGATCCACCTGCCTCGGCCTCCCAAAGTGCTGGAAATACAGGCGTGAGCCACTGCGCCCCGCCATTAATGATCCCTTTAAAGACCCCTTCTCCAAAAGCAGTCACATTCTGAGGTCCTGGGGTTAGAGCTTCAGATACAGGTCAAGTGGAGGGACACAGTTTAGCTGTCACCAGCACCAAGCCTGCCTTTCTGGCTTCTTCCTTGTGAGCCAGGATTCCTGGCACCTCCAGGCGTTTCCCCCCGCAGAGTGCCCCTGGGTGTGGCAAGGCCCTGCTCTGGCCTCAGCCTTCGCCTCGGGAAGGCTCTCCCAGGAGCCTTCGTGCAGGCGCGTTCCCTCCTCTGTGCTTCCTTTGAGGCTGGCTCCTCTAGGGGCGCGTTGCTGTGTAGGTTGACGTGGGCAATGCCCTGCCTGCTCAGCCGACTAGATTCCTGGAGGATGGGGCCTGTGCTCAGCTGCGTGGGAAATCCCCGAGCACCAGCCAGGGCCTGGAGCACCCAGCACACGCTTGTCAGGCACAACTGAGGCCAGGACGAGCATTGGGCACCCAGGGAGGCCCTGGCATTGCCAGGGTGGCAGGCACCCCACAAGCACGCATAGATGGAGATAGAACCGGGTGCCGGCAACAGGAGGACCTGGGGTGCTGGTGTAGGCGGGACGCCCCGGGCATCTGAGCTGAAACCTGCCTCATGAGAAGGGGCCAGTGGTGTGCAATTGTGAGGCGGGGTGTCCCCCGCAGGGGAGCAGCCGGCGCGGAGGCCCTGGGGCAGGAGAGCAGCAGGTACTGGTGAATATCGCCAGGGCGGGGAGACGGGGCAGCGTTTGGGTTTCTTCTGGGGTCATGGGGTCTCAAGCAGGGGACTAAGAGTCGCTCACATTCTGAAAACCCCCTTGTTACCTAATGTTTGTTAAGTGGTACTTGAGGTGGGGTCAGAGCTAGGCCGTGCGGGCAGGAGTCTGACGGGGAAGTGCCTGGAGGCTGGCCCTGTGGCCCATCCAGGGGTCCTGAATCGGTGGCCCCTGGTGCTGCCCACGGCTCACTGTCCCCACGGCTCACTGTCCCCACCCCTGTGGTCCTCTCTGCAGCTCCTGGCCTGCGCGGCTTCCGGATCCTTGGTCTGCGGTGAGTGCCTGAGTCTCCAGCCCTGAGCTGGGAGGGGCCTTCAGCAGCGCCAGACGAAAGGGGGCGGGCCCTTATGAAGGTCACGTGTGTGTATGTTAAGGAAAGGATGCAGGTGACAGTCTGCACGCTGCACGTGATGTGCTGGGACCCTCCCTGGAACAGTCCATGCAGTGGCAAAGGCTGGACAGTCAGGAGGAAAACCCTGTGGGCCTGGCTCAGCACCGTCAGAGCTCACCGCCACTTGTGATGGGAAGGCATTCTGTGAGCTCTGTGCAGATGGCAGCCACGGGCAGGCCTCCTGGAGACCCAGGCGACTGATAGGGCGGTGAGGACGCATACCCAGGGATCTGACCTTGGTCACATGTGGAAGGCCTGGTCCCAGTTTCCTTCTGTGGATGATCCTGGGACCGTCCTTGCTTGGACACTGTTGACCTGCTGGGTACATCACAAAAGAAACTCCATTCAAGTCTGGGCCATCATTCGGAGTCAGGGCAGTGGCCAGATGGCCCCAGGGGCTCTGACCAGTGGCCCAAGTGCTGATGGGCAGAGGCGAGAGCAGTCCCGCATCAGGGAGGGGAGAAGCAGGACAACAGTGAGTGTGGCTGGGGGAGTCGGAGGGGCCTGGGACGGCCACTGACCCGCGCTCCATCTCCCAGTAGCTCCAGCGTGGGCGCGGCTGTGCAGGCACGAGATGTCCATCAGAGCGTGGCCACCGATGGCCCAAGCAGGTGAAGCTGGCCTTCTAGGGGAGGCCGTACCCCCTGCCCCCCCCGCCCCTCCTTCATTTTCTGCATCAGCGCCGCAGCCACAGGGGTGCCTGGATGGGGCAGGGAAGGGGTCGCACAGCCTAGTCCCTGACCTCATGTGGATCCAGGCCTCTGGCAGTGGCCGTGGGGGCCGGCATCCGCCTCTGGGAAGTACCTGCGTGGCTGACGCCTCCTGTGCCCATGTGTCTCTGTGACAGCGCCCAGCCTGCCCTGCCGAAGGCTGGAGCCATGGTTCCCAAACCCAGCAGCCGGGGCGAGTATGTGGTGGCCAAGCTGGATGACCTCGTCAACTGGGCCCGCCGGGTGAGTCTACTACGAGCTGCAGGCCCTCCTGGAGCGCCAGGGCCTCTGCACACTCACAGGCACACACATACACAAATGTACAGACACGGACACACACAACACATGCATGCACACGAGTACATGTGCATGCAAGCTCACATGTATGGACAGACGTGTGTACATGTACCACACGCACAGTCACGCACATATACACGTATGCACACGCACACATGCACACACATAGGCACACATGCACATATATGCACACACGCACACGTGCACACACGCACACTCGCACTCGTGCACACACACACACACTAGCACACACACATGCACACACATCCACACACTCGCACACGCGCACACAAAAACATACACACACATGCGCACACATGCACACGCGCACACACGTACTTATGTGGACACATGCATGTGCGCATATTCGCATGCATGCACACAGGCACACACACTGATGCACACACACCCCTGCGGCCTGGAGCAGGCTGGACCCTCCCGGAGGCCCCTGTGCTGGCCTGGTGGCCTGTGGTTCCATCTGAGTATTCAGACCCTGCTTGAAATGACCCCTCCCTTTCCGTCATTGTCTTTCTGGCTTCTGCGAGTTCCTCTTGTTTCTCTTTTAAGGTGAAAATGGTGTTTTAAGTTAAAAGGAGCGCGTGTGAAGGCAGTAGATCCTTCTCAGTACCCGTCTAAAGCCTCCCCTGCCTGTGGCAGCAGCCCCCACACAGCCCCTGCCATCCCCCTGCAGCGTGGGCACGGGCAGCTCCCTCCAGCGCCTGCGGCACTCGCCGCGACAGCCCGGGTTCAACAATGCCCCACTGATGGACGTTCACTGTGTCCTTTTGTTTTCTGTCTCCTAAACAATGCCATGGTGAGCGTCCTGCCAGGGCCGCAGTGGTCGAGACAGGGATGCCCACTGCAGGATAGTTTCTAATGGAGGGAACCCGAGAATGGCCACGGGCCATCCCAACACAGGCTCCTGGCGGGCAGGTGAGCCTGGCCATTTCTGCCCGGGCAGCCCTGCCTCGCTCTGTAGCTTGGCCCTGTCACCCATCAACACATGCAGCAGAGGCCCCTGCCAGGTCTCAGAGCTGCGTGCAGGGACAGCAGGAACCGTGGGGGAAATGAGAAGCCACGTGGATGGAGGAGAGGGGAGGGAGTGGCCAAGGAGATCTGAGAGGGCTTCCCGGAGGCATCGCACCTGGTCTGCAGACCCAGATCTAGTTAAGGCAGAGAGTTCCCGGTTAGACCTGCGCTGCTACTCGCCTGCAGCCCACACGCTCAAGAGAGTGGCTGGAGCCCCCTGCTCAAATGGTGGGACTTAGGATACACTGGGTTTGGGGAACTGTGTGATGAGGACAGATCTCACCCGTTTCTATTTTATTTTGAACGTGGCTGGTGGGGCGCGCTTTACAACCCTCTTGGGGCCAGGAGGCCACCTGCAGGAGCCGCTGTGCCTCTCACCTCTGCCGGCTGCCCCCCCGGGACATGAGCCGGGGGTTCTAGGTGCTCCACGTGGAATCTCACGCCGGGCCACGCGGGGCTCCAGGGGTGGCGTCTGACCCGAGCCTGGCCTCCGCAGAGTTCTCTGTGGCCCATGACCTTCGGTCTGGCCTGCTGCGCCGTGGAGATGATGCACATGGCCGCACCCCGCTACGACATGGACCGTTTTGGCGTGGTCTTCCGCGCCAGCCCGCGCCAGTCCGACGTCATGATCGTGGCCGGCACGCTCACTAACAAGATGGCCCCAGCGCTCCGCAAGGTAGGCCTCTTCCCCGCCGCCCAGCTGCCCCCAGAGTGAGCTGCGCATGGACCCCGCCTCTCTTCCAGGTCTACGACCAGATGCCGGAGCCGCGCTACGTGATCTCCATGGGGAGGTGAGTGCAAGGCGGGGCGTCTCCAGGGACAGAAGTGGCGCGAGTGCTGGCCTGGCTGTGCTCTAATGGCGCTTATCAAAAGTGTCATTTACATTCAGTGAAATCCCACGTGGTCCCAGCTCTGCCCTTCAGCCGTCTTGGTGCCTCCACCCCAGGCAGACTGGGGGTCCTCTCCCCAGAAGGATTGCTCCCGTCCACCCCGACGCCACAGACCCCACATTCCGCCCAGTTCTCTGCTTTACCCACACACAAGTGATGACCAGTGCTGTAGATGGTTTTATAATCTCAGCCTTCCAACTTGCCATAAGTTTTTTTTCTTTTTTTTTTTTTTTTTGAGACAGAGTCTTGCTCTGTCACCCAGGCTGGAGTCCGGTGAAATGATCTTGGCTCACTGCAACCTCCGCCTCCCGGGTTCAAGCCATTCTCCTGCCTCAGCCTCCCAAGTAGCTGGGATTACAGGCACGCACCACCACACCCGGCTAATTTTTGTGTTTTTAGTAGAAATGGGGTTTCACCGTGTTGGCCAGGCTGGTCTTGTACTCCTGACCTCAGGTGATCTGCCCGCCTCGGCCTCCCACAGTTCTGGGATGACAGGCGTGAGCCACCGCACCTGGCCTTGCCATCATTTTTAGTCATTTCCCCATAACATTGAAAGATATTTAGTCTCTTAACATTTTAAAGTATTTATTTATTTATGTATTTGAAGACGGAGTCTAGCTCTGTCGCCCAGGCTGGAGTACAGTGGCACGATCTCGGCTAAGTACAGTCTCCACCTCCCAGGTTCAAGCGATTCTCCTGTCTCGGCCTCCAGAGTAGCTAGGATTACAGGCGCCCGCCACCACGCCTGGCTGATTTTTATATTTTTAGTAAAGACGAGGTTTCACCATGTTGGCCAGGATGGTCTCGATCTTCTGACCTCATGATCCACCCACCTCAACCTCCCAAAGTGCTGGGATTACAGTCATGAGCCACCGCGCCCAGTCAGTATTTATTATTTTTATTTTTTAGAGACAGAGTCTCACTGCGTTGCCCAGGCTGGAGTGCAGTGGTGCAGTCGTAGCTCACTGCAGCCTTGAACTCCTGGGCTCTAGCGATCCCCCAACCTTAGCCTCCCAAAGTGCTGGGATTACAGATGTGCTCCACTGTGCCTAATTTTTTAAATTTTTTAGAGATTGGGTCTTGCTAAGTTTACCCTTTTAAAGCGAGCAGTTCAGTGGTTTTTAAGCCACCACCTCTAATTCCAGAACATTCTCATCACCCCCAAATGAAACGCTGTCCCCATCAGCAGTCATTCTGCATCCCCTTCCGAGCCCCAGTGCCCACACCTCCCCTCCCTGTCTCTGTGGATGGGCCCTTCCTGGACATTTCACAGAAACAGGATCACACACTGCATGGCCTTCTGTGTCTGGCATCTCTCACTGAGCATGACGTCCTCAAGGCGCATCCATGCGGTGGCCTGTGTCCGAGCCTCGCTCCTTTTCTTGGCTGAATAATATCCCACTGTGTGGATATATTACTGATCTAATTCTAAACAGAGAATTAGAATATTCCAGAGTTTTCATAACCGTCTCCCACTGCTGGGCATTCAGGTTATGTCCATTTTTACGGCTGTGGGAAGCAGTGCTGGGAGTGGAGTCTGTGTGGTCGCCTGGGGTTTCCAGCTCCCTTCCCCGGGTGGACCCCAGCACCTCACCGACAGAGCCGGAATCGGGCGAGGGCCTGGCGTGAGGCTCAGCCGCCCCATAGACAGGGGCTGGGTGTTGGCACTGTGGCTGCTTGAAGTGGCTTTTTGTTGACACATGTGATCCGACACTTCCCAGCCCCAGGAATCGATGGTCAGGAGCCCCCTCGGGAGGGGAGCGCTTTTCCCCGAGTTGGCAGCCACACGCGTGCTTGCGCCCCACTGGTCCCACGGAGGCTCAGGGAGCCTGTACGTGTTTGCTCATTGCTTCTCCGTGACAAGTTCCAGCCTCGTTGGTGCCTGGCCTGCAGTTGAAGGCGGGTGGGGATGGGGCGAGGCCTTGTGGAGGGAGGGTGGACAGGGCAGGTCCCCGGCAGGTGCTCCTCACGGCACCTCCCCCACAGCTGTGAAGAGGGAGGGTGGGCAGGCAGGTCCTCAGCACGCTTCCCTCACGTCCCCTCCCCGACAGCTGCGCCAACGGAGGAGGCTACTACCACTACTCCTACTCGGTGGTGAGGGGCTGCGACCGCATCGTGCCCGTGGACATCTACATCCCAGGTAGGGCTGGGACCACACCGCCCACGAGAGAGCTGGGGGCAGGGCCAGCGCCACACAGAGCCCGGCGGCCCATGTCACACCCCCGTCAGACGGCGGGCTCCCCCATCCTATGGATGAGCCAGCTCCGGGCTCTCCGTCTTAGTGGAGCGTGTGCCCTGTGAGAAGTCAGCGATGTATTCAGGCATCAGAGGGATCAGAGGGAGCAGGGGAGGCTGAGTGGAATCCCTGACACTCGCCTGCTTTAAAGCAGTGTCATACGGTCCTGCCTGACAGAAACCAAAGACCTGCAGTTAGAAATACCAAGAGAGAAGGCTCCTGGAGGCCAAGGACACCGTCCCACGCCCTCACCCTTATAGAAGGGCACGCAGGACTTCCTTTGGCCAATGAAAATGTGGGAGACTCAGTTTGACTGTGAGGTTAGGGTGAGCTTGACCATCAGGAAAACAATTAGGAGTAATTGTTTAGTACCAGTATATCCCAACAGTATTTGGGCTATACTGACACTAAAAAGGAGCCTTGGCTGCATACCTGAAATTCACATCGCACGGGGAACTTCTTTATATCTGGTGATCCTGTGGGAGACTTGCGCCTCATGTGGTCCCACGAGGGCCACCCGGGGCGTTCACCTGGACACCATGGACAACGGTCCATGATAGGCAGGCTTAGAGGTGGCGCCCATGTGGGACAGGGGACAGAGGTCCTGTTCTTGGCCATCCTGTGCTGTGGCATTAGTGCACGCGCAGAGAGCCCAGCCCTGAGTCCCGAGTCTGGAGGGTTGGGCAAGCGGGAGGCACGTCCTGGCGCCTCTCAAAAGTGGAGGAACAGGCTCTGACTCTGGATTCCGCTTCCCTGGAAAGAGCGTTGATTTGCTCAGCATTCTGCACTGTTCAGGTCACCTAGGGGCAGTGGACAGGGCAGCTTGGGCCTCCCCGTGACCCTCGTCAGCACAGAGAGGTCCATCCCGGGGTCAGGAGCTCAGCCCATGCCCCTGGCATCTTCCTCTGCAGTGCAGACCAAAGGGGCAGGGTGCGAGCGTGGACTGTGCTCCTCCCTCCTTGGGGACTGTGCTCCTCCCTCCCTGCGGACTGTGCTCCTCCCTC
>NW_012105808.1:538250-542932 GCF_000951045.1 Mandrillus leucophaeus
TGGGCTGCCAGCCTCTACCTTCAGGCCGGCACGGGAGGCCCCTCAAAAGTCGAGCCGGCTGCGCTGTGCACGTGGTCAGGCAGGCTCTGGCTGCGGGAAGGGAGACTGAGGCAAGGTCCCTGCAGGCTGCCCACCCACGGCCGAGGCCCTGCTCTACGGCATCCTGCAGCTGCAGAGGAAGATCAAGCGGGAGCGGAAGGTGCAGATCTGGTACCGCAGGTAGTGCCGCCACTGCCACCGGAGCCTGTCGCCGTCCTGTCCCCAGCCTGCTTTTGTCCCGTGAGGTTGTCAATAAATTTGCCCTCAGGCCGCTGCCTCCCCGTGTGGTGTGTGGGTGAAAGGAGCTGGGGACCTGGGGGGACCACAGACCCCCAGCAGCGTGCCGCCCTTGGGTTGAGGGTGGTTGGAGCAGAGCCAGGGGCAGGGACGGGCACTGTGCCTGCCAGCAGGTCCTTTCCTGCTGCTCTGTGAAGACCCTGGTGTGGATGTTGCGGCCCAAAGTCCCGAGCATGGAAGGCCCCGCACCCTTCCCTCCTGGGAGGGCCCTGACTCAGTCTCCCACTGTGCCTTAAGGCAGGCTGAGCAGAGCCCGTCTGAGCCTGCCCCGGGGTTCAGAGTGTGGCCTGTGGCCTGCGTGTGAACTTGGGCAGGTCGCCACTGCCCTCTGGCCCATTTCCAGGCAGTGGGATGGGCTGGTTAGCTGCGGGCTGAGGCCAGGGAGATGGGGAGGTGGCACCTGGTCCACACCAAAGGGCTGCAGGGCAGGGCTGTGAGCCTCACTGGCTGTCTGACCCCACTTTGGGGACCCTCTCCACCCAGGGCTTTCGGGGGACCCTGGCTTCACCCCACCAGCCCCTTCATCCGTCGAAGTCCAGTCCTCACCAGGGACGTGCATTCATTCAACAAACGTCCCGTCTTCCTGTGTTCAGCGCCAGACGCCACCGGTGCTGGAGACCCCGCTCTGCAGGCCCACCCTGCATGCGTGCTGCACAGCAGGACAGTGCTGGGAACCGGCAGTTGTGACAGGCCAGGCTGGGATGGGTCCCAGGAGACGGGGGCGGGGGTGGGGAGCAGGCGCCCAGCCTGGAGGCAGGACATGCGGGGGTGGGGACGGGGCATCTGCCAGCGGAACGGCAGTCCCGGGCCGGAGTGCAGAGCACAGGAGCCGGCCTTCTCTCAGGGCACAGAGGTCAGTGGAGAAGGCGGGCAGGACGGCCCCAGGAAGATGGGCGGGCTGCATGCGCGTGGACGCAGGGGGCAAAGCGGGAGGCATGGGGTGACCAGCTGGGCACAAGGGCACGGACAGGCAGGACCCGGGATGTTCCTGGGGTTGGGCAGGTGGGGCTACCCCTGCACTGGGCCCAGCGGGGTTGATGCCTCCCGAGAGGAAACAACATCTGGAAATGGGAGGCTCGGGGCACGGGGCTGTCAGCAGCCACGCCGCTCCTGAGGCAGGAGGAGGGAGCTCAGGGTGTGCCAGGGCGGGCAGAGAAGCGGGCTCCTGCCTGGGGTGGGCAAGGGTCCTTGTCTCACTCGGCCATGACGCTGCCACCCTCTGAGACCCTGACCCCACTGTAAAGGGTCAAGTGGCTTTCGTCTGAGGAAGGGACATCTGGCATCGGCTGGAGATGTCTGCCATGGGCAAGACAGTGCGGGGTGGGGGGATCCTGGGGCCGCTCAGAAACCTGGAGGGGAGTCACCCGCTTTTCCTGTGTCCGTGGGATGGGCGGGAGGTGAGGGAGCAGCCGCTGGAAGGAACAGTCACAACACTCACTGTGGACAGACCACCCAAGCCAGCGCCGGTGTTTACTTCACCTCAGAGACCCGGCAGCGGCAGCGGGCAGTGTGACCCCTCACAGAGAAGCTGGGAAAGCTGCTGGTGACACAGCTGGGATCAGCCCGGGGCTGGCGGGAGAGCCTAGACTCCCGGCCAGGAAGGCACGGAGGAGGGCACAGGTGTGCCCGGGCCGGGGTGGGGGCTCATCCCTTGGTGACCAGGGGCGTGATCATCTGCGGGAAGGCGTAGTAGCGGCAGTCGGCCGGTGGGACCAGCGCCATCACCTCGGTACGGATGTTCTCCCTCCGGAAGCCGGCCTCCAGCAGCGCAGGCACCTGTGTCTCCTGGTCGGGGATGGTGCCAGGTCACCTCTGAGGGCCATGGGGGTCACATGCACCCTCCCCTCATTGAAGAGTGTTTACAAATGGCAAGGCCCGGCTGGGCGGCTGCAGCTGCCGTGAGGCATGTGGTAGGGCAGCCCTGGAAGCCCAGGTGCGAATGGGAATCTCCAGCTCCCCAGTGGCGGCAGCAGCTGCCGGGCTGTCCTGGAACCCCAGCCCCACACCAGCATCACCGGGCTCAAGCCATCCCCGGGGCACCTACTCCACAGTTTTCCAGACCTTGCCAGTATGGCGGATGGAGCCAAAGAATCACGACAGAAAAAGAAGACAGGCCATTAGTTCCCATTTTCGAAGAAAAACTGCCCCAAGGGCCACAGGCACCCAGCCGGCTCTCACAACAGCGGCCCAGGGCAACCACATAGAGCCCTTCTCAGACAGGCCGCCTCCACCCGGCAGAGGGAACAGCCAGACAAACACTACTGAACCAGCGAAGACAGCCAGGTGGAGGCGGCTAGAGAGAGGGGAACACGAGGGGCTTGGGCCGAACCACAGGGCACTGGGGAGCCATGGGAGGTTGTTGAGCTGGTGAGGGACTCTGATTTCTATTTTGTTTTTGTTTTTTTGAGATGGAGTCTGGGTCTGTCGCCCAGGCTGTAGTGCAATGGTGCGATCTCGGCTCACAGCAGCCTCTGCCTCCTAGGTTCAAGTGATTCTCATGCCTCAGCCTCCCGAGTAGCTGGGATTACAGGCGCCCACTACCACGCCTGGCTAGCTTGTATTTTTGGTAGAGACGGGATTCTGCCATGTTGGCTAGGCTAGGCTCAAACTCCTGAGCTCAAGTGATCCACCCGCCTTGGCCTTCTGAAGTGCTGGGATCACAGGTGTGAGCCACCATGCCCAGCCTGATTTCTTTTTTTTTTTTTTTTTTTTTTTTTTCTTGAGACAGGGTCTGGCTCTGTTGCCCATGCTGGTGTGCAGTGGTTCGATCTTGGCTCACTGCAACCTCTGCCTCCTGGGCTCAAGCAACCCTCCTACCTCAGCCTCCCAAGTAGCTGGGAGTACAGGTGCACACCAGCACACCCAGCTAGTTTTTTGTATTTTTTTAGTAAAGATGAGGTCTTGCTCTGTTGCCCAGGCTGGTCTTGAACTCCTAGGCTCAAGCAATCTGCCCACCTCAGCCTCCCACAGTGCTGAGATTACAGACCTGAGCCACCACTCCTGGCAGCTGCCGCGCCAGGCAAAGGACTTTGGTTTCTAAATGAACCAGCACAGTCCAGCCCACCCAGGGGGTCAGGAAGGGACCCTCCCCAGGTAGCAAGGTGGCTCCAGCAGTCCCTTCCCACCCCCACCCAAGGTCACTGCCTGAAGACCCACAGGGAACTCCAGGTGGGCGCACCTCAAACATGGTGGTGATGTCTGAGTACTTGGACTTCATCAGCTCCCCCCAGGAGGTGAGGTTGCAGTAGGTGAGGACACCCCCCGGCTTTAGCAGACGAAAGGCGTGGTTCTGTGGAAGGGGAGTGGCCAGTGGTCAGAACGGAGGTGGGGGTGTGGGCAGAGGGGCTTCCCCGAGGGCCTCCAGCATCCCAGCAAGTCAGAATCACCTTGATGAAGTTGAACTGGTGTGTGTGCCAGGTTTCCTCCGAGAGTGGGTACGTGTCGTACAGGATCCCTGCATGGAGGACAGAAGCCCACGCAGTCATGGCCGGGTTCATTACCTCGCCCAGCCTCACCCTGCTCATCCCCGAGCAGGTGGAGGTGCAGTGAGACGGGGCCGTGGACAGAGGTGGGGCTCCCACGTGGGCTTGAGAACTCCAAGATTGCCTCCAGGGCTCCTCCGTGAGCATGCCCATCCCCAGTGCCCTGCCAGCCCTCACAGCCAGGCCCACACCCACCTGGGCTCTGTCCCCCCAGTGCACATCAGAGGGCCCCCCACAAGCAAAGGAAGGGCTGCAGTGGAGCTGGGAGGCCCACCCTGTGATACGTCCCCTCACCCCTCACCATCAAAGTGACCGTCAGGCAGGGTGGGCGCCACATCCTCCCACAGGCCTTTCAAGGGGACGACCTTGAAGAGGGGAAAAGAAAAAGTGGACAGGGTAGAGAGGTCCCCAGGATCTCCCCACCTGCAGAAAGGGAGCGGCCGGGGGACTCCCGAGAGAGAAGACCATCTCCTCCATCTCTGGCAGCCCCAGGCCCCCAACCCCCAGGAAGCAGTGCCCTCACCCCAAGGAGTGGGGATCCTGGAGGGCCTGCGGGCAGAGGGGCACCTTGTGTGTCTGCCGCGGGGCCCAGTCCTGGAGCCGCTGGAAGACGCCGTCATTACACTCGATGATCCAGTGCTCATCAATGGGCGCCTCCTGCACCTTCGACGCTGCGATGGCCATGCCAAAGCCCACCTCCAGGACCCGGCCCCCTGGGCAGACACAGGGCGCCCGACATCACTAGGTGGGCTCGGCTTAGGAGGCTGCCTGGAGGAGGGGGCGCAGGGCAGGGCTGGGGGGACTGCCTGGAGGAGGGGGCACAGGGCTGGGCTGGGGGTCTGCCTGGAGGAGGGGGCACAGGGC
>NW_012105808.1:543573-544976 GCF_000951045.1 Mandrillus leucophaeus
CTGGGCTGGGGGTCTGTCTGGAGGAAGGGGCGCAGGGCTGGGCTGGGGGAGTCTGCATGGAGGAGGGCGTTTAGGGCAGGGCTGAGGAGGCTTCCTGGAGTAGGGGGCCTAGGGTAGGGCAAGGCTGGGCTGGGGAGGCTGCCTGAAGGAAGGAGCGCAGGGCTGAGCTGGGGGTCTGCTTAGAGGAGGGGACGCAGGGCTGAGCTGGGGGTCTGCTTGGAGGAGGGGACGCAGGGCTGAGCTGGGGGTCTGCTTGGAGGAGGGGACGCAGGGCTGAGCTGGGGGTCTGCTTGGAGGAGGGGACGCAGGGCTGAACTGGGGGTCTGCTTGGAGGAGGGGACACAAGGCTGGACTGGGCTGTGAGTCACATTTGCCACAGGACGGGAGGGCGCCCTGGGCCAGCATGGACAGAGGCAGGTGGAACACAGTAGTCCTAAGCGGGAACAGTGTGGGCCCTGGCCAGCGGCCAGAGAGAGGATGACCAGCCAGGGAGGCCGAAGATGGCCGCTTTTGGGGCCAGGCCTGTGGGGAGGCAAGAGCCTTGGACTTTGAGCCCAGCCCACGCTGTTTGTCCCCGGTCCCTTATCTCTCAGGTTGGTTACTTTTCTCTCCCCCTCTCTCCATCCGAAAGTTGGATTTGCAAGAGTGGCCAGGCAAGACCTGGACTTGAGACTATCTGGGAGGGGAAGGGCTGGTCCCCAGTAGGTCACACATGCCCCTCCAATCCTAATTGGCACTGGACACTGGACGTGCCCATTTTCAGGGTGCGAACACTGGGGCCCAGCCCTGGGATGGCACCTGTGTGGGGGCCAGGGAGTCCTTTCTCAGCAGCCCTCCGCCTGTGACGCCAGGCAAGCCAGGGCCACCCCGGGGACAGCTGTCTCCCTGAGCTCAGCTTTCTGGGTGCTATTCTTAGCCACGGGAGTTGGGGCTGCTCTCCCCGGCAGACAGAACGGCAGCCTCTCCCTGGCAGGACCCCTTCGTCCCGATCTCAGACAGGGAGCTGGGGACCCGGTTCCACCCAGGTCTCGCGTTTGAGGTCCCCATCCGGAGAGCGGGGGTCTCACTCCCCCTGGAGAGGAAGTTCCCGGTACTTAGGAGGCGCCTAATGTGTGCGGGGCCCCAATCCTGCGGCACTCCCCGTGAACGCCTCCGTGTGCCCCCACCTGCAGCCCCACTTCCCAGGCCAGGAGACAGAGGCGCCCCAGCGGGAGGGTGGACTGCAGAGTCCCCGGATCGGGGCGGCCCCAGCCTCAGTTTCCCCTGCGGTCCCGGGGAGGGTGCAGGCCGGGTGGGGGCTACCTCTGGAGGCGGCGGCGGCGGCCAGCGAGTGCATATAGGGGGTCTCCCAGCGCTCCATCACCGGCTTGCCCAGGATGCGCAGGTGCGTGTCCGCCGGGTCG
>NW_012105808.1:549981-553728 GCF_000951045.1 Mandrillus leucophaeus
CACGGCTGCCGCCTCCCCAAGGAGCCTCGGTGCCCACTCTGCGGGGCGGACACCGCAGCCCCGCGCCAGGGGAAGCGAACCTGCAGGCCAAGGACCGGAACCCCTGCCTTGCCGCTTACGTGCCCCGGTTTCCTCATCTGTCAGCACGCAGAATCCTCACTGGGGCGTCAGAATCTGAGGATCTTTCAGGCGCTGTTGAAAGTGCTTTAAGTGTTTAAAATCATTTAATCTTCAGAAGATGCTACAGTGAGCTCTATCTTTTTAAAATAGAGACGGGGTCTTGCTGTGTTGCCCAGGCTGGTCTCAAACTCCTGGGCTCAAGCGATCCTCCCGCTTCAGCCTTCCAAAGTGCTGGGATTACAGGCGTGAGCCACCGTGCCAGCCAGGTTCTGTACTGTCGTTTTTTCTTTTCTTTTTCTGTTTTTTTTTTTTTAAGTGAAAGCAAGTTTATTAAGGAATAAAAAACGGCTACTCCATAGAGCAGCTGATTGTCGTTATACAGATGAGGAAACTGAGGCTTTGAGAAGCAAAGCCGGGGGTCTGGTGGCCACGAGGGGACCCAGGATTAGAGCTCTGATGCCCCCCTTTTTTTTTTTTTTTTTTTTTAAGACGGAGTCTCACGCTATCGCCCAGGCTGGAGTGCAGTGGCACAATATCGGCTCACTGCAACCTCCACCTCCCGGGTTCACACCGTTCTCCTGCCTCAGCCTCCTAAGTAGCTGGGACTACAGGCGCCCGCCACCTCACCCGGCTAATTTTTTGTATTTTTAGTAGAGATGGGGTTTCACCGTGTTAGCCAGGATGGTCTCCATCTCCTGACCTCATAATCCACCCGTCTCGGCCTCCCAAAGTGCTGGGATTACAGGCGTGAGCCACCGCGCCCGGCCGACGCCCCCCTTTCATAAGCCCACGTCACACTCCCATAGGCTGGGTGGTACCTGAGACCCCGGGACCCTGATGGGGGCCTCTGCCCAAAGACACCTCCAGGTCTGGAGACCAGGACTCAATCCCAGCAATGCTCTTTCCTCGGGCAGCCCTGCAGCTTGGGGGTGCAGGGGTGGAATTAGGCCTCTGCAGTCCAGGGTAGCCCCTTAGGGTCAACCACACCCCTGTCTGTTTCCTGGGGGCCCCCAAGCCCGCTGCGGTGGCGTCCTGGCTCTGATACCCGGTTTCCTTCCCCCTCTGAATGTGGGGCCACGGTCATGAGCCCTGAGCACTGCCTGCCTGCCTGCCATGCCTTCTGCACAGGTTAACAGGTGGGGCAGTTATTACACCCATTTAACACATGAGGAAACCGAGGCCCAGAGAGGTTGAGGTCACAGGTTGCAGCAGAGCCAGGGTGTGAACGCAGGCAGCCTCCGAAACAGCTCTCGCACGCAGCCTTCCCTGCACCACCTTGTGTGGGTAGCTGCCTGCCCTGTCACTCCACACACCCCTGCCACCTCTTGCACAGCTCCTGTGACCCTCAGCCCCAGGCCTTGGCACACGCTCTTCCCCCTGCCTGGACAGCCTCTCTCCTGGCCAGGCCGCTTTCTCTTTCTGTCTCAAGCTGAGCCCACGTGTCCTCTAGGAGACACCCCCATTCTGCCCTAGGACAGGCATGTCCTGATCAGAAGCTGTTTTGTTTGTTTGTTTTTGTTTTTCTGAGACAGAGTCTCACCCTGTTGCTCAGGCTGGAGTGCAGTGGAATGATTTCAGCCCACTGCAACCTCCGCCTCCCAGATTCAAGCGATTCTCCTGCCTCAGCCTCCTGGGTAGCTGGGATGACAGGTGTGCGCCACCATGCCCGGCTAATTGTTGGTAGGGACAGGATTTCACCACGTTGGCCAGGCTGGTCTCGAACTTCTGACCTCAAGTGACCCACCCGCCTCGGCCTCTCAAAGTGCTGGGATGACAGGCGTGAGCCACCACGCCCGGCCAGAAGCTGTTTCATTTATTTATTTATTTTTATTGAGACGGAGTCTCACTCTGTCGCCCAGCCTGGAATGCAGTGGCATGATCTCCTGCCTCAGCCTCCCGAGTAGCTGGGACTACAGGAGCCGGCCAACACACCCAGTTAATTTTTTTTTTTTTTTTTTGGTATTTTTAGTAGAGACGTGGTTTCAGTGTGTTAGCCAGGATGGTCTCGATCTTCTGGCCTCGTGATCAGCTCGCCTCAGCCTCCCAAAGTGTTGGGATTACAGCCGTGAGCCACTGCACCTGGCCAGAAGCTGTTTTCTCTCTCCTCGGTAGTTCACTAATGGAAGGTATTTCTTCATAGTTCTCGCCTCCTTCTCACAGGGCTGTCAGTGATCCTGGCACACAGAACATGCTTGATAGGCCGGGTGTAGCTGCTCCCGCCTGGGATCCCAATGCCTGGGGAGGTGCAGGGGCTCAGGCCTGTGATCCCACCACTTTGGGAGGCTGAGGTAGGAGGATTGCTTCAGTGCAAGAGTTTAAGGCCAGCTTAGACCCCACACAGAGACCTCTTTTTTCCAAAAAAAAAATGTTTTAAAAATTAGCCAGGGCCAGTCGCGGTAGCTCATGCCTGTAATCCCAGCACTTTGGGAGGCCGAGGCGGGCAGATCACCTGAGACCAGCCTGGCAACATGGTGAAACCCCATGTCTACCCAAACTACAAAAATTAGCTGGGTGTGGTGGTGCATGCCTGTAATCCGAGCTACTCAGCAGGCTGAGGCAGGAGAATCCCTTGAACCTGGGAGGCAGAGGCTGCAGTGAGCATCACGCTCAGTGAAATAATCCAGTCACAATAGGACAAATCCCGTGTGGATCCACTCCTAGGAGGTCCCTGGAGTCCTCAGATTCACAGAGACAGAAAGTAGGATGGGCCGGGGGGTGCCAGGGGCTGGGGAGGAGACAAGGAGTGAGTATTTCACAGGGCAGAGTTTCATTTTGGGAAGATGAGAAGGTTCTGGAGAGGACAGTGGTGATGGTTGCACAGCAGTGGGAATGTGCTTAATGCCACTGAGCTCTGCACCTAAAAATAATTAACATTGGGCCAGGCGCGGTGGCTCACACCTGTAATCCCAGCACTTTGGGAGGCCAAGATGGGCGAATCACAAATTCAGGAGATTGAGTAGCTGGGATTACAGGCATGCGCCACCGCGCCTGGCTAATTTTTTGTGTTTTTAATAGAGACGAGGTCTCACCATGTTTCCCAGACTGGTCTCCAACTCCTGAGCTCAAATGATCTACTTGCCTTGGCCTTCGAAAATGCTGTGATTATAGGTGTGAGCCACCTGGCCTGGACTTATTTATTAAGTCAGGGTCTCGGGCCGGGCGCGGTGGCTCACGCCTGTCGTCCCAGCACTTTGGGAGGCCGAGGTGGGCAGATCACGAGGTCAGGAGATCAAGACTGTCCTGGCTAACACGGTGAAACCCTGTCTCTACTAAAAATACAAAAAATTAGCCGGGCGTGGTGTCAGCCGCCTGTAGTCCCAGCTACTCTGGAGGCTGAGGCAGGAGAATGGCGTGAACCCGGCAGGCGGAGCTGGCAGTGAACCGCGATCGCGCCACTGCACTCCAGCCTGGGTGACAGAGTGAGATGCTGCCTCAAAAAATAAAATAAGGCTGGGCGCCGTGGCTCATGCCTGTAATCCCAGCACTTTGGGAGGCCGAGGCGGGCGGATCACAAGGTCAGGAGATCGAGACTATCCTGGCTAACATGGTGAAACCCCGTCTCTACTAAAAATACAAAATATTACCTGGGCGTGGCGGCGGGCGCCTGTAGTCCCAGCTGCTCTGGAG
>NW_012105808.1:554798-556058 GCF_000951045.1 Mandrillus leucophaeus
CTTCCCAGGTTCAAGCAATTCTACTGCCTCAGCCTCCCAAGTAGTTGGGACTACAGGCGCCCGCCACCATGCCCCGCTAATTTTTCGTATTTTTAGTAGAGACGGGGTTTCACGGTGTTAGCCAGGATGGTCTCCATCTCCTGACCTCGTGATCCACCCGCCTCGGCCTCCCAAAGTGCTGGGATTCCAGGCGTGAGCCACCGCTCCCGGCCCTTTTTTTCTTTTTTAAGAGGGAGTCTCGCTCTGTTGCCCAGGCTGGAGTGCAGCGGCATGATCTCGGCTCACTGCAACCTCTGCTTCCTATGCTCAAGCATTTCTCCTGCCTTAGCTTCCCGAATAGCTGGGATTACAGGCGCCCGCCACCACACCTGGCTGATTTTCTTTTGTATTTTTAGTACAGACGGGGTTTCACTATATATGTTGGCCAGGCTGGTCTCGAACTCCTCACCTCAATTGATCCACGTACCTCGGCCTCCCAAAGTGTTGGGATTATAGGTGTGAGCCACCTCACCCAGCCTTGTTTCTTGTATTTATTTAATCTTGTGATGATGAATAAATCAAACGATCAGGTTATCAATGTGCTGTGAGATTAAGGAGAAAAGCAGTAGGCATCACCTACCCGGTTTGACAAAACCCTGCGTGTCACCTGTTTACCACGGTCAGTCTAGACGGGTTTCTCCACCTCCTTACTGCTGACATTGGAGGACGGGCATCATTCTTTTTGGGGGGCCGTCCTGTGCACTGCAGGGGTGCTGAGCGGCATCTCTGGTCTGGACCCACTACATGCCAGCAGCACCCCCCACTCAAGATGTGACAACCAAAACCGTGTTTTCAGACGTTGCCAAGTTATCCCCTAGGCGGCAAAGTCACCCAGGAGAAGAACCACTGATGTATGCAATTAACAGATGCAACTAAAACAGTATTTGGCTATTAATAGGAATAGCACTCGGGGGGGTCAATAATACCCTTTCATAGTAATGGAATTTAGTTAATTGTTTTGATTTGATTCCAGTCCAGTCCCGAACTGAGTGACCTTGACCAAGTGACTCAGCCTCTCGGACCCTCGGGATCCTCTTCTGTGAAATGGGGACACGGGAAGGAGCCTCGCGCGGGACGGCCACGTGCCGCTCCCGCTCCGTCCGCCCGACTGGGGTGCGGGCGGGGACACTCCCACTCCCCCCAGCGCCCCACACGGCTCCACCGCTCCCCAGTGGAGAGTTAAAGAGGAAGCAGCAGTCGCGCCTGCGCTTAGCCCGGATC
>NW_012105808.1:557388-590572 GCF_000951045.1 Mandrillus leucophaeus
CCCCAGCGCGCGCCCAAACTTGGCGGGCGGCGCACGTGGCGAGTCGAGCCTAGGGTTCCGGTTCTGCCACCGCCCAACTTACCCCACTCTGGGCTCCAGGCTGCCCGCTCCCATCCCGCCCCCCCAGAGTGGTAAGGAGGGGAGGGGTTCGCCAACCCAGAGCCCGGGGTGCTCGGGTCAGCCGGGGCCTGCTGTGTTTACGTTGCCTCGGCGCCTCCCCGCCGGGGGTGGGCTTGAGCTGCGGAAGGGAGAGTCAGCGCTTCCGAGGCAGCGATGGGCCCGCGGATCTTCGCGGAGCCGAGGCGTCCCCTCCCGTAGGAGCCAGACCTGCTCCGGACCCCGCGGGGCCGAGAAACCTCATTCCGCGGTGCCCCGGGGCTCGGCTCCGTTCTTTGGCAGGAGCGGCTCCCGCAGCAGCACCGTTGTTTTAGAGTTGCATTCTTCCGGCGAAACAGTCTACGGGTTGGGTTTCCTCGTGGTCTGGTGTAAATTTTCTCGGTGCCCTTAGCTTTGAGCTGCGCCCCGTGTTCTCAGCGCTGGGCTTGGCCAGTGCAGGAGCGGTTGCTGCTAGAGGGTTGCCTTGGCAGGCCCGTCTCGCACCAGCCACAGGTCACAGTTGTGGACGGGAAATGCCTTTTGTGGGTTCTCCCCCTCCCCAGACAAAACAAAGAGCACCTTCCGTTGGAGAACCGGGATGAAAGCACTTAGCCCCTGCCTCGCCCGTGCTGTGAGTCCTCTCCAGGCGCTTTGATTTGGCAGAGTCGGAGTGCCTATGTGGGAGACATTGCCCGGGTGGGCCTGAGCAGGGAGTCCACCAGCCACGGGGGATGGAGCCGCCGACTTTGGGGTGAGGCGAGGAAGGGACTCCCAGATGGGCTACCTGGGTTAGGTCCATTCAAGCCGTGGGTGAACGTGAGTCTGCTCCACCCAAGCCGTGGCTGTGAGGAGGCTGGAGAGAGGTGAGGGCTCCTGTCCCTTCCCTCCCTGCATGGACACCCTTGGGAAATGGAGCAGCTGGGGTCCCACCCTGGGTCTGGAGGGGTCCCACCCACAGCACAGATAGGCTCGCAGGCTACCTGGACGCCATGGGCTGTGTGGAGGAGGACTGGAGTTCATGGACCCTGCTCTCCCCAGTTGCCAGGAGCGTCCACTGCTTTCTAAGTCAGACTCATTGGCCAAGAAGTGTTGACACAGCTACACCTCCCATGAGAGACCGGCTTCCATTCTGTGTGTAGTCCAGGGTCTACTCTGACCTCCTTGCTGTGTGGAGTTGTCGTGTGGGTGAAGTGCTTGTGACCCTGTGAAGCGCCCTCCTGGCAGGTTCCCTGCAGTTTCCTGTGAGGCCACAGGACCAGCCCTGCGGCGGGTGCCACCCGGGAGGGTGCTGAGCGTGGATGGAAGCAGGCCCTCTCTGCGGCAGATGGCAGCTCTCAGGATGCCATGGGTCTGCGGTGTCGCTTACCCACCGGAGGGCTCGGCAGCCTGAGGAGCGGCCTCTCTTCCTGACGCAGAGCCCTCACTGCTCTCTGCCTCGGAGGGGAAAGGAGATCCTGCGGGACCCTGCCTGGAGGGCTGGGCCTGGAGCACGATGGGTGCGGGGTCAACACTTCAGGAGGCTTGGAGCTCAGCAGCCCCCTGTTCTGAGACACCTGTGGCTGTCCAGCTGCTGCCCTGGGAAGGTGGGTTAGGGAGCCACCCTTGGGGGAAGCTCTGGTTTTGAGTCTGAGAAGTCTTCCCAAGTTCTGAGGGTACCTGTGCTGACTTAGAAGTCCACGTGAAGCCCGATGGGGGATGAAAGTCAACTGAGGCCTGCTGGTGATAATGGATGCCTTACACACCCCGACTTCTAGTCAGCCTAAGGAGGGGGCTGCACGCAGAAGGAAGCGCATAGGAGTGGTGGGGTGTGGGGAGTCCCTGTCCGGACCATGGTGGGTTTGGCACGCGGACCCCACATGGTGGATGTGATGGACAGTGTCCTCATTTGGGAGCGGGGTCTGTCCTGTGGTCTTCTTGTGAAGGGTGGGGGATAGGCACTGACCTGTCTGGGAGGTTAAGGGGTTGGCACAAGCTGGTGGTCTGGAGCACTCAGGGCACAGGCGGTCAGGAAGGCCTGAGTCTCCAGTCTGCCCTCCCTGGCCTTGTGAAGTCATCTTAAAGTCTGGATTGAGCACCTCTGACTTGGATTCTGGGAAGCTGACACAGTGTGGCCGGGGTTGCTGCATCCTGTCGAGTAGCTGCTGGGTGCCGGGCGCCTGGGTGATAGGCCAGGTGTCGGGGATAGGGCCCATGCCCAGCTTACTGGGGAGGGGACAGAGGCTCAGAGGGGTCACCTCGAGCGCCCAGGCTGTTGTGTTCTGCTGGCCTCCAAGGCGGCCCGCGATCATGGAGCTGGAGAGGGAGGTTTATGGAAGATTTTATCTGGTGGGCTGGGGAATGGTAAGACGGGGACACCTGAAAGTATTGTAGGGAAGTCACAGAGCGAGGAAGGACTCAGTGGAGAGAGGAGAAAGCCGCCTCTGGGCAGCTTCAAGGGGACCCAAGCCTGTGGCGGGGCCCGTGCCGCTCAGAGCCAGGCCCGTGGCAGGTCCCTGGGTTTATTGGGTGGCTGTGGAAGGAGACATCCTGAGTGTGGCTCCTGGCTGGGCAGCTAGAGGCTGTGACCACTTGTGTCTGTGTGGAGTGAGCACGAGGCACCTGGGAGGGATTGTTGGTCAGGTCAGAGAGGGCCGTGATCTGGGGGAGGGCTGTTGCAGTGTGGGGAGTGACGGGGAACCTCATGGGGCTGTGCCAGCCTTTCTGGGGCTCTCTTGGTGCGTTTGGGGTTATTCTGAGGCAGGTCTCCTGGGCTTTGTCAGCACTCTGGCCTGGATCACTCTGGGGCACCATGGGCACTGCAGGGTGCTGGGCAGCGTCTTCGGCCTTCACTCACTCCGGGCCAGGAGTACCCCCAGTCGTGACAACCACAAATGTCCCCAGACATCACCCAGTGTCCTGCTCTGGGGAGAACCACTGTCTGGGAGCATCTGTGCTTTTGGCCTGGTTCCCACTGCGCTGGGGGCAGCTGCTCCTTGTGGTTTACGGCTTGTCCTGTGTTGGCTCCTTTGATTCCTGTGAATGGGCCGTGAGGTTAGATGTGCTCCTGACTGGCTCGCCTTGGCTCTGATGGTCTGGAGCAGGCCGGTGTCTAGAAAGGCAGCGGCATGGGCCCTGGTGCTTACCCTTTACACAGCGGCTCCCCCGTAGCCCAGAGCTAGCAGCAGCATGTAGTGTGCCCAGCTGGTGCTTGCAGCCTTGGCTCTAACCCTTGACTTTGCCAGAGAGACTGAGGCACAGAGGAGTTGAGAGATGCGCCTGGGGTCACCCCAGAGAGTGGAAGAGCTGGAGCTGGGAGTCCACACTCCTCCACTGGCCGCCCCGCACAGAGGGCGCTCCTGGTGGGCGGCTGTGTGCATGGTGCGATCTGTCAACCTGAGATTGTGCTGTCTTCTGTGGACTGAGGCCTTTTCCGATCCAGGCCTGGTCACCGTGACACCACATCATGATGTCACATTCTCTGAGAGCTGTGACAGGGCTTTTGGCAGAGGCCACTCATTCGACAGATGCTTATGGGCTGAGGTTCCAGCTTGGCTCCAGGCATTGCCAAGGAGGACACTGGTCCGCCTGGAAGGGCGGGGCTGTCAGGGAGAGGATGAGGGTGGCCACAGTAAGCACCCGGGATGTGGGCATTCAGGGACTCCTTCAGCACACAGCAGCGTGTTCTGGTTCACGGACTGCTCCTGTGTTCTGTGGATCCCACACCCTGCAGGCATTGGCTGGGGCAGGGCATCTTACCCTGCTGGTGAGAGGGAGGCCAGGCTTGTGGAGGGTGGGGCTGGGCTCACTGACCTGAGGCAGACAGTGGGTGAAGTGGTCCCAGTCCCCACCTGGTCTTAGAGGCAGGAAAGTCCCTAGAGGCTCTTCCTGATTCTCTGGAGGAAGAGAAGGGCTCCCCACATATCAGCCGCCCCTGGGCCTGGGCTTCTGCCTCTTGAGATTGTGCACTGAGCTGAGTGTGACTGGCAGAACCTGGAGCCAAGTGGGGTCTGTGGGGAGATAGGCTCCTCCTGGCTTCATCCCCCGGCCCAGCAGGAAGGGAAAGGTCGCCTGCCAACTGCCCCCAGTGAGGCTGCTGGCTCCCAGTGGCCAGGTTGGCCACCGCTTTTTGAAGCCCGCTGTGGTGCTGCCAGGAGGCCAGGGCTCTTTGTGGTCATCCTAGGCCAGAGGAAGCTCTGCAGATGGACTTTCTGCATAAATACTGCACAGCTACCCTAATGGCACGCAGCAAGCGAGGTTGCCTTCCAAAATGGCTTTTGCTTTTAACAGGCGGAAGAGGGTGGCTGCGCCAGCCCCCGTGGACTGAGGAGCACCTGCCAGGTGTGGAGCTGCAGGCCCTAGGTGCCTGGCTTGCAGGTCCTGGGAGATGTTCATCATGACCTTCGGTGGGCAGACTGCACACCGGACTGCAGGTTGCAAGGGAAGAAGTGGAGCTCACCCCACACCTCTCCCACTGACGAGAACACCCCTTTTGGGTTTGTGGGATGTGAGGTCTGTAGGAGCCGCGATGTCCAGTTCAGAGATGCCATCAGCTGGGTGATGACTCTCCCACCCAGTGGGCCCCTCAGAGGCAGGGCCTCCTCAGAGACAGAGTGCAGGAGTCACATTGCTTGCTAACCCCTTCATCTGCATAGACCAGTGTTGCATTGCCCTGTTAATGCCCTTGGTCCACACGCTGCCAGCCCAGGTGCAGGCTGAGAAAGCCTGGAGCTGAGGACAAGCAGACCGTCAGCCCCGCAGCAAGCCCTTGAGAGCCAGCGGCACCTCCTGTTGGCCTGTGCTCGCCCCTGGCTCCCTGGACCCCGACGTTTACTTGTGTGAGAGTTCGTTTTGCTGCCTGGGCAGTTGATGGACAGTGTCTGGGAGTTGCCTGCCCAGGGCCCCGCATATTTCTAGGGTGCCGGCTTCTCACTCACGACCTGGTGAGGTGAGGTTGGCAGCCAGGAGCTTTCTTATTTTATTGACTGAAACATCCTGAGACTCAGAAGTAGGGACTTTGTGCCGGGGCCCTGGAGGCAGTCCCTGCCACTGAGGAGGTGACTCTCCCCCTGGGACTTCCTGGTGGCTTCTGTCTGTAGACCAGGGAGAAGGTGTTAGCCAGTGACTCCTGAGCAGTAGTAAAAGAAACATGGACACAGGAAGCTTTAGCGTTAGAAGCTACTTTCAAATATTTCAGTGGAAACACACACAGTGTGGCCGGGCGTGGTGGCTCACGCCTGTAATCCCAGTCCTTTGGGAGGCTGAGGTGGGCCGATCACCTGAGGTCAGGAGATCGAGACACAGCTATGTGAAGCGAAAGCTATCTGTTGCTGTCTCAGATTTCATAAGTAATGAGACTTTTTTAAAAAAAATCTTAGTCTTTTATACCATAGTTGCATATATAACTTCTGACTTACAGGAAAATTACAAAAATTCCCATATCTTCTTGGCTCTGCCAGACTCACCATTGGCTGACATTTTACCCTTTGGCATGTGGTGCCTCTTGCCCCACCCCCAGTGAGCTGTGTGTGTGTGTGTGTGTGTATGTTTTAGATGGATCCTTACTCTGTCGCTCAGGCTGGAGTGCAGTGGCGTGATCTTGGCTCAGTGCAACCTCCACCTCCCAGGTTCAAGCAATACTCCTGCCTCAGACTCCTGAGTAGCTGGGATTACAGGCACCCACCACCAAGCCCAGCTAATTTTTGTATTTTCAGTAGAGATGGGGTTTTACCATGTTTGCCAGGCTGGTCTCAAACTCCTGACCTCAGGTGATCCACCTGCCTCAGCCTCTCAAAGTGCTGGGATCACAGGTGTGAGTCACTGCACCCATCCCCATTGTGTGGTGTGTGTTTCTGTTGAAATAATCTGAGAGTAGCTGGAGACCGATACACTCCCCTTTATGTGGACACTGAGATACCTATTGTTTCCCAAGAACGACGACGTTCTCTCACATGAACACAGCACAGTGATCAAAATTGAGAAAGCGGCCGGGCGCAGTGGCTCACGCCTGTAATCCCAACACTTGGAGAGGCTGAGGCGGGCGGATCATAAGGTTGAGAGATCGAGACCATCCTGACCAATATGGTGAAACCCCGTCTCTACTAAAAACACAAAAATTAGCTGGCGTAGTGGTGGACGCCTGTAGTCCCAAGCTACTCGGGAGGCTGAGGCAGGAGAATCGCTTGAACCTGGGAGGCGGAGGTTGCAGTGAGCCAAGATCGCGCCACTGCACTCCAACCTAGCAACACAGCAAGACTCCGTCTCAAAAAAAAAAAAAAATTGAAAAACTATTTTTTATTTTTTTTTATTTATTTATTTATTTATTTTTTTGAGACGGAGTCTCGCTCTGTCGCCCAGGCTGGAGTGCAGTGGTCGGATCTCGGCTCACTGCAAGCTCCGCCTCCCAAGTTCACGCCATTCTCCTGCCTCAGCCTCCAGAGTAGCTGGGACTACAGGCGCCTGCCACCTCGCCCGGCTAGTTTTTTGTATTTTTTTTTTTAGTAGAGACGGGGTTTCACCATGTTAGCCAGGATGGTCTCGATCTCCTGACCTCATGATCCGCCTGTCTCGGCCTCCCAAAGTGCTGGAATTACAGGCTTGAGCCACCGCGCCCGGCCCTGTTTTTTATTTTTTAAATTCTTATTTAAGAGATGAGGTCTCTGTCACCCCGGCTGGAGTGCAGTGACACGATCATGGCTCACTGCAGCCTCGACCTTGACTCAAACGATCCTCCCGCCCCAGCCTCCCACGTAGCTGGGACTACAGGCCCCACCACCACCTGGAGTGTTGTTATGTTGTCCAGGCTGGTCTTGAACTCCTGGCCTCCTATAATGCTGTGATTACAGGCGTGTTATGCTATGCGCCCAGCTGAGAAAGACAGTACTGATACCAGGTTATCTAACCCATCAACCCTGTTCTTAGGTTTCCAGCCCTTCCCCCTTAATACCCAATTCTTGAAATTTAAATGAGGACCGAAACTGGACTGGTCTGACGAGTTCCTTCTGCCAGCGAGGTGGGCGGGGTGGCGAGGGGCCTGGGCTGCTTGGAAGACACCTGCCTGTTGCCTGGCTGTTTGATGTGTGCAGTGCTAACTAGAGGCTGGTATTTCTTCCAGTGACTTGGGTTTCGTTTTGTTTTCGGGTTTTGTGTGTGTGTGTGTGTGTGTGTTTTGTTTGTTTTTTTGAGAATGCTTGAACTTTAATTCCAAAGAATTGTGTAAATGAGTATTTTTCTGGGCAGTTCCAGCCTTGAGGGCCCTTCCTTCACACGGTGGGGGCTGCTGCCTGCTTCTGCTGGGTGCCGGGCCCTGCTGGCAGGGATGTGGGTGGGGCTGGCCCTGACTCAGCACGGGCACAGCCTATGGTGAGTGAGGCACGCGGAGGCCTCGCTCCTCCCACGGTCTCTAGGCCTGACCTCAACGCTCCCTGGCCTGATTGCGAAGGGTGCGTGGGAGACGCAGGATATTAAGTTAATGAGGCCTAAACCTAAGCCTATTGCTGTTGCGTGATCAGCATGTTTTTCCCTGAAATTTGTCTTTTCAGATCTCTTCTCTAAGGGTCAGGAAGCACAGGGCGGCTGGCACAGTCTGCCTCTAAGCACAGGGCGGCTGGCACAGTCTGCCTCTAATACTTCCCGCCTCTAATTCTTCCTGCCTCAGCCCTCCCCACCAAAGAATGGAGTTGGGGGGTTGCTTGTTGACACTTTGAAGATGGCAGTGGGTACCTTCTCTGTGGTGGGAACATGCTTTGTTTTTCACACACTAAATTTAAATTAACCTTTCTTAGGGAAAAAGAAGGAACAGGGACAAGCTCCTGGCAGTTGGCTGTGGCAGACACTTCACCAGGGGCTGACTCGCGGGGGCTGAGTGCACAGGCCCCAGGTGGTGGTTGATAAAGGGTGGTGAACGTGCCAGCCATCTTGCAGGGGTGTTTCCTGGCAAGCTGGTAGGAGCAGTGAGGAGCACGTTGCTCCTGACTGCTGGTGGGGCAGTTATGTGTTCAACCTGCCAGGGACCTTTTTGCTGAAAGCCCAAGCCAAGTGTGGCGTGGTTGGCCGTCAGGGATACAGGGCCCTGCATGGGACCAGTGTTTTCAGTGAGGGTGGCAGGATTCTTGGGTCTCGGGTGGGAGCTTTGGCCTGCACGGTGTTTTGCTCTCTGAAGACCAAGGGTGATGATGGTGCTGGCAGTCAGTCACAACTGAGATTCAGCTCAGGGACTTCATCTCTGAATGCAAGTCCCCTTTCCCAGGGAAAGCAGGCAGAATGGGATAGTTGCCGATAGAACCACCTCTTCCCTGCCTCCTGGGTTTGGGGGAAGCTTGAATGACATCTAAGGCCCCGTGCCTGGGTAAGCCTTATGGCCCATGTGTCTCAGACATGCTCAGTGGGTGCCATGGCTGATGCAAGGTGGCACAGTCCCCTTTGGGAGATGGAACAGCCAAGGGCCCTGGGGCCACCTGGAGCGGCAGTGAGGTGGAAAGGTGGGTGGGCCCTTGGGCGTCGCTGCCGGGTCGATGGCGGATGCCTTGGGAGAGCTCCAGCTCATCTGCCTGGAAAAGACAGCCCCAGGACGGGGCGGCGTGGGCCTTTGGTGGGGGGGGCGGGCAGGAGGTGCCAGTGCTGAGACTGAGTTTTAGGCCCTTCTCATCTGCCCGGAAGAGACAGCCCCAGAATGGGGATGGCGTGGGTTTGTCGGGGGCAGGTAAAGGGGACCGGTGCTGAGACTGGAGCTTCAGGGCCTTCACCTTCATCTGTGGGCCCCTCATTCGTTCATGAGTGCAGGCACATAGGGAGGCTTCTGTGTCCCGCCACCCCCTCCCCAGCCTGTAATTCAGAGGCCGTGTGGCACAGGCATCTAGTTTACTGTGCATCATTTCAAATCTAGACTTCTACATTCTTTTTCCTGATTATAAAATATTTGCAAAAGCTATAGGAAAGCAAGCTTGTGTCCCGCTCAGCAGCAGCGCAGGTGAGCCTGGTGCCGGCACCACTGGCCTGGCGCAGGAGCTCGTCGCCTGCTGCGCTTGAGGCCGGCGTGTGACTCTGGCACAGTCTTCTCCCCATGGCAAGGCTTGGGATCATCTTTCATGTCTGCAGACAGCATGGGCAAGGCTGACTCGCCATTGCTGTGAGCTCTGTGTACCATCACGTGCACAAGCATGTTCGCAGAAACTGCTGCTGTGGTTTGAATTAAGACCTCAGCTTGACTCAGATGGGGGGCATTTCTAAGGTGAGCGCTGTCTTGATCCTGAATATCTTCTGATTGAATTGCAGGAAGCTCTTTGTGGGCGGTCTTGACTGGAGCACGACCCAAGGTAGGTGGGGAAGGGGTGTCAGGTGGGCACTGCAGACAGGGCTCTAGGACCTTGGCCTTCAAGTTGTGTCTGCCCGCCTCTTGCTACTGTCTCAGATGTTTTAAAGGCCTTTTGACATTGTTTTGATTTCTGGGCAGGGCACACTGGAGTTGGCTGGGGCAGAGAGTAAGTGTGTATTTGCTCTGAGACTGTTAATTTGGTATTTCCATCCCAAGTTACAGGGAAGACTTCGGGCTGAGGTGGCTTGTGGAGGCAGACAGCTGTTGTCTGGAGGTGCAGAGGGCGAGGGGCTGGCCGGGCCGTCACTGAGGCCAGAATAGGAGGAAAGAGTGCAGAGGGCGAGGGGCTGGCCGGGCCGTCACTGAGGCCAGATTAGGAGGAAAGAGTGCAGCAAAGTCGGCGCTCCTTGGCCACTGCCAGCATTCAGAATTGTGTTTGCCTTGGCCTTAAACGCTGCCTTCCTGGATGCCCACAAAGTCAGGTTGTAACCGCTGGCCACTGCTGTGCTCACTGGCAGCCCCTCGGATTTACATGAGGACCTCAAGTGTATGTTGGGCAGAATCCCCCAGTGCTTCTTGTACACCGCACCCTCCCCACCTCCAGCCCCAGTTCAGCATTGCTCGGTGCGCGGCCAGTGGACTAGAGGAGCCTGCGTGCCAGCAGCACCGCCAGGCACGTGCCTAATGCTCTGGCCCTGTGTGTTTGTGTTTTCTTCCCGATTTCTGAGCAGAGACTCTGCGCAGCTACTTTTCCCAATATGGAGAAGTCGTAGACTGTGTTATCATGAAAGATAAAACCACCAACCAGTCTCGAGGCTTTGGGTTTGTCAAATTTAAGGACCCAAACTGTGTGGGGACGGTGCTGGCCAGCAGACCGCACACGCTAGACGGCCGAAACGTAAGTGCCCTTCCGGGAGCTCTCACCCGCTGTCTCACCTGTCCTTCCTCTGCTTCATTTTGTCCTGGACTCTGACTGATGTTCGCGTTAGAGCGTGTTTGAACGTGGGTTTGATTGGGAAGGATTAAGCCTTGGAGCTGAGGCTGGATATTGCAGGAGGATACAGGGTGAATGGAGCTGGCGGGGCGGGGCGGGCTGCTGTGCTGTGGCTGCTGTTGTGCTGACACCTTCTTTCCTAGAGAAACAGCCTCTTATTCACAACTGGCTGATTTGAAATTTCCTACAGATCGACCCCAAGCCATGCACACCCCGGGGGATGCAGCCAGAGAGAACACGGCCGAAGGAAGGATGGGTAAGGGGCTGGGCAGGGCGGCCTCCTTGTGTGTTCTCCACTCCACATGGAAAGGAAACGCGTGCCTTCGATCTGCTGTTGTTGCTCATTAGGATTGACAGCGACGCAGGTCTTCTAGGTTGGCACTCGAGCAGCTGAGGATCACCCAGATTTGTCAGTGCTGTGAGTGTGTTATCTCACAGCCAAGACAATTGTTACCAGTCTATCTTAAGAAAAAAAAAATGACAGCTAATGCCGTTGATTGTCAGAAGCCAGTCATCTTTCTTCTGTGCCCTGTGTGCCCTCTGTGCTGGGCCTGGCCCTCCTCAGAGGTGGGCCATCCTTCCACTGCCGGGGCTGGGCCAGGCCGCCTCACAGCTCGTGCTGTGGCCACTCTGCGGCTCCACTTGAGATCTCCTGACGTGGCGACTTGGGTTCTCTGACCTGCGGCCTTGGTGCTTGCCTGGCCGACAGGGCACCGTCCTGGCAGGGGGTCTCCTTGGCATTTGGGTCTCACCACCACCCACACCTCACCTTCCTGCACCCCCCACCACTGGGGCGGTGCAGATGGAAAAGCTCTTACCCTCCCTGCATAACGTGCTGGACAGTGCAGACCTGGAGGCCTGCTGAGGCACCAGGTGCCAGCCTCTCCACAGTGTGGGCAGCAGGGCAGGGCCCAAGAGTCTGCATTTCTAGCAGAATTCCATCTACTGCAGGCTTCAGAACTCTTGGAACAATTCTTTTTTTTTTTTTTTAACCTTTTATTGGGAAACTTTTTAACTACAGAAAAATTAGAAGAGTAGCACAAAGAATACCTGAATATACCATCTAGATTTATCCATTATTAATATTTTATCAAATGTATCTATATGTGTTTACATCCATCTGTGTCCACATACACCATTCCTAAGGACCGGAGGGCGCGTCTCCTAAAATGACAATCCCACCGCACACACCCACCGGCAGCATGCTGGAAAACGGCTGCCGGGAATCCCGTGTCATCTGTGTCTAGGCCCTGTTCCCAGCTCGAGAATTGTTTCACAAGTGTTTCTCATAGCTGGTTTTTTCAGACTGGAATCCAAGGTTCTTATTCCATCTGGTTATTAATTAATCTCTCTAGTTTTTATTAAGATACGATGGGCAAGTAGTAAACTACACCACTTGATGGATTCTGGCCCACGCACACGCTCATGAAACCATCCCGACGTTCATGGCAGTGTGCACTTATCCCCAAAGGTTTATAGTCTCTTAATCCAAAGCAGTTGGGACAACTTAAAATATGATAACCGTGGATAGGGAAAAAAAAAAAGGATGGTTGGTGGGTGGGATCAGGAGAACAGCCCCAGCCTCAAGGGCGGCCTAGGAACTGGACCCGAGGCTCCTGGCTCTGGCCGCCCAGTGAGCAACGAGGGCCCGGGAAGTGGTGTCCCAGAGCAGGCGCCCTTGACAGCGGGAGGCTGGCAGAAGGGGCTGTGTGGTTTGGGCCACTGTTTCACGCGGCTCTTGAGCTGCTGGAGGTTTCCGTGGTCATCTTTGTCACCTGCTAGAGAACTACAGCCTGAAATCCAACTTCATCTCTGCTCATGTCATCGCTGCTGCTGCCGTTCTCCTGCCATCCTAAAGTCCCTGCTTCACACTGGAGTGTTTTTCCACTTTGTAGTGGTTGTAATTCAGAATAACTGAAGGCATGGCACGCACTGTGCTGTGTGTCAGTTTAGCTGAAATTCAGCCTTGCAAAAATGCTGAATCCCTGTCTGCTTGGGTCTCTAGAAAGATGAGAAACGTCTCAGCAGAGCCCAGTGTTGTTGGTTGCCCTTTGGACTTAGCAGGCTTGTGGAGTGCTCTGCTCTGGCTTTCAGCTGACTCAGAACCAGTGCGGATTGAGCTTCACGTCCTACGCAGCTCGCGGGAGGGTTTGGAGGGTTCCCGCGTGAACTAACTGTCCTTCCCTTCTTCAACAGCAGAAAGGACCCAGGAGCGATAACAGTAAATCAAATAAGATATTTGTCGGTGGAATTCCTCACAATTGTGGTGAGACAGAGCTCAGGGAATACTTCAAGAAGTTTGGAGTGGTGAGTTTCTCCCCACCCCAGCAGCACTGTTGGGACAGAGCCGCTTCTGCTCAGTCCTCGGCCTTCTCGGGGCTGAAGTGGCGGAGCCGCAGGTGCGCAGGCCTTTCCCGCTGGGAGCTGTCTCTCTCTCATTTCCCTGACGCCTGCGCTCTCCAAAAAGACAGAAAGCCCAGCCTTTGCCTTCGTGGCCATTTCGCGTCCCAGTAGGGTAGTTCTGCAGTGAACCAGCTTGACAGCCTTCAGGGCAGCCGCCCGATTCCATTGTGAACACCATGGGGTCAAGTGTCAGAGAGGGGCAGTTACACAGAAACGGGGTTCATCGTGGCCTGGGCGAGCCAGCCAGAGCTGATTTTCCAGTGGGCAGGTGGGAAAATGCCCGAGCTCAGTTGAGCCTGGTGCCAGAGGGAGCTGGGACAGCCGGGAGCGGGCCAGTGGGGAGCCCTCCCAGTCACCTGAGGCAAGGGCATGCAGTCACCCAAGGTCCTGCTGGGACTCATGCCATGCCCCGCAGGTCACACGCGAGCCCCGCCAGCAGGACAGCCCTGTGTGCCCGGGTACTGCGCATGTTCATCAGCTGGTGCCTGAGGCCTGGGCCAGGAGTGAGAGGCCCCGAGCGGGGCCTGGGAGCACAGCCTCCACCAAGGAGCTGTGTGTGGCTGCCCCGCCACTTCGAGTAAGGGCCCAGTGTGCCCTTTGCTTCCCGCCGTTTGGGTGGGAAGGGCTTCTGTGGGGTCTCCTGGTTCCCACGTACCCTGCATTCACACATGGCCTGGTTCACACGTGGCCAACATTGTTGGCCCTTCCTGTCCCTCAGCACACATGTGAGCGGGGCCATGGGCAGCCCGGAGGCGGATATCCAGACGCCTGCCCTGGAGCTGCTTCTCACTGCCTGCTTCTGGCCCTGGGAGTGTTGGGGCTCCCGCCTTTCTCAGACAGCAGCCCCATGGAGCAGCTGTTGCCCATGCACCTCCCCTGCTCAAGGAGGGCGCGCCCTATGCTGAGAGTTTGGGTTTGTGGGAACAGGCTGTGCCCTCAGAAGAACACCCACGGTGCTGGCCGTGGTGCCCGAACTGACGCCGCTCTCTCCTTCCAGGTCACAGAGGTAGTCATGATCTATGATGCCGAGAAGCAGAGGCCCCGAGGTAAGGGCAGATCTAGTTTGTCCTCAGCCTTCTCCCTGCTCCTCCCTCAGATGGCAAACTATCTCACCCGCCAGGCACACACAGGTGGCGGCTGTAGCAAACAGCCTCAGGAAAGGACGATTTGGAGACAAATGACTAAAATGTGGGCTCCTCATGTGCACCCCATTCAGCCTGTCTGTGCTTCCCGAGGTCAGACGTCACACATTGTTTTTTGGCTTGTTCTTTTCAAGTTTTTATGACTTGACATGAGTCTCGGCCTGGATTCTGTTTTTCACTGTCCGGAAGAGTGTGGTCCTCCTGCATTTGACCTTCCTTCACCCTCGTGCAGTCCTCCCAGTGTGGCCGGTCTCATTTCGTGTCGTCAGCTGAGTCAGCTGGCTCGGTGTGGAGCTTGGACTTTCGTGATCCATCCCATGCTTTTTTTTTTTTTTTTTTTTTTCCTTTTCTTTTCTTTTCTTTTCCTTTCTTTTTTTTTTTTTTTTTTTTTTCGGTTTTGTTCCCTCTCTGAAGTCAGCAGGGCAGGTGGGAGGAGGGGTGAGGAGTCACCTCAGGGCCTCCCCTCGTTTTCCCTCAGCTTCCTGCCCGCCCATCCATGCTGGTTTGTGGAGCTGGGACGATGGGCGCCCAGTTTCTGTGCCCCTTTTCCGTGGCTGCTGCTGTCTGTCCCGCCCGCTGCCCGCATGGTTTTGGTTCATCGGCTGCTCTTGGCGGCCCCGGGAGCAGATCTGCAGCCTGGGTCTGCCCGCCGCGTCCGTGCCGCCCCCGCACCGGCCCAGGTCAGTCCGGGCAGCCCCGAGCGCCAGGTGGCGCCGCAGCATGCCCGCCATGCTGGAGCATAGTTTGCCATTTGAACCTCCCTCCCCACGGTTAGGAGCGCTCCTCCTCCATGTCGGTTACGCTGTTAAGTCTTAGTCGTAACTTAATTTAGACATACATGCTTAGTGACGTACTTAAGTGTTTCATAGTAAAGTACAGTGATGTTAAGTAAGCTGTTTTTCCTTTTCTCTCTGTGAATTGTGTGTGATTAACGATATCTCTTTAGATTTCTCTTCTCCAGGTGCTAAATTATATCACACAGGTACAGGCCAGTCCCGCAGTCAGAGGAGGGAGCGGCTTTGCTCCAGTGGGGTGTAAACGAAGTTTCAGGTGTTTCTGTCCCGCTTCCTCAGTGGTGATGTCGCCTCTTGACAGCCGCATTCCTAGACAGCGCTCAGGGCGCCTCCCCCAGGACCCAGCGCCTCTTGCACTGTGCCCGGACCAGGCGAGCCCTGTGGTTTCAGACACTCCTGCAGTTTGCGAAAATGTCTACTTCTAAATATGTTGTTTCATTTTCATCACCGATGCCGTGTTCCAAATACTGCCTCTGATCTCGGGAAACTTGAGTGCGCGGGAATCCGAGGGTTGCTTCTAGATCCTCCTGGTCCCCCTCCGGCTGCCCAGAGCTGGCGCCCTTTCTCCTTGCATCCTGTCTTGTCCCATGTGGACGGGACATGGCGAGTGTTGCTGAGTCCACACTCGTGTACGGAGCACTTCGGGGCCAGCGCGTGGCCACATGTCCTTAGCTGTTGGGCTTTGAAAGTGTCCCTTGGGTGTCAGGCGAGTGGAGGGCCAGAGAGACGCCACGGTACTGCTTGGCGGGTCCTCCCAGCGAGTGTGTCCTCTTCCCGTGGCCTTTCCGCATCTTCTGAGATGGGTCTGTGTCCCCTCCCCACCACCTCCTCCCTCTTCCTCTCCATTGACTGAAGGTCATGGCCATGTCCCTGTCGGGGACCCCGCCTGTGTCTCAGGCACACAGTGTCTGTGCGGGTCCCCGCTTGGACCTCCCACGTCTGCCCTCGGCCCGCCTGCTCCAGCCGCTGCCTTGTTCACCTCTCACCCCCTCAGGTCTTCTCCATCCTGCGCTCCTCTCGCTGTGTGCCTTGCCCTCCTGGTCCCTCCGCCTCCTTCTCCTCCTCCTCCTCCTCCTCCTGTCAGGTTGCAGACACTGCGTGCACAGCCACGCTCAGGTGCACACGTGTGCTCAGGACGGTGGGAGGCTCCTGAACCACAGTGACCTTTGTCCCCTCACAGTCTGAGCTGCCCTTTCTGCCCCGTTTCCATCTTTCCCTGCCCCCAGTTTTGCTTGTCCTGTTTCTGCCTGGTCCCGGCTACAGCAGCCCCGGTCCCTGTCTCTTCAGCTTGAGAGGTCCCACGGTGGGCCGCTCCTTCCGGGGGCCCTTGCCTGCTCCCACCCCCACGGCCCTTCTCTGCCGCGCTCATTCACGCCTCACGCCCGTGTCGCACTGTCCCCTGCTGTGTGGTGCTTTGTCACGCACCCTGTGCCTCTGGCGTGGGCAGCCCATCTTCAGCCCGGTCTCAGCTCTTCCACGTCCGTCTTTGTTCTGTGAGGTCTTGGGCAGCTGTCTGCCGCGCACTTCCATCTGGGGAGGGGCTAGTGCTGCCTGGGCCCCGCCTCGGGAGGACTGTGCTTCGCGGCGTCGCGCTCCACCCAGCCGGGGAGGCCTGGAGAGTCCAGCGCACTCCTGCGCCTAGAGGAGGAGACCCGCCCCGTTAGCTGGGGGCCGCGCTCACCCCAGACCCACTAAACTTCGTTTATACTGCCACTCTCGTGTTTGGGAAATGCTAAATTTTTTTTGCCTTTAAAATTTTCTGTTTTGATCCCATGGTGCATCTCGCTCTTGCTGCTGACAGCAGAGTCTGACCTGCTGGAACCCGTTGTGGCCTGTATCTTTGTGCATTGTTTATCTACCTGTATATAATATGCATATATGCGTATGATATGACCTTTTCTAGGACTCCTTGGGCTTACCCAACAGTGTTGGGTAAGCCTAGTGAGGCACCAGCTATGATAGATACTGTACCTGTTAACGCTTTAGAACGATATATGGCTCCTGTCAGCACTAGCTGCAAAGCAAATTGCAAGCCAAGGGGGAGAATCCTGGGTTTCAGAGAAGCAGACACACATCCACGGTGCACACCCCTGACTGAGGTGGAGCGTTCCACGTGGGCCCCCGGCCTGCAGGGTTCACTGGCAATCTCTCCACAGGCGAGAGCCAGAATATTCCAGCACAGGCCTCTGACCTTCCCCTGGGGGGCACTTTGTCTGCCAGTAGTGATGGAGGCCCTCACCGTTCCACTGTCTCCACTGCTGCTTTCTAAGATGAGCTCCTTGTTCCAAATCTGTTCGTGACATGGAGCCCCAGCCCTGGGTGTCTGGGGCAGAGACTTGACTTAGGCCTCAGTCAGCAGAGCCGTCACCGGGAGTGCGGACGTCACCATCTGTCCACTCCGTGTCCAGTCGAGTGGCGGCTCCTGGGGAGGGAGGCAGCCACCCCAGGGGCCCACAGCGCCCCACACACAGCTTAGCTGAAACCCAAGGTCGATCCCTCGGCCCGTCCCTAATACTGTTCATCATCCTGTTTTGTGTCACAACACCCTGCTACCTTGATTCACTCTTCGTCGTTGGCTAGGTTTTGGATTTATTACTTTCGAGGACGAACAATCAGTGGACCAGGCTGTCAACATGCATTTTCACGACATCATGGGCAAAAAAGTGTGTAGTTGTAGTTTTATTTTACCTTAAGACCAAACCAAGTCTTAGGCAACTTAGGGGTTTCACTGGAAAGGAACATTCCTTCACAGAAAGGGTCGGGCGAGTTCGTCCTGTGAACCTTCGCTGCCTAAGGTGGACCTGGGTCTTTAGATGTGAGGAGGGTCCCGTCCTTCCTAAGCACCCTTCCTGCGGGGTGGGCGTCTCTCAGCTTTGCTCCTGGAGCCCTCCCTCTGGGTGACCTGGGACTGGGCAGGGGGAGGGGGTGCTGGGGCCGGGCGGCTGTGGCGGTGTTGGGGCTGGCTCCAGTGAAACCGCAGCGTTGCCTCAGGCTTGGTTTCCACGACCACTCCTTCAGATGTCTGCAAATCCCCATTGTCCGACACTGACCTGTAATGTGATCAGCAAGGGACCTTTGAGAGCCCAGGTTCCGCTTAAAATCGAAAGCACAGTGGAAACATCATGAAGGACTGGTTGTTTGAATTGGGTCACTTACTGTGGAACTCCGGCACCAGCCACATGCTCTCGGTAGTACTCAGCCACCATGCAGTCAAGTGACCTCTGGTTGTGTCATCTTCATACTGTGTTACCCCCGGAGGTGAGAGGGACAGGAGGCCACCCCACCCCCACCCCCAGGCCAGCCCTTGGAAGGTGTGTGTCAGAAAGGGGTCCCTAAATCCTTGTTTTACCTGGACCCTTGGAGGTTCTTGAGAAGTGGACTCTGAAATAAGTAACTGGTAGAAATTCTACAGTGTGGAATTTCTTGCAGTTAGCAAAAGCTTAGGGGTCCAAGTTTTTGCAGGATTCCTGTCTTGGTCCTTTCAAACCAAGGAGCTCCGCTGGCTGTGCCAGGCCGCCTCACACACCGAGTGGGATTCTGACCCGGCCTCCCTGGTGTGGCAGCGTCTCCCGTTAACAGAAGACGACGCTCAGCCCTTGGGACAAGGCCGTGGTGGTTTTTTCAATTAAAATGCCCTGGAGGGAGCATCGCGCTCATTGTCTCCTGCCCCCGCCCTCTGCCCCAGCCCGAGGTCTCCATAGCAGAACTTTTTTAAAAACAGTAGCATGTGTAGTTATTTTTATATACAGGTGGCTTAGATTTGGTTGCAGACTTCATTAATTCCCTTTGAACCCAACTAAAACAGGAGACACAATCCTTGTTCCGACATCCAGTGCAGCTTGTAGTTTAAAATTAGCATGCAGGCTGCATGGGTGCGCGACAGCACAAGCAGAGGTTCAGGGAGTCTGTGCTCAGCGTTTTAAGGGACTACAACGCTGACACTTTGGGGAAAGCATGGTCTTGGTCTGTGGGACAGAAAGTGCTCTGTACAGCGCACACACCTGCTGTCCCTGGGCAGCCCGCAGGTGCCCCCAGCCGTGACTGGTCTGCGCGAGCTCCCAAGCTGGGCGACCTCAGTGTGGGTCTCGCCTTCCAAGCAAGGCAGTCGTTGGAGTCCAGCTTGCCCGGCGCCGACCTTCACTGGTTGGCTGGAGCGACACTGGCCCCTCATGGGGATTTTCTGTTTGTACAGTGTTTGGTCCCGGGCGGTAATTAACCCTCCATGCCAGGCGACTCTGCATTGGTGCATTCAGATAGGAAAGGGTAAAAGAATTTTTTTTTTTTTTTTTTTTTTTAAGTACAAGGACTGCTCTGCTTTGTAAGCAGGAACCACAGTCCCCTAAGGAGAGTGTGTGAGACTCGTTAATTGGAGTTCTTTGAAACGGGTCTCTTGGTCCTGCTGTCGCATTGCCGTGAGCTAACGGGATCCTGTTCCCATCATAGGCGAGTCCTTGGGGCATTGGGCAGGTGGGGGCTTTGTGCCTCGCGGCTGCTGCTGTCTGTTCTCTAACAGGCAGAACTGAGGGATTCTGAACGCGGGATGTGCAGCTCTCCAGACTGAGACCCCAAGGCCGGCTGCAGGCGGATCCATTGTCTCTTTATTCTCATTACAGTTTATCATAAAAATAAGACAAATTCAGGATTCTCAAATGCTGAGGCAGCCCCGGAATTGGGGGAGCTTTGTGTTGTCAGTCCGCCCATATTTTCAAGCAGGCATTAAAGGAAGGTCAGCCACTGCGCCTAGAATAAGTAGGTCAGGCCTGCTCCATCCATTGTCCCCGGCCCTGCACCCTCCTCCTGAGAAGGCTGTGGCTCCTGACACGTCTAGAGAGCAAGGGCCCCGGGCTGCTGAGTGAACACAGTATGAAGATTGCTTACTGATCCAAATGTCCATTTTATTGCATGTTTGTTACTTTTTTTTGTTAGATGTAATGTAAGATTCTCTTATCACATCCATTCCCTCTGACATTATTTTTGAGTTAATTGAGATTCTTTAAGCGTTAGCCTGGGGAAGGTAAGTCTTTATCTTCCATTAGACATTTTAAATTAAAAAATCTAAGTAAAACACCAAGCGTGTTTCTCAGGTATGAGTTAAAAGCACAGGTGGGCGGGCTCCGAGCGGTCCAAAGGGCAATGAGGATGCCGATTGCCGGGAAGATCCTGGTCCCTTTTTGTACCCGTGTTTTCAAGAGGAAGGAGGACACTGCCATTTTACTTGAGTGAAAGACCCTTCATCATGCAGGAGACCCCGAGGGCTCTGGGCTCGGTCCTGCTGCCCCGCAGCGGGTGGGCTCTGTGTGTCTTACAGTTGTATCTGTTGTACCTGAGAAACATTTTTTAAACAAAAAAATTCAACACAAAAAAAATTTTTAAGAAAAAAATGCTACTGGCCTAAATAAGGTTTATAGTTAAGTATTTAGTCTTAAGTTGTAAGATGCTAAGTGTAGTCGTAAGTTACCCGAGGGTGTGTCTAAAGGGAAGGGGGTGCTGGGACTGGCAGCCTCGCCCTAAACCAGAGCTCGGTTTGTTTAGGTGGAAGTTAAACGAGCTGAGCCTCGCGACAGCAAGAGCCAAGCGCCGGGACAGCCAGGTGCCAGCCAGTGGGGGAGCAGGGTCGTGCCCAACGCTGCCAATGGCTGGGCAGGCCAGCCCCCGCCCACGTGGCAGCAAGGATATGGCCCGCAAGGTAAGGCCAAGGCACAAGTGCCTGTGGGAAAATTCCCCTTCTCAGACTCGACCTGGGCATCCTGGGCTCTGCGATCACCATGGCCTCCACACCTCTGCTGTGCATGCACAGAGCCGATGTTGGCAGAGCTGGCACAGCACAGTGTCCTTGAGCCCCCACGAGGTGCCAACTGAGAGCCAGCTTCTGGGCAGCACCCGCAGCCTCCTTAGTAGCGGGGTGGCCACGGCTTCGGTGCCCGTCCGGGGCCTGGGACTCGCTGTCACGGGGAAGAGCTGCAGTGAGCGTCTGCACCTCGCGATCATGTGCCACAGCAGGTCTGAGCAATGAAACCCTGAAAGGGCTGGCATTGCCAAGCTGAGCTCAGAATCAGGATGCTGCCCCCAGGGGGCCATGAGGACCCGGCAGGCTTTGGATCTTTGCCACCTGCCGTTCCCTCTGCAGTGCCATGGGCCCTCTGTGGCCAGACCCATGTGTGGCCGACCTGCCCCCCTCGGAGCTTCCAGCAGCCACAGAACCCCTGGGCTTGGCCGCAGCCTGACCCAAGTTGCAGGTCAGGGTTCCAGATGTGCCTCATCTGGGTCCCGAGACTGGCTTCCCTGCACCTCGTCTAAAATCTTTCTCTCTGGAGCCTCCCTTGTTGGAAACGCAGAGGTGCTGTGGGACGGTCCCTGCCCTCTCGAGGCTTAGAAGTCAGGTTTCTCTGGGTTCCTCAGGTGGGGCCGGGAGGTCACCCGTTCCCCAGTCAGCAGACACAGTGCCTGCCGCCTGTCAGGGCGCAGAGGAAAGTGGCTTCAAGGCTGTTCTACGGGGGTGGGGAGCGCCTCTCTGCTCAGCGTTCAGGGCCTTTGCCCTCAGGACAAACGGGCTCTGAGCACAGGAGGCTCCAGGCTCAGTCCCAGCCCCTGACGTCCATGCTCTGCGGCTCCTTCTCTGCATCGGGCACCTGGGTGGACATGGCGCCAACCTCCTCTTCTGTTCTCTTATCTAGGAATGTGGGTGCCGGCAGGACAGGCGATTGGTAAGTCCTTGTTTATAGAGCAAAGGCGGGGACAGAAGCCACATGGCAGGCTGACTGACCAGACGTCCTGGGGCAGCCAGCAAAGCCTGGTTCCTCTGTCCTGAGTGCTAGAGAGGAAGAGGATGAGGGTCCTGCTGGGGCCTGGATCTGGTTGTGGCCAGGCTGTGTCGTCCAGCGCTCTCTGCCCATCACCCCTGTACTGTGTGTTTCAGGTGGCTATGGACCGCCCCCTGCAGGAAGAGGAGCCCCCCCGCCACCCCCACCGTTCACCTCCTACATCGTATCCACCCCTCCTGGAGGCTTTCCCCCTCCCCAGGGCTTCCCTCAGGGCTATGGTGCCCCGCCACAGTTCAGTAAGTCTAGGGGGCCTGTGGGAGGGCCTCCCGCCTGCTCCGGAGACACCGCGTGGTGGGCGGGGGTGATGGGGAGTCTTATGTTACACGTCCGGCCTCAGCCACAGGGAAGGCCATAGGTGGGATGCCGGCTGGTCAGCAGGTCAGCTGCCACCAGGCCTTTCACCTGCAGATGGGCTCTGTTGCGCGTGGCCTCGCTGGTTATGCTAAAGGGCGACCCAGGCTCCTGTGGGTTGGAGAACTCACTGCAGGAATGTCTGCGCCCGGCCAGTTTTCACAAGCTCCTCAGGAGACGGAGCCTGCCTGGACTTCGTCTCTTAGCCTGGTACTTCAGGATTGTCTGGCATTTGTTTGAGGGTGCACAAGCTCTAATTTTTTTTTCTTTTTTTTTTTGAGACAAGAGTCTTGCTCTGTCACCCAGGCTGGAGTGCGGTGGCGCCATCTCGGCTCACTGCAAGCTCCGCCTCCCAGGTTTATGCCATTCTCCTGCCTCAGCCTCCCGAGCAGCTGGGACTACAGGCGCTGCCACCGCGCCGGGCTAATTTTTTTGTATATTTAGTAGAGACGGGGTTTCACCGTGTTAGCCAGGATGGTCTCGATCTCCTGACCTCGTGATCCGCCCGTCTCAGCTTCCCAAAGTGCTGGGATTACAGGCTTGAGCCACCGCACCCGGCCTCACGAGCTCTCGGTTTTTACTAATTTTCCTGTACACGTCAGTTGTAATTACAGAGCTGAGTGTAAGATCAGCCGACACACCCAGGGTTTTATTTTATTTTATTTTATTTTTTTGTTTTGTTTTTTGTTTTGAGATGGAGTTTCACTCTTGTTGCCCAGACTTGAGTGCAGTGGCCCAGTCTTGGCTCACTACAACCTCCGCCTCCTGGGTTCAAGCAATCATCCTGCCTCAGGGTCCTGAGTAGCTGGGATTACAGGTGCCCGCCACCATGCCCGGCTAATTGTGTATTTTTAGTAGAGAACAGGTTTCACTATGTTGGTCAGGTTGGTCTTGAACTCCTGACCTCAGCACACCCAGAATTTTAGACGGGCCCCCAGGGTGGGGCCTTGGCACCCTCCAGTAGAGAAGAAGGGACACGGGCCATACGTAGGGTGTCCTTTCTAGGAGTCTTGCGTCCCTTACCTGCCTAGCCAGGGATTGTGCCTCACAGCATGCAAGCAGCAGGAATGGTATCATGATCTGATTTCACCTGCAGCCCCTGGGCCCTGGGGGTGTTTTACAGTTGGGGCATATCACAGTGTGAGCTAGTCCTGTCTGGGGGGCTTGGAGGCTCCACATGGCCATGGCACAGGAGCAGGCCGTTCCGCCCTCTGGCCTGGATCAGGCTCTGCACTTGGAGGCCCGTGGGCCAGATGACTGATAGGAGGCGAGCTGGGTAGAACCTCGGCCCACCTGATGTCCAGCAACAGAGGGCAGGGCGGCAGCACCTCCGGCCCGGCAGTCCCTTCCAAGCACGTCAGGATGTGCCCTTGCCTGTGCTGGCAGCTTCCTAAGCATGGGGGCTGGGCATGGGGGCAGGTTTTTGTCTGAAGGAGCGATTTTGCTGTGGGGTTACTTGCTCCTTGAGTTCTTGTCCGAGGCCCACCTGGCGGCTGCTCCGCGACGAATGAGGCAGCCGTGCTGCAGCTCAGCGTCCCACCACGCTCCCAGGAGCATGTGTTTTCTCGGGGGAGCGGCCCAGGACCGTAGCTCTGTGGTCCATTCTGTGGATGTCCACAAGGCCTGGGCATTCTGTGGTTCGGGTGGCAGTCCCGTCCGGGCAGCTCCTGCTGGTCTGCCCCAGCTGCACAACACGTCTTGGGCCTTGCTGTCTTGTGCCTCTGCAGGTTTTGGCTACGGGCCTCCACCTCCACCGCCAGATCAGTTTGCCCCTCCGGGGGTTCCTCCTCCACCGGCCACTCCCGGGGCAGCACCTCTGGCTTTCCCACCGCCTCCATCTCAGGCCGCCCCGGACATGAGCAAGCCCCCAACAGCTCAGCCAGACTTCCCCTATGGTCAGTATGGTAAGTGGTCTCCTGCCATGCCGCATCCCCGCTGGCCCCAGGACCCTGGGCACGGCCTGCCTTCTCCTGCTTCCTTCCCCTGCTGGACGCCCCCCAGCCTTTACCTGCTGGGAAGGGGAGAGGGAGGAGAGGGAGGTGCAGGGGTTGTTGGAGAAACCTTGTGGCAACTCCGGTCCCAGCAGCAGGGAGCGCGGGAGTCTTGGTCGCAGCAGAGCGTTTGTCGCAGGGCCTGCATGTGTGGGAACCTGAGTGGTGACTGGGTCAAGGGAAGTGGGTCCCACGAGGCTGTGATCACTGTCTCAAGGTTGAGGCCCTTGGTGTGGGTCCCGCGGGCACTGGCCCCTTGGTGGGTTCCAGTTGCTGACGTCATCAGCATTCTGCTGGGTCCAGACCCCGCTTGGGGTAGAAGCCGGGTCTGTAGCAGGCGTGGCCTGGATGTGGGCTTCGCCCTGGGCTGGATGGCTGTCGTGGCTTGGATCTGCCTGGACGTGATCTGTAGGCAGCGCATGTGCTTCTGGGGCAGGAGCTTGTAGGGGGCAGGGTCAGCACGGGTCAAGGTCTGCATGTTTGTAGTTCTCGCCCTGCACCGAGCCAGGAGTCACAGCAGCCTTGCTCAGGATCAGTGCGGTGGCCTCAGTGGGCAGGGTTCCAACCACAGTCGGCCCCTCCAGCACCAGGGGTCATTCACAAGCCGGGTTTGAGAACATGGGGCACCCGTCTCCAGGTGGCCGCGGGCTTCTGGGGTGCCTGTGAACACGCTTCCTTTAGGCCTGGTGGAGGCCGGGGCGTGGGAGTTGTTTGGCCGAGGTGCCCGCCCACCCACCTCGCATGGCTCTGGTTCCCCTGCCCCCACGCCCAGGCCTTGGGCCGAGGTTGCCGCATGTGTGGGTTCTTGACCCACCACCAAACCCTGGCGTGTCTGAGACTGGCAGGGGGGCGTGAGGCGCCCGGTTGGGGCGTGGCGTGTGTGTCAGCCGCTGCTCTTGGTGGCGGCTGCTTGGGTTGGTCACCCCGGTCTCGTCTCTTGCCAGGCCTGGGTTCCTATTCTCCAGCCCCGCCGGGCTGCGGCCCACACTTTGTTTACAGTCTTATGGTCAGGCTGAGCAGTGATGTGGCCTAGGTAGGTGCCGCCTCCTTCTCCAGGGTCCTCCCACCCGCCTGCACCGGGAGGTGGACGTGGCTTCCTCTGCCGTCCCGGGCGGGGGTGGACGCTGGCGGTGCCCTCTGGGAAGGGGCCCTTGCCGGTGCCAAGATGTTGGCCACAAGCCTTCAGCGGGCCCAGGATCCCCCAGAGAGAGCCCACGCCCACCCGTGCCCATGTGCACCCGACTGGGAACCCAGAGGTCATGGGAGGGGCTTCCTGCCAGGTGTGCAGTGGGGTGGGGAGCAGCCCGAGCAGCTCTGTCCTTGCGAAGACACCGCTGTCCATGCTCCTGAGGTCGGCTGTGTGGGCCGGACGGGCTGCAGGGTGTGCTGGCCCCTCAGCCAGTGGTGTCACTGGGGCAGGCAGGTTGGGCCCAGAGACCCTTCCCTGACACTTGTCACCAATGGATGTGCCCTGACAGGAAGGACAACGTGGGGTCTGGTCTGCGATGGAGGGGCAGGCCCTGTATCACTGCAAGGGCCCATCAGGGGTTTTCTGAAACTCCAAGAGCCAGCTTTGTAGAAGCCCTGTCCGCCGTGGTACCTCGGGGCATGTGTGTCTCCAACCCCCGAGGCTTCTCCAGCCTCCCCTCGCCCCCCCCTCGCCCAACCACGTCTTCGGGATTGAACAGGGAAGCAGCGAGGTTATGTGGGCCGTGAGGGCTCTGGAAGCCACTTTTCTCTGTGTGCGCCCTGCTCACGTGATTTTGAGGGAGAGAACACGCCCGAGGCTCCTCTCTCTGGCCCAGGTGCTGGCCTCAGAAGGGCCCCACCCCACCCTGTGGGGCCTGTGGACTCAAGGCAGGCTCGGCGGAACTGTGTCCAGGTGGCCACGCTCGATGGCAGTGCCAGCTGCCCGGGGACTGCCCCGAGCTCACAGGACTCTCTCCCCCAGCAGGTTACGGGCAGGACTTGAGTGGCTTTGGACAGGGCTTCTCGGACCCCAGCCAGCAGCCTCCCTCCTACGGGGGCCCCTCCGTGCCAGGGTCCGGGGGCCCCCCCGCCGGTGGCAGCGGCTTTGGACGAGGGCAGAACCACAACGTGCAAGGGTTCCACCCCTACCGACGCTAGCCCGCGGCGCCGCGACGCCTGCACGGCCGACCCAGGATTCCAAACTTGGGAACTCGTGACAATCACAAACGTGGCGGCAAAGTAGCGACTCAACCTTGGGGGGCGGGGGGGCGCGAGGCTTTTGGAGCGGCTGTGGGTGTCGTCTGGACTGAGGTTTTTAAATATTTCTTTCTCTAACCCATCAGCACAATAAAAAAAAGTCACTGGTTCAACAACAGGGTTTAAAAAAAAATGTCTTCAGCTTTAATTCAAAACTTCAGGTTTCTTTTTCTTCCTTTTTTTTGGAAATTATTTTCCTGAGCCTTTTGTTTTACGGTATATTGTAAACTTTTATGTTAAAGAAAAAATATACATTTACAAATTGTGAGATTTTTAAGAGAAATTTTCTACAATGTATACTGGCTTATTTTTTAATTTAAAACAGGGTTTCCGTCGGCACTGGTGGAGGGGGGTGCGCTGTTAGTCTCCTCGCTCCTGGCTTTGGGGGTTGGGACTTGGTGGTCCAGAAACTCTGGGAGCTTCAAGAAGAAATCTACTGAGTGTGTTTCTGTTTTTTGTTTAATTCCTTGCTTTTGTCGACTGACCTGCTTGGTAGTGTCTGAGGTGAACTGTGGGGGTTGCGCACAGCCAGCCACGTGGATCCCACGGCAGCGCCGAACCGGAACCGAGTAGGAAGCCGTTCTCCCCAGGCACGTGGCTTCAGGGCGTTTCCCATTGACCAGTTTGACCCTGGTTTGAATAAAGAGAAGTGCGTTTGGATTAGAAACCACTTTGTGTCCGTTTTTTCCCTCCTTGGTCTTGGCTTGTGCCTACCCTTCCAGTGCCTGGAAAGGTCTGAAGCGTGACGGAGGCGCCCTCACCCTGCCCTTGGCTCTTGGTGGTCTCAGCAGCGCCGAGGGCTTCAGGGCAGAGGCTGAGTGGAGAGCTGGGCCCATCCCTCAGTGGATCTTGCGATGCTGTGACTTTTAGGATATGGCTGCCACCGGTTTTCTGGGGGAATGTGGGCTCCAGGCTTTTCTCATCTCAAGACCTTTAGTCACATCTTTTGCCATGGAAGGTGATACATCCCCAGGTTCTGGGGATTAGGACAGGGGCATCTTTGGGAAGCGATACTCTCTCACTCTGTCAGGGAAGGCGAGACTTATAAAAAGGGCCGGGCGCGGTGGCTCACACTTGTAATCCCAGCATTTTGGGAGGCCGAGGCGGGTGGGTCACCTGAGGTCAGGAGTTTGAGACCAGCCTGACCAACATGAAGAAACCCCATCTCTACTGAAAATACAAAATTAGCTGGGTGTTGTGGTGCACGCCTGTAATCCCAGCTACTTGGGAGGCTGAGGCAGAAGAATCGCTCGAACCCGGTTAGGTGGAGGTTGCAGTGAGCCGAGATCGCACCATTGCACTCCAGCCTGGGCGACAAGAGCGAAACTCCGTCTCAAAAAAAAACAAAAACAAAAAAAAGGACCGCGAAGTCCCAAATTGGAAGCCTACAGCGTGCCAGGCGTGAGACTGCAGGCAACAGCCAGAACCCCTGCCCCAGTTCATATTCTGGGGACAGGGAAGGTTTGGCTTAGTTTGGAGAGAGCCAAGAAAAGGGGTACCTCCCACATCCCTGTGCAGCGCAGCTTCCTCACTGAGACAGGACCCCTCAACGCCTCAGCCCAGGAAGCCAGCTCCATTCCCTGCTGTCAGAGCCTTCTCCCATGTCCTCAGGAGCTGCTGCCCCAGTTTCCAGGAGGGCCAGGCGGGGGCGGCTCTCTCTCCACACCACAGGTCATCATGGTGTTGAGTGTCAACCCCTCCCATCACATTAGCTCCCCCAGCCAAGGGGCAGCACTCACAAAATCAGCTTCCCAGCCAGGACGGTATCTGCTGCAGGAAAATGGGCAACGTGAATGGGCCCCACACAGGTCATGTGCTCCTCGGGATGGAGACTCAGCCCTTCCTGGGTACAGTGTAATTGCTTCCCTTGGGACTGTGGGGATGGATGGCTGGGGAGAGCTCAGCTCCCTGGACAGTGCCACAGCTAAAATCGGGTTCCCAGAGGTTTTGCGCTTTTTTTTTTTTTTTGAGAAGGAGTCTCAATGTCACCCAGGCTGGAGTGCAGTGGTGCAATTTCGGCTCACTGCCACCTCTGCTTCCCCGGTTCAAGCGATTCTCATGCCTCAGCCTCCCAAGTAGCTGGGATTACAGGCGCGCCACCACCATGCCTGGCTAATTTTTTGTATTTTTAATAGAGATGGGGTTGGCCAGATTGGTCTTGAACTCTTGACCTCAGATGATCCACCCGCTTCGGCCTCCCAAAGTGCTGGGATTACAAGCATAAGCCACCGCGCCCAGCCGGGTGCCACATCATGGTTAATAGTCACTTTCAACTTTATACTTAATTCCAGTAAGATACAGAAACATCACTCCTGCTCAAGCCTGTAATCCCAGCACTTTGGGAGGCCGAGACGGGAGGATCACGAGGTCGGGAGATCGAGACCATCCTGTCTAACACGGTGAAACCCCGTCTCTACTAAAAATACAAAAAAAAAAACAAACTAGCCGGGCGTAGTGGCGGGCGCCTGTAGTCCCAGCTACTCGGGAGGCTGAGGCAGGAGAATGGCGAGAACCCGGGAGGCGGAGCTTGCAGTGAGCCGAGATCGCGCCACCGCACTCCAGCCTGGGTGACTGAGCAAGACTCCGTCTCAAAAAAAAAAAAAAGAAACATCACTCCTAGGCCGGGCATGGTGGCTCACGGTTCTAATCCCAGCACTTTGGGAGGCCAAGGCGGGTGGATCACCTGAGGTCAGGAGATCGAGACCAACATGGCCTAGCCAACACGGAGAAACCCTGTCTCTACTAAAAATACAAAATTAGCCGGGCATGGTGACAGGTGCCTGTAATAGCTACTTGGGAGGCTGAGGCAGGAGAATCACTTGAACCCGGGAGGCAGAGGTTGCAGTGAGCCGAGATCATGCCACTGCACTCCAGCCAGGGCAACAGGAGTAAAACTCCGTCTCAAAAAAATAAAAAGTCACTCCTACATAGTTCTAGTTACTCCTCTTCCTTTTTGAGCTATCCTTATTATTCATACTACATTTACATAACAAACCCAGTGATATTCCTAACTTTATTTTTGAGACAGGGTCTTGCTTTGTTGCCCAGGCTGGAATGCCGTTGGCGTGATCACGGCTCACAGCAGCCTCGACGTCCTGGGCTCAAGGCTCAGCCTCCCGCGTAGCTGGGAATTATTGTATTTTTTAATATTTTATGTCCACGTGTACACAAATTTTTGTAAACACATTTTTGTATTTTTTTGTAGAGAGGCAGTCTCGCTATGTTGCCCCTTACTAACTTTATATACAAAATGTTATAGCTGTTAAAGCCTGAATTGTGCTTTTCAGGGAGGTCCTGTCCCTGCTCTGGTATCTGTAATGACCTGTCTGCTTCCCACACGGGGACCTGAACCCCCAAACCGCACCTACGAGCAAACAGTAGGGCGCTCCATAGATACTTGTTGAGGTGGGTGCCATCGTGTAGATGACGGAGCGCGAACCCGAGGCTCAGACAGGGGAGGCGGCGTGTCCAAAGTCCCACTCCGTGGAGGGAGCGGCTCTGCAGACCTCAGGCGGCGGCTGCTCTAATCCCCGCAGCCTGTGTTTTGCCCTCCAGACGGCAGAGGGCGTGTGTTCGCCGCCGGGAAAGCGGAAGCGCGTGTGCGCGCACAGCTGAGGGGGCGGGACACGCCGGCAGTCTCGCGATAACTGCGCAGGCGCGGACCAGAGCGCCCTTTTCTGAGCATCCGGCAAGATGGTGAGTGCTGCGAGTTGGGTAGTCTCTGTCGGGCCTATCCGGCGCCATCCACCCTCTGACCGTCCCGCGGGGGCCGCAGTTCGGCCTCCCGACTACGGCGGCTTGCTCCTGACCCTGGAGGCGGCTGGATGTTGGGGCGCGGGGCGGACCCGGTGGGTGTCGGGACGACGCGGGGTCGGGAAGGCCTGTCCGGGCCTTCATGTCTGGGTCCCCGTAACCCGGAGCCGCGCGTGACCCCCGGGGACGGGTTAAGGCGGTGTGTCCCTGTCGGGTTTCTGTCCCCGGCGGCGCCGCCGCGCGTCTTCCGCGGTGTCCTCGGGCCCGGTGGTCGTGGGAGGTGGGTGTCGGGATCCCGCTGACGCCCGACCCGCGCCCGCGCAGGCAGAGGTAGAGCAGAAGAAGAAGCGGACCTTCCGCAAGTTCACCTACCGCGGCGTGGACCTGGACCAGCTGCTGGACATGTCCTAGTAAGGGCGGCTGGCAGGGGTCGCGGGCGGGGCTGGGCCAGCGGTGGGGCTTGTCCGGGTGCGGGCGGTGGGGCGGGGGTCCGGGGGTCCGAGCGCCTCTGCGGCGGTGGGCGAGCACAGTCTCCGCCCGGGTTTGGGACTGAGCATGGTCTTGTGCCCAGAAAACTGTCCAGAGACGTTGAGGTTTTTACTTATTTTCAACCTGCTCCCCGTTGTTACCTTTTCCGCGGATTGGAGGGTGTAGCCAACGTCACTTAAGATAACGGGCAGCCTTAGATTCTAAGGGCAGTGGCAGTAGCTGGGTCCTGTCCAGGCAGGGTGGTGGTGGGCATCTGGCTTTCCTTTTTATTTTTTTAATTTTTTTTTTTTACTATTTTGAGACGGAGCCTCATCCTGTCTCCCAGCCTGGAGTGCAATGGCTCGATCTCAGCTCACTGCAGTCTCCGACTCCCGGGTTCAAGCGATTCTCTTCCCTCAGCCTCTCGAGTAGCTAGGATTACAGGGGCTCACCAACGCGTCCCACTAATTTTTGTATTTTTAGTAGAGACGGGTTTCAGTGTTGGCCAGGCTGGTCTCAAACTCCTGACCTTAGGTGATCCACCTGCCTCCCGAAGTGCTGGGATTACAGGCGTGAACCACCACGCCCGGCCTTGATTTTTAATTATTTGTAGAAACAGGGTTTCTCTATGTCATCCAGGTTGGTCTTGAACTCCTGGACTGAAGCGACCCTCCCGCCTCAGCCTCCCAAAGTGCTGGGATCACGGGCGGGAGCCACCGCGCCCTTCCTGCCTTCCGCTGCGCGTTTTTAGAGGCCTTGGGCCCGAGCTGTGCGCTACAGCATCTTGTCTGAGACTGTGGTCTCCGGGCCGCTTGTCCTCTGAGTCTGTGCAGTCACACGGTGACTCTTGCATCTGAGGGATGAGTCGCGCATATCTGGCGGGGATGCCAGAGGGACTTGGCGTGTTCATTGCGTCACTACAATGGACAGTGACAAGTCCAGTGCGGCTGTGTCCCTGGGGAGAACCAAGCTTTAGTTCTCTGTCCCCCGGAGTGGGTAGGGTGACCCCAGGCCGGGCCGCTCACAAAACTCTGCCTGGTGCATCCTCTCCAGCGAGCAGCTGATGCAACTGTACAGTGCGCGCCAGCGGCGGCGGCTGAACCGGGGCCTGCGGCGGAAGCAGCACTCACTGCTGAAGCGCCTGCGCAAGGCCAAGAAGGAGGCGCCGCCCATGGAGAAGCCAGAAGTGGTGAAGACGCACTTGCGGGACATGATCATCCTGCCAGAGATGGTGGGCAGCATGGTGGGCGTCTACAACGGCAAGACCTTCAACCAGGTGGAGATCAAGGTGCGTGCGACTGTCCCTGCCAACCGGACTGGGCCTGCGGTGGGCTGGGGTCGCCTGACGCGGGCGGGATCGCCTGACAGCCAGCTCCGCTCTTGGTCTCCTGCAGCCCGAGATGATTGGCCACTACCTGGGCGAGTTCTCCATCACCTACAAGCCCGTGAAGCACGGCCGGCCCGGCATTGGAGCCACCCACTCCTCCCGCTTCATCCCTCTCAAGTAGTGGCTCAGCTAATAAAGGCGCACCTGGCTCCAGTCCTTCGCGGAGCTTGTTCTTCCCGGTGTCCGGGGCTTTGGGAGGGGCCTGGGCCTGGTTCAGGTTTGTGGTGTGAGGAGGTTCAAGCTGGACTTTTAGGGCTGTGTGGGAGTGTTGCGTGGATGGCCTCAGTGTCCAAGACTGATAGCTGTGCAGTCCCCATCCCAGGTCCGCTGCCCCTGCCCCTGTCTGCGGGGACAGCTGTGGAGCTGGGCGCCCAAGCCTAGGTGTAGCCCCATCCCTTTGATCCCCTCAGCGTTCTTGACCTCGGGGCAGCTCCCTGGCCTCACGCTGTCTTCTGGGTGCCCCATGTAGAGGAGGCCCCTCCTCAAGCCCCCCACCTGGCCTGGGCTCTCCTTTCTGGCTTCCCTCCTCTCCTATTGGGAGGGTTCCTGCAGGAAGTGAAGCAGCAGCAGGAAACTGGGCGACCTGAGCCTCTCCCATCCTCACCCCTGCCTGACTCCTCAGAAGCTCCTGACGCCACACTGCTGGAGTCTGCCCTCCCAGCAGGCTCTACAGCTGCAGCCAGCCCCGTCTCCCCAGCCTGGGGCCCCGTGTCCCGTGGCGAGGCTGCACCCTCTATGGCCTGGCCAGCTCTCTCCTTCGTGCAGGATGCTTAAGAGAACAGAACAAGGTGGCCGTGCCTCTGGGCGGGCGGTACCGTCCAGCCCTTCATGGGCTCCCTAATGGCGTAGGTGGGTTGGGGAACGTTGTGAGAACTAACCCCGTTCAATGCCGAAGTCGCCCTCAACCCGGGTGGGAGGTGGTAGCTGCTCAGTAAGCACCCAGCAGAGCGGCCCGGGGATGGCGGCAGCGAGGCCACCCCTTGGGCAGTGGACAGGAGGGTGAGAGCTCAGCCAGGCAGGTGGGGGCAGGGGAGATGTGAGGAGCCCCACCTCATTTCACCCTCAAATGCCCCACAACAGCCTCCTGTGGGCCCTCTTCTGTGATGTCACTCCTTTTTTTTTTATTATTTGTCGCCCAGCCGGAGTGTAGTAGTATGATCATGGCTCACTGCAGCCTCCATCTCCTGGGCTCAGGTGATTTTCCCACTGCCTCCCAAAGTGCTGGGATCACAGGCATGAGACACTGTACCTAGCTCTATCTCCACAGTTAAACATGATTTGTGGCCAGGCGCTGTGGCTCATTCCTGTGATCCCAGCACTTTGGAAGGCCGAGGTGGGTGGATCACCTGAGGTCAGGAGTTGAAGACCAGCCTGGCCAACACGGTGAAACCTTGCCTCTACTGAAAAGACAAAACTGGGGCCGGGCGCGGTGGCTCAAGCCTGTCATCCCAGCACTTTGGGAGGCCGAG
>NW_012105808.1:590832-592875 GCF_000951045.1 Mandrillus leucophaeus
TGGCGTGAACTCAGGAGGCGGAGCTTGCAGTGAGCTGAGATCTGGCCACTGCACTCCAGCCTGGGCGACAGAGTGAGAGTCCATCTCAAAAAAAAAAAAAAAATAACAAAACCTGGGCATGGTGTCTTGTGGCTATAATCCCAGCTACTTGAGAGGGTGAAGCAGGAGAGTCACTGGAACCCAGGAGGAGGAGATGGCACTCTATCCTGGGCGACCAGAGCTAGACTCTGCCTCAAAAAAAAATATGAAAACAAAATTTACTCATGTTCTTACCTCTCAATTTGGAATCGAGTTACAATACAGAGAAAGTGTGGGTCCATGTTTTTCTCTCTGATTGGGAAAAGGTGGGTTGGACAAAGGAAGGATGGCCCAGCGTTATAAGCTTGGGTCCAGTACAGCCGGGACCCCCACAGGCAGCATGAGACTGGACCTGGCTGGCGGGTGCACAGAGGGACCCGCACCTGGTGGGACAATGTGCTGCACTTGGACATGCCTCTCAAGCCCTCCAGTGGACCGGGTGTCCTGGCCAACCCTGCCAGTAAGTAGGGAGACCAGGGAGGCCCCTGAGGGCCTGGACCTGGCTGCATAGTCAGAATTGGGGGCGAGTCTTGGCTGGCAGCGCCTGAAATATGTAGAATATTTGAAAATTCGCCTGTCGGCTGACCTGAACCAACCTGGGCTTGAAACCAAGGGTCGAAAGTTTGCAGTATGGTGTGGCTGCTAAGTTTCCACCAGAGGTCTCTGGGCAGCACTGGCCAGGTTCACTTCAGCATGAACAGCGGAAGCCTGTGCGGGACCCAACTTCAAAGGCCCACCCCAGGTCCAGCTCCAGGAGAGGGAGGGAAGGCATGTGCATGCAGGGCTCATTGTAGTCTCAGTTGTCAGCATTTGGAATTCTTTGTATTTAATGTATTTTTTGAGACAGTCTCCGTCGCCCAGGCTGGAGTGCAGTGGCGCGACCTTAGCCCACTACAGCCTCCACTCCCAGGTTTGTTTCTTTCTTTCTCGAAGTCTCACTCTGTTGCCCAGGCTGGAGTTCAGTGGCATGATCTCGGCTCACTGCAACCTCCACTTCCAGGGTTCAAGCGATTCTCCTGCCTCAGCCTCCCAAGTAGCTGGGACTACAGGTGCGTGCCACCACACCCGGCTAACTTTAGTGTTTTTTTAGTAGAGATGGGGTTTCACCATATTGGCCAGGCTGGTCTTGAACTCCTGACCGTGATCTGCCCGCCTCGGCCTCCCAAAGTGCTGGCATTACGGGTGTGGGCCACCGCACCCAAAGGCCTCCCAGGTTAAAGCAATTCTCCTGCCTCAGTCTCCCAAGTAGCTGGGATTACAGAAGCACCACCCATGCCTGGTTAATTTTGTATTTTTAGTAGAGACAGGATTTCACCATGTTGGCCAGGCTGGTCTCGAATTCCCAACTTCAGGTGATCCACCCTCGGCCTTCGAAAGTGCTGGGATTACAGATACGAGCCACTGCACCCTTCCCGGAATTATTTATTTTTATTTGGTTTTTTTTTTTGGAGACAGTCTTGCTGTCGTCCAGGCTGGAGTGCAGTGGTGCAATCTCAGCTCATTGCAGCCTGTGCCTGTCGGGTTCAAGCAATTCTGCCTCAGCCTCCTGAGTAGCTGGGACTACAGGCGTGTGCCACCACGCCCGGCTAATTTTTTGTAGAGACAGGGTTTCACCGTGTTAGCCAGGATGGTCTCGATCTGACCTCATGATCCGTCTGCCTCGGCCTCCCAAAGTGCTGGGATTACAGGCTTGAGCCACCGTGCCCGGCCTGGAATTCTTTTTAAAAATGAAATTGTTGAGGCGTTTTAGGTGCTTTTTGCCTCAGATAAGCAAAGTGGGAAATGAGTGAATGCCCCGCTGAAACAGCTTTATCTGCAGCATAGTTTTTCAACCCTGACCATTAGAAATCAAAAGTGGTACACCGTGGTGCACACTTGAAGTCTTGCCGAGGCCCTTTTTAAAAATAAACCAATGGAAATGACAGAGCTTTTGAGCTACCAGGTCCATCTGCAGAGTAAATGACA
>NW_012105808.1:592925-594955 GCF_000951045.1 Mandrillus leucophaeus
AGCCCACTACAGCCTCCACTCCCAGGTTTGTTTCTTTCTTTCTCGAAGTCTCACTCTGTTGCCCAGGCTGGAGTTCAGTGGCATGATCTCGGCTCACTGCAACCTCCACTTCCAGGGTTCAAGCGATTCTCCTGCCTCAGCCTCCCAAGTAGCTGGGACTACAGGTGCGTGCCACCACACCCGGCTAACTTTAGTGTTTTTTTAGTAGAGATGGGGTTTCACCATATTGGCCAGGCTGGTCTTGAACTCCTGACCGTGATCTGCCCGCCTCGGCCTCCCAAAGTGCTGGCATTACGGGTGTGGGCCACCGCACCCAAAGGCCTCCCAGGTTAAAGCAATTCTCCTGCCTCAGTCTCCCAAGTAGCTGGGATTACAGAAGCACCACCCATGCCTGGTTAATTTTGTATTTTTAGTAGAGACAGGATTTCACCATGTTGGCCAGGCTGGTCTCGAATTCCCAACTTCAGGTGATCCACCCTCGGCCTTCGAAAGTGCTGGGATTACAGATACGAGCCACTGCACCCTTCCCGGAATTATTTATTTTTATTTGGTTTTTTTTTTTGGAGACAGTCTTGCTGTCGTCCAGGCTGGAGTGCAGTGGTGCAATCTCAGCTCATTGCAGCCTGTGCCTGTCGGGTTCAAGCAATTCTGCCTCAGCCTCCTGAGTAGCTGGGACTACAGGCGTGTGCCACCACGCCCGGCTAATTTTTTGTAGAGACAGGGTTTCACCGTGTTAGCCAGGATGGTCTCGATCTGACCTCATGATCCGTCTGCCTCGGCCTCCCAAAGTGCTGGGATTACAGGCTTGAGCCACCGTGCCCGGCCTGGAATTCTTTTTAAAAATGAAATTGTTGAGGCGTTTTAGGTGCTTTTTGCCTCAGATAAGCAAAGTGGGAAATGAGTGAATGCCCCGCTGAAACAGCTTTATCTGCAGCATAGTTTTTCAACCCTGACCATTAGAAATCAAAAGTGGTACACCGTGGTGCACACTTGAAGTCTTGCCGAGGCCCTTTTTAAAAATAAACCAATGGAAATGACAGAGCTTTTGAGCTACCAGGTCCATCTGCAGAGTAAATGACAAAGATGTGTGGGACTGCACCCATGGTGAGGCAGCTAGCTGCCAACAAGCTGCAGGGCCCCTCCCCGAGGAAAGCATAATGGGAATGGGTGCTGGGCCTCACTTTGCTTTTGCAGAGCTTTACTGGCACCCAGCTGTGCCCATTCATACCTGTATTACTTCTGTCGGGCAGACGCTGAAAATTTACTGTTTGGACCTTTACGGGAAATTTCCTGTCCATAAAAGCCCTCCCTGCACACGCCCCTGTCTGGCCAGCACTTGTGCTAATGGGTAATTCCCTTGGTTTTCTGCAGTTGGAATCCAGCATGTGTGATCAGGGAAAATACATATTAGTATTTAAAGCAAAAAGATACTGCCCTCCCCCCACCCCAGTTCAGAGAGACACGTCTTGGTGGCCAGGTTGCGCCCTAGGTCCACAAGCATTTGCGGGGTGTCCAGGAGGGGGGGTGGGAGCCCTTAACTAGCACTAGGGTGCCACTGCTGGGCCCCACTCCCAACTCAAGGCCCAGGCTCTGTCTTTAGGCCTCTCTGGCCACATCCACACTTCTGTTTCCTTTTTTTTTTTTTTTTTTCTGAGACAGAGTCTGGCTCTGTCGCCCAGGCTGGAGTGCAGTGGCACAATCTCAGCTCATTGCAAACTCCGCCTGCTGGGTTCAAGCGATTCTGCCTCAGTCTCCCAAATAGCTGAGACCACAGGCGTACGCCACGACGCCGGTTAATTTTTTATATTTTTAGTAGAGACGGGGTTTTGCCATGTTGGCCAGGCTGGTCTCGAACTCCTGACCCCAAGTGATCCACCCGCCTCGGCCTCCCAAAGTGCTGGGATTACAGGCGTCAGCCACCGTGCCCGGCCCCACGCTTCCGTTTCTACCCTCTGGTCCCACACCCCGCTCCAGAACCTGCGTGGACTCTCCGAGACCTGCCTGGCCCCGTCCGTGCCGTCTCAGGCCGC
>NW_012105808.1:597237-611506 GCF_000951045.1 Mandrillus leucophaeus
TGCCCGGCCACCCAGCCCGCGGCGGGCCCGTCTCTATCCTCCAACGATGACTTGGTGCCTTCTCCGTCCCCACCCAGCTCCCAATGGGGGCCGCCCCTGTTTCTGCCTGTAGCCCCTGGCACAGAGGAGGCATCAAGGGGGCGGGGACAGCTCGAGGTCAGACTCAGAAGGCTCAAAGACACTGCAAGAGTGAGCCCTGTGCCAGGCTGCGGACTTGCGGGGGGTGTCACAGGACAGGGGTGGGAGAGTGAGCATTTGATGGAACTTCCCCTTTTGCCCAGCAGCAGTAGGGGGCGTGGAGGATCCCAGGGAGGAGCCTGTGTCAGGGTCTTCGGCTAGGCCCTGCTTTCTGCGATGGGAGAAGGGGGAGGCCTCTCTCAGCCTCCTGAGGTCCTAGGGGACTGTGGAGGGTTCTTGTGGCTCTAAAATGTCTAGTGATGTCTGAGTGTGACTGTGGTTCAAGGATTTACAGGGTCAAGGATTTTAGTGTGTGTGGGGGGGGATTCGGGGACAACGTTTTGGAGATTTGGGGCCAAGGGCATCTTGGCTTGGGGTCTCAGCCCCCATGTACCCTCAACCCTCCAGGCCCTGGCCACCCCCAGAGGGATAAGGAGGGAGGCTCAATGTCACTCCGGAGGCTTGGCTGGCACAGGTGAACTCAGGCAACGTGTTCCCTGGCCTAGGCCTCAGTTTCCCCATGTATACAAGAACAGGACTGACCTTGGATCCCCCAAACCCCTGCCTGATGGGGGTCTGGGGAGCTGATACATCTGAAACTAAACAGGAGGTGGGACTTAGTTCCTCTTTGGGGAGAAGCAGGGATGATCCAACACACCCTCCAGTAAACGAGACTGGAAACTGAGGCCAGAATGAGACATGCCCAGGGTGACACAGGGACCTCAAGGCTGAGCTGAAGCCAGGGCCCTGGGCTCTGCATCCCCCACCCCATTCCAGCCTCGCCCAGCTCTGCCCTGGCTTGACCTGGTCAAGCCCCACCATGCACCCTACCCCATGGCTCCACCAGACACCCCCTGTGTCCCAAGCAGTCGTTCATCTTCCCTCAGCCTGGAACGCCTCTCCTCCTGATCACTGCTGTTCACTTCTCAGGGCAGCCTTCCAGCCTCCAGAAAACAAAATCCCCTCTGAGGCGGGCAGGGGTCAGGAGTTTGAGACCAGCCTGACTAACATGATGAAACCCCATCTCTATTAAAAATACAAAAATTAGCTGGCATGGTGGCGCGTGCCTGTAATGCCAGCTACTGAGGAGGCCGAGGCAGGAGAATCACTTGAACTCGGGAGGCGGAGGTTGCAGTGAGCTGAGATGGCGCCACTGCACTGCAGCCTGGGGGACAGAGCTAGATTCCATCTAAAGAAAAAAAAAAAGAAAGAAAAAAGAAAAGATCCCCTATGTCTGCCCACTGCACTCCCTCCCCAGACCCAACCAGTGGGGACAGCTGCGTCCAGGTCTGGGGGCTCCCAGACAGCCAGGCATAAGTGCTCTCAGCCCCTGGCAGTGCTGGCCCAGGACAGAGCCCTCAGGGTCTTCAGCTCAAGGCCCAACAGGAAACAGCACGGGTCCTCCCGTGCCTTTGTTCTGCGGGGCATTGAACGCTCAGACCTTCCCACCCTCTCCTGTCATTCCCTGCACCAGCCCTTGCAGAATCTTCCGCCTCCTCCCCATTTTACAGAGGAGGAAACTGAGGGTTGAGCGGCGAATTATTTGCCCTGGCTGCTCAGCCCGGAAAAAAAACCACTTCTGGCCCTGGCCGCCTCCCTTTCTGTGCTGTGAGCCTGTGTCCAGAGCAGGAAGGGCTGTTCCCAGCTGCAGGTGCGGGCTCTGTGTGTTAAACCTTCAAATGGCCTCCAGGGACCCATGGAGGATCCAAGACACCTGGAGATGGGGACTCCTGCGACCCCTGGCCCTTCCCTCCTCTGGCCTTCGGTCCATGAGGGTGAATTAAGAGTGCGACCGACCGGGGCAGAGACACATGGAGACAGAGATTGAGAGACAGAGAACAGAGGGGGAGACAAAGAGAGAGGGACGTGGGGAGCACTGGAGTTACAGGAGGATCTGACGCTCTGCTGGGGAGACAGGGAGAAATGTGGGGAGATGCAGGGTCCCAAGTGCTCCCCAGTGGCCCTGCCCCTCCTCCCCTCTCCCCTCCCCTCCCCACCAGGCAGGACCCTCAGGGAGCTCCAACCTGGACCCGAACCCTGTGCCATCCTGGTGCATCTGCACCAGGCCAGGCTGGACCTGTGGGGTGGGGGCAGGCCTGGCCCCAGCCCGGCCACTGCCCTGGAAACCCCTCCTCCGCTAAGATGCTGATGTAACATCCAGGATTTGACGTTTTACTCTCCAATTGTGCAAATCCAGACGCAGGAGGTTTTAAGAGGCCGTTGCACCCTGCAATAAAGTGGGGGACACAGGAATCTTGGTCCTCGGCGTACCCTCTTCCCTCGGGGTGTTTCGCCCCCCCGCACACACAGCCCCTGAGCCCGCGCGGAGGCCCCACGCCCGGCGGCTGCCACTGGTCTCCGCCCCGGGCCGCCATTGGCTGTTGCCATGGCACCAGCCCGTCTTCCCGCGCCTTCATTGGCTGTCTCGTCCGCATCCCGCATCCCGCATCCTCCCCCGCTCGCGGTGGTCTCGCCCAGCGCTAGGAGCGGCGGCGCCGCCTGCCCAGGCCCGGACCGGGCTTTGTCCGCCCTGGAGCCCCTGCCTGCGCCGCGGAGACCCCGGAGCCGGCGCTCCGAGGCCACCCCGGGCCGGGATTTCCCGTGGGGCCCGCGGAGCTGCGCAGAGGGAGGAGGCTCCAGGCCCGGGCGCCCCGCCGGCCCAGCTTCAAGTAAGCAGGTGTGTGTCCTCGGGGTGGAGGGCAGGGGGCGCGACCTCCGCCTCGCGTCGAGGTTTCCATCCCCGTCTCTCTGCATTGCCCGTCAGCGCAGACTCTGGACCCTCCGTTTCCCTAGGCTGGGGGCTGCAGGGGAAACTGTGTCCCCGGTGAGCTGAGCGTCAGCGTCTCTGCAGCTGGTCCCGCGCACACACCCACTCACGGGCTTCACCATCCGGACCCCCTTGAGGTGATCGGAGGGAGGGATGGGCAGGCCTGCTGTGTGTCTTGGGGGGTGTTGCTGTACCTCTCTGGGCGTCAGTTTCCCTCTCTGGAAAGAGGGGGTTTGGATTAAAGGAAGGAGAAAGGCCCCTTTGGGCCTGACTTCCCCCACCTGTGCCTCCCTCCCCTGAAATGCAGCCCACTCAATAAGACCAGCCCCCAGGAGGCTACACGATGCAACCTGGGGGTGACAGGTAGGCAGAAGAGCTTCGTGGAAGAAGCTGCACTGTGTGGGATGGCAGGACTTAGAAAAGGTGCTCTAGGCAGGGCGACTGCACGTGCAAAGGCCTGAGAGAAGAGAGCCTCCAGCTTCTGAGTGAGTCGTGGTGTACATGGAGGAGTCAGAGCTTATCCTGAGGGCACTGGGGAGCCATGGAAGGTGTTTGAGCATGGGAGAAATGGGATCTAGCTTGTGACATTTAAAACTCCCTCTGGCTGTGCACAGGGGATTGTGGGAGGCTGGGAAGAGGCTGATCAGAATGTCCTGACAGGGGTGTCAGGAGCTGGGGGAGGCACGATCCCTCTGGGCAGAGCTTGGAGGAACTAACTCAGTCTGATGAGGACGCAGAAGTGACCACCAAATGTGGGGAGAAGGAAGGTGTCTGAGACTTGGCTTGGGTCAGCTGAGAAGAGCCAGGTGGGGAGGCCTGGGTTTGGGGAGCAGGAGGCAGACGTGTGTTACTTTGCACTTCATCTGGTCCTTCCACCTGGCTGGGTATGGGATGGTGACCTCAGCTAGAACATGGGGCTTGAGCCAGACCCCAGGGTCTCCCTGCATGTAGCTCCCGACCCCAGACCGGATCCCCGGTGGAGACCTGAACAGCTTTGGACATCGTCGGATCAGGGTGGGAGGTGACGGCTGCCAGCCTCTGCCATCTGACTTCCAGTCTCTGTGCCCCTCCCACCCTGCCCTTGGGCACTCCTGCCCTGCAGGTTCCTCAGAGGGGCAACCCAAGGCCAGAGAGGGGCGGGTCTTGTCGGGCCTCCAGCCTGGACTTCCCACCCCCTCTGGGGCAGCGTCTGGGAGCCAGACCTCGGTTCCTAGGGCCTCATTTCTCCCTCTGGGAACAGCCACATGGTGGCCCCTGAGACTCAGACCAGAAAGGAGCCAGATGACATGGAAAGCCACACACTGGGTCCCCTGAGCAGGCCGGGACAGCCTGACCCTATCCTCCCACCTGGGACTGAGGCCCCACCTCTACTCCTGTCCCAGCCGTGCCCCTAGTGACATCTGGGTGGGAGGGGAGAGGATGAGGGGGCACCTGGGGGTCAGAGAATGAATGACAGGTGAATATATGTGTGTTGCCAGGTGGAGGAGGGAGGGGAGAAACAGGCAGGCCGGACAGGGCCGCTGTGAGGAGGGGGCTCAGGCTGGCAGGGGGAGGTGGCAGAGGGATGGGCTGCCATTGGTACGTCTGAGACAAAGGCGGAGGGAGGAGGCGAGCGCTGATGGGAAAGGAACAAAGAGGGAAGGGGGGCGTGAGGAGGGGCTCCGGCAGGAGGGCCGAGCCGAGGGAGGAGGCACCGGCCAGCTGGACAGAGGGAGGAGGCCAGGCTGGAGCCAGAAGACGGCCAGAGGCACAAAGAAGCTAGCGGCACTGGCAGAGCCAAGGGATGGGGCAGGGGCTGCCGGGGCCAGCAGGGAGCAGCTGAAGGCTGCGCAGGGGGTGCGGGCCACACAGGTAGCCACCCTGAGCCCAGCCACTGATGGAGGGGGCATGGGGCTGCTGCGGTGATGGTGGTGGGCTTGGGTCCATCTGTCCTGCCGTTTCTGCACATCTTAGGTGTCACCCATTGGCATCATGGTGTCTTTATTGTCCGTCAGCAGGGACAGCTGGTGGTCTGTCCGCCCCGCGTTGTCTGACTGTCAGCCTCTGGGCAGGCTGTGCTTTTGTGGGGGAGGGTCCTGTCTGTCTGTCTGTCGCCCTCTCTGGCTGTGAGCCTGGGGGTGCTGGGCTGGCCAGTTGGCTCGCTGGGTTAGGCTGTCCCAGCTGTCTGTGTGTTTGTCCGGCTGTCAGGATGTGTCCTGGGGGCTGGGAAGGAGAGGCCGTCCCATCGTCTGTCGGTCGACTGGTCAGTTGGAGGTTCAGCTGTCTGTACGTCTGTCTGCTGGCCCCTCTGTCTCCCGTTGGGGTCACCTCTCACTCCACCTGCCCCTCTGCGCCCGGGATTCCCTGGCCAGCACCACGTGGGCCTGTACTTGTCCACACCAGTGACTCCTGCCTGAGACCCCCAAACTAGGATCAGGCAGGAGGGCTGGGGCTTAGGTCAGGGGCTGTCCGGAAGGCATCACCGTGCCCTCCCCAGACCCTCAGCTGAACCCTCTGACCCTGTGATCCCAGACGCTGCAGGAGCTGAAGATGGCGAGCTCCGTGGCACCCTACGAGCAGCTGGTGCGGCAGGTGGAGGCCTTGAAGGCTGAGAACAGTCACCTGAGGCAGGAGCTACGGGACAACTCCAGCCACCTGTCCAAGCTGGAGACAGAGACGTCAGGCATGAAGGTGGGGGCCTACATGGAGGAGGTGGGCTAGGGTCCCAGGGGGTGGCCCCCGGCAGCCCAGTGCAGTGGCCGATGCCTCCCTGCCCTCTTTCCTGCCCCTGCAGGAGGTCCTGAAGCACCTACAGGGAAAACTGGAGCAGGAGGCCCGAGTGCTGGTGTCCTCGGGGCAGACGGAGGTGCTGGAGCAGTTGAAGGGTGAGCAGTGGGGCCACCCGCAGAGGGAGCGGGAGAGGCTGGGGGAAAAGGCAGACAGGACCTCTGACCTCCGCCCTCTCCCCGCCCATCCAGCCCTGCAGATGGACATCACCAGCCTGTACAACCTCAAGTTCCAGCCGCCCGCCCTGGGCCCGGAACCTGCCTCCCGGACCCCCGAGGGCAGCCCGGTACACGGCTCCGGGCCTTCCAAGGACAGCTTTGGGGAGCTGAGCCGGGCCACCATCCGGCTGCTGGAGGAACTGGACCGGGAACGGTGAGCGGGCGTGGGAACCGAGCCTCGGGCAGCTGGTGACTGACTCCATCCCCAGCGGGCTCTGCCCTCTAATTCACCCACCCGCATATGTCTCTGCCCACACCTCACATGCCCCACCCACTTGCATATGGCACCGCCCACCGAACAAACCCCACCCACCTCGAAGCTTCTTCCCCACGTGGCCTCCCTCCCCTTCTCCAACCCGGCTGACCTTCTCCAGCCCGGCTGACCTCAGCGGGAGTGCAGAGAGGATGGGGGACGTTCCTGGCTGAGGGAAGGTCTCCTTGGAGACGTCCCCAGGGGTCTGCGACACGCAGGCATTGCCATGGACTGGGCTGTGTCCGGTGCCAGGGCTCAGCCAGGCCTGGAGCCAGAGGGGCTCAAAGCAGTCTTTGTAAAGACAGAGTTGTGGCCCGAGAAACATGGGCTCAGGGCCAGCAGAGGGAGGCAGGGTCCGGGCACCGTGTGCAGCTGGGAGGGGTCGTGTGTGGTCAGATGGGGCCATTGAAGAGCAGCATGGAGTTGTCTGTACTCTGCTGTGGGACCTCACTCAGCTCCCCTAAACCCTCCCAGCCTAAGACTCCTGCCCTGTAAAATGGGAATGGCCGTGTCTCCCGTGGGGTTAAGGGAACTCTGTGTTGCACCTGCTGCTCTTTGAGCCTGAAGCTACCTTGTAAGCTGGAGGGAGATTAGCACTTATCTGAGACGTATAAGAGGCAGAACAGCCTCCCTCAGTCTCTCTTCAAGCAGGAGAATTTCCAAAGAAACTGCTTTCTCTCTCTCTTTTTTTGTTTTTGTTTAATACGTATAGTTTGAGACAGGGTCTCACTCTGTCGTCCAGGCTGGAGTGCAGTGGTATGATCATGGCTCAGTGCAGCCTGGACCTCCCGGGTTCAGGTGATTCTCCCACCTCAGCCTCCCATGTCAGGGAGAAGCTGGGACCACAGGTGCGAACCATCATGCCTGGCTAAGTTTTTGTACTTTTTTTTTTTTTTTTTCCCCCGAGACGGAGTCTCTCTTTGTTGCCCAGGCTGGAGTGCAGTGGCGCGATCTCAGCTCGCAGAAACCTCTGCCTTCCAGGTTCAAGCGATTCTCCTGCCTCACCCTCCCAAGTAGCTGAGATTACAGGCACGTGCCACCACGCCCGGCTAAGTTTGTATTTTTAGTAGAGACGGGTTTCACCATGTTGGTCAGGCTGGTCTCAATCTCCTGACCTTGTGATCTGCCCGCCTCCCAAAGTGCTGGGATTACAGGCGTGAGCCACCGCACCCAGCCAATTTTTTGTACTTTTTGTAGAGATGGGAGTTTTACTATATTGCCCAGGCTGGTCCTGACCTCCTAGGCTTAAGCAAGCAATTTGCCCGCATCCACCTCCCAAAGTGTTGGGATTACAGGCCTGATCCGTGAGCCACCACTCCCGGTCTTTATTTATTTATTTGTTTGTTTATTGAGATATGGTCTCGCTGTCACCCAGGCTGGTGTGTGGTGGTGCAATCACGGCTCACTACAGTCTCAAGTGATCCTCCCGCCTCAGCCTCCTGAGTAGCTGGGACTAAAGGCACGAGTCACCACGACCGGCTATTTATTATTTTTTTTTGAGACAAAGTTTCCTCCTTGTTGCCCAGGCTGGAGTGCAATGGTGCGATCTCAGCTCACCGAAACCTCTGCCTCCCAGGTTCAAGGGATTCTCCTGCCTCACCCTCCCAAGTAACTGAGATTACAGGCATATGCCACCATGCCCAGCTAATTTTGTATTTTTAGTAGAGACGGGGCTTCTCCATGTTGGTCAGGCTGGTCTTGAACTCCTGACCTCAGGTGATTCTCCCGCCTCAGTCTCCCAAAGTGTTGCGATTACAGGCGTGAGCCAACGGGCCCGGCCGACCGACTATTTTTTTATTTTTTATTTTTATTTTTTCCTTTTTAGAGAGGGAGTCTCGCTATGTTGCCCAGACTGTTTTCTCCCGTTTAATTTTTTGCATCCCCCAATTAATTTCAGTACCCACCCCCCTTACCTTAGCGCGGGGAGCGCCACGGGAGACATTGCCATGTTGCCTGTTAAACTTGGCATACAGGGCCAGGCGCGGTGGCTCACGCCTGTAATCCCAGCACTTTGGGAGGCCGAGGCGGGTGGATCACGAGGTCAGGAGATCGAGACCATCCTGGCTAACAAGATGAAACCCCGTCTCTACTAAAAACAAAATACAAAAATTAGCCGGGCATGCTGGCAGGCGCCTGTAGTCCCAGCTATTCGGGAGGCTGAGGCAGGAGAATGGCGTAAACCCGGGAGGCGGAGCTTGCAGTGAGCCGAGATCGCGCCACTGCACTCCAGCCTGGGCGACAGAGCGAGACTCCGTCTCAAAAAAACAAAACAAAACAAAACAAAAAACCAAAAAAAAACTTGGCATACAGTAAGCGCCAACAGGTGAGTACAGATATCAAAATAAACACATATACATGGCTCCGCCCCCACTGACTTGCTCCCCCAGGTGTTTGCTGCTGAATGAGATTGAGAAGGAGGAGAAGGAGAAGCTCTGGTACTACTCTCAGCTGCAGGGCCTGTCCAAGCGCCTGGACGAGCTGCCGCACGTGGAGACGGTGAGCGGGCCGGGGAGAGAGGGGGCAGCACGCCTGCCCACCTAGGTTGCAGGAAGCGGCGTGGGGAGGAACGGGGCGTGGCCCAGGCGCCCCTCACCGTGGCCCGCCCGCCTGCCTTTCCCAGCAGTTCTCGATGCAGATGGACTTGATCCGGCAGCAACTTGAGTTCGAGGCCCAGCACATCCGCTCGCTGATGGAGGAGCGCTTCGGCACCTCGGACGAGATGGTGCAGCGGGCACAGGTGCGGTGGTGGGCGGGGTGGGGCGGTGCGGTGGTAGGTGGGGCCCTGTGCCAGTGGGCAAATCAGAGTGCAGAGATTTATTATGGGCGGGGTCTGGGGTACTGGGAGGTGTCTCATGCCTCCTGGGTTGGCGGGTTGGGGGGGGGGTTCTGGTTCAGGAGGCGGAGCCAGAGAAGCTGGAGGTGTTGGTGGGTGGAGTCGGAGGAGTCTCAGAGCAGAGCCTGAGCACAAGGGTGGTGGGGTAGGACAGTGGAAGGTGGCGTGGCCTGTGGGCAAGGCCAGATCAGTGGGTGGGTGGGGCCTAGAAGGATGAGGTCTAGGTTCTGGGTGGAGCCCAAATGGGAAGTGGGAGGAGTCAGAGCCTGGGATGGGCTAGATAAGGGCAGGGACTAGAAGGATAAGGTGGGGTTAAGACAGTGGGTGGGGTCATATCTTAGGAGGCAGGGCTTAGGGAGCAGGCAGGGCTGGATCAGGGAGAAGACAGAGTCAGAGCCCAGGGGCGAAGTCATCCCAGGAAGGGGTGGGGTCAGGGCCTGGGGCGGGGTCACCTCAGGAAGAATCAGGGTCAGAGCCCGGGGTGGGGTTTTCCCAGGGTGGGGTCATCCCAGGGAGAAGGCGGGGTCGGAGCCGGGGGCGGGGTCAGCCCCAGCACTCGCCCTCCTGTTGTCCTGAGCAGATCCGCGCCTCGCGCCTGGAGCAGATTGACAAGGAGCTGCTGGAGGCACAAGACCGAGTGCAGCAGACAGAGCCCCAGGTACCGAATGGGGCAGAGCCAGGGCCCAGGGGTGGTGTCGGCCCAGGCAGAAGGGGGCTCCTAGAGTCCTGCTCGCCCCCACCCACATCATCATGGGCGAGCAGGCTGGGTGCTTTTTGGGGTGCTCTGGGACTGTTTCCCCCACCCTGGTCCTCTCCCTGCAGGCCTTGCTGGCGGTGAAGTCTGTGCCGGTGGACGAGGACCCGGAGACAGAGGTCCCCACACACCCTGAGGATGGCACCCCTCAACCGGGCAACAGCAAGGTGAGGGGGAGGGCGGAACGGGGGCAGGCGCAGCTGTCTGGGCTGGGAGGGGGATCAGGTCTGCATCCTTGCCAGATGTGGTGCCCTCCCAGGCCTCCATGCAGCACCCCATTGGGTGTAGGAAGGCCCCCCCTGGCGTGCAGCTTACAGAGAAGCTGGGGACCTGGCGAAGTGGATGGGGAAACACATCCCGTAGCGGGGGGCTGAGTGGGGCACCATAGATGTCCCTGTGGAGTCCCTTGGCTGAGTGCTGCCACCCTAGGAATGCCAGGTGAGGGGGGCCAGCCTCCCCGAAGCACGTGTGCAGCCTCCTGGCACCACCACCCCCCATCCGTCCCCAGTTGTGCGTGGGGTCACAGGGCTCCCACCGGGTTTCCAGGTGTGCAGGGGCAGGTGAGGGACCCCACCCTGACCCTGTCCTCCCCCTAGGTGGAGGTGGTCTTCTGGCTGTTGTCCATGTTGGCGACGCGCGACCAGGAGGATACAGCACGCACGCTACTGGCCATGTCAAGCTCGCCCGAGAGCTGCGTGGCCATGCGCCGCTCGGGCTGTCTGCCACTGCTGCTGCAAATCCTCCACGGCACTGAGGCCGCGGCCGGGGGTCGCGCCGGGGCCCCAGGAGCACCGGGCGCCAAAGACGCACGCATGCGCGCCAACGCGGCGCTGCACAACATCGTCTTCTCGCAGCCGGACCAGGGCCTGGCGCGCAAGGAGATGCGCGTCCTGCACGTGCTGGAGCAGATCCGTGCCTACTGCGAGACCTGCTGGGACTGGCTGCAGGCCCGAGACGGCGCGCCCGAGGGAGGCGGCGCCAGCGGCGGTGAGTGCCTGGCCTGGTGGGCCCCCTCTGCGCAATTAACGTGCAGCTAGGGCTTCCCGGGGGGTGGGCGACTGAGGACCTCCAGCCTTTGCTGCGTGCCTTCTGGAGTTGGAGGCTGCAGTACCAGGCCGAGGCCTGTGGGGGCCTTTGACGTTGGGAGAAGACCCGCCCATGATTGTACCTGCACAGAGTAAACGCTCCCTAAGTCGTTGAATCATGGATGGATCGTGGGTAGCTCTCGAAAGTTGGGTGCAGACTTGGAGATTCTTTTTTTGCAGTTGATCGCAAAGTTAATATGGAGGCCGGGGGCTGGGACTCACACCTGTGATCCCAGCACTTTGGGAGCCTGAAGCAGGAGAATTGCTTGAGCCCAGGAATTTGGGGCTGCAGTGAGCCGAGATCATGCTACTGCACTCCAGTCTGGGCAACAGAGCGAGACCTTGTCTCCTAAGTTTTATTAAAAGGACAGCAGCACAGCTAAAAGGTGTGGTGCTCCAGAAACTACCTCACCTCCCTTCCCAAGGCTGAGGGAGGGAGGCCACCCCGTCATCCCATCTTAGAGAGGCTGGGAAACGAAGCCCCAGCTTTGCAGCCATTTGTAAAGTTCCTGGGATCCTTCAGGCCTAGGGGGTGGGGCGGGGGGAACCTTCCGGAGTCAGCTGGGACATTTCCTGGGAATGGGGGCTCTGATCTGGTCTCTGTGCCCACAGCCCCGGTCCCTATCGAGCCGCAGATCTGCCAGGCCACCTGTGCGGTTATGAAGCTGTCCTTTGACGAGGAGTACCGCCGTGCCATGAACGAGCTGGGTGAGTGTCCCAGCTCCTCTGGGGAGCTGTCCTCCAGCCCCTGAACAGCTCCTCAGCTGCTAAAGGGACAGAGGCTGGGTCATCTGAGCTTGTGTGGTCAGGATGGGGATTGGAGCCCTATGTGGCGGCTTACGTTTGAGGACATTGCAACATCTTCTCTTTGTCAATATCAAAGTAATTGAGGCCGGGTGAGGCTGCTCATACCTGGGAGGCTGAGGCGGGAGGATCACTTTAGCCCAGGAGTTCGAGACCAGGCTGGGCAACAATCATGAGACCCCCATCACTACAAATAAATAAAAAATTAGTCCCAGCTGCTGGGGAGGCTGAGGTGGGAGGATCTTTTGAGCCCAGGAGGTCAAAGGTGCAATGAGCTATGATCACGCCACCACACTCCAGAGTGGGCAACCGAGCCAGACCCTGTCTCAAAAAGAAAAGTCTTGCTGTAACATTTTTATTTTTTATTTAATTAATTTATTTTTTGAGACAGCCTCACTCTTGCCCAGGCTGGAGTGCAGTGGTACAATCTCAGCTCACTGCCACCTCCACCTCCCAAGGAGCTGGGATTACAGGCGCCCGCCACCACGCCTGATTTTTGTAGTTTTAGTAGAGATGGGGTTTCACCACGTTGGTCAGGCTGGTCTCAAACTCCTGACCTCAAGTGATCTGCCCCCACTCGGCCTCCCAAAGTGCTGGAATTCCAGGTGGAACAACCCACCACACCCGGCCAAAGCCTGGCTCCTTTCTGAGGCCGCGTGACGTCCCATCGTGTGGCTGGGGCACCCTGCGCTGACCCACCTGTCCTGCTCTGGCTGCTCCCCACTCCTGGCTCTGGGCACCATGCTGTGGTGAACCTGGATGTATGTGTTTCGGTCTGGAAGTTTTCTGAGACATGTCCCTAACTCACTTCCCCAAAGGACGTCTCCACTGACCCACCCCTGCCCTGAGAAGTCAGATTTGCCTCTGTTGTCTTTGAAGGGGGAGAAAAATGTTTTGGTGACAAGTCGTCTCCCTCTGACTCCCAGGCACCATCTCCCCGTTGATTCCCCCTTTTGGAATGGGAGAGCTGGGCGAGTAAAGAGGGTGGGTGTGACCGTCACCCATCACCACAGCCGTGTCTGTGCTGGGGACGCTGCTCTCCATCTGATGGTCCTGGAGTGGATTATTAGAGGACGCAGGGGCCCTTCCCCGAGGCACCTACCAAACAGGGCAAGGAAGAGCATTCCAGGCTGAGGGAACAGCAGGTGCAGAGGCCCAGCGGCTGGAGGAAGTGTGAGCCAGGGCCGAGGGCTGACAGGAGGCAGGGGTGGCAGTCACAGGGCACTGGGGGTACCCCTGTGGGTCTGGCAGCAGGGTGAGGCCCTGCCGGCTCCTGGAGGAGGTCTCAGACTTGAGCCTGGAAGGGGGACTTGAGGAGGACACATCTGGGGGGTAGGGAGGGCGTCTGGGCAAGGGAGCAAGGTGGAGCAAGGGAGCGGGCAGGGCCGTCCCTGCCAACCTTGTCGGGTCCCCACAGGTGGGCTGCAGGCCGTGGCAGAGCTGCTGCAGGTTGACTATGAGATGCACAAGATGACCCGGGACCCGCTGAACCTGGCGCTGCGCCGCTACGCGGGCATGACCCTCACCAACCTCACCTTTGGGGATGTTGCCAACAAGGTGCCCAGGGGCAGTGGGCGGGCGGGACTGGCACTCCCCTCATCCGGTCTTCCAGGGACTGTCTGAGCCTCCTTCCAACTCATCCCAGCCTTGAAACAGCCCTGAGAGCTGGGGCCACTTGTCCCCAACTTGCAGACAGGTAGACTGAGGCCCAGAGAGTGAGATGTTGGGGGACGGGAGCCCGTGCTGGACCTCCACCCAGCGGCGTCCTCACACCCGCCCTGATGCTGCCTCTGCAGAAAATGGCCCTCATTGTAGGGGGGGCCCCGAGGCTGGGTGTCTGCCCGTCTGGGCCTCAGTTTCCCGACCTGAGCATGGGGTAACCCTCCCATGGTGGTCAGGATCAGCAGGGGTTCGGGTTTGCAGCTGCAGCACAGACGGGGCTGGGAGGTGAGGGGCGCCGTCTCCCTCCTGCCCCACCCCGTGACCCTGGCTGCATCACCCCCAACAGGCCACCCTGTGTGCGCGCCGGGGCTGCATGGAGGCCATCGTGGCCCAGCTGGCCTCGGACAGTGAGGAGCTCCACCAGGTACGGGACAGGGTGCTGGGGACAGCCTTCCAGGGCATCCCTGACAGGCAGAGGCCCCTCCCCAGGGGTGTGGTGGGCTGGCGGGGGGGTCCCGTCCCACTCTGCAGCCTCACACTTGCTGGGGGGTTTGGGGGGTCTAGACCCTAGTCCCACCACACCTGCCCCTCACCCCACGCAGGTGGTGTCCAGCATCCTTCGGAACTTGTCCTGGAGGGCCGACATCAACAGCAAGAAGGTGCTGAGGGAGGCGGGCAGCGTGACAGCCCTGGTGCAGTGTGTCCTGCGGGCCACCAAGGTGGGCACCCGGCGGGCGGCAGGAATGGTTCTTCAGTCACTGGAAGGAGACGCTGGCGGCAGCGGGCGAGCTCTCTGACTTGGGAAGAAATCAAGTTGTTAGTGCTTAGCAGGTGGTCCAGCCTCAGGCCGGCTGGGGTTCACTCCTCATGTCACTGCTCTTTGAAAGCAAGTGTGGGCCAGGCACGGTGGCTCACCTGAGGTCAGGAGTTCGAGCCCAGTCTGGCCAACA
>NW_012105808.1:611556-614517 GCF_000951045.1 Mandrillus leucophaeus
AAAAAACATACTGCAGAGGGAGGGAGGGAGTATTAAAGAGAAACCTGCAGCTTCTACAACTCAAACCAGGAGCTCAATGTCCTTGAATTGACATGGTCCGAAGTGACATCTCTCAGCTCTGCTTCTCTCTGCAGTTGGCCTCTTCTACAGACAGCTTCTCCACAATGACTTCAAGCAGCTAGCACTTACATCATCCACACAGCTTGCACCTCAGAGAAAGTGATCTTTCCTCATGGCTCCTGGAGAAAGGTCCAGTTTGGGTAATGTGCCTGCCCCTGAACCAATCATTGTGGCCAAGGAGATGGAATAGTCTGACTGGCCAGGCTTGAGGCTGAGGTGAGCTAAGCCCCACCCAAATAGCGTGGAATGGGGGAACCAGAAAGTTATGTGCCATTGATATTCAGCCTGGGGACAGGTGCGGTGGCTTACGCTTGTAATCTCAGCACTTTGGGAGGCCGAGGCGGTCGGATCACCTGAGGTCAGGAGTTCGAGACTCGCCTGACCAACATGGTGAAACCCCATCTCTACTAAAAAAAAAAAAAAAAATAGCCGGGCGTTGTGGCACGTGCCTGTTAATCCCAGCTATTCAGGAGGCTGAGGCAGGAGAATCGCTTGAACGTGGGAGGCGGAGGTTGTGCCACTGCACTCCAGCCTGTGCCACAGAGCAACACTGCATCTCAAAAAAAAAACCACCTCACTGAACGTGAGTGTGGGAGCCTTTCTTCCCAGCCTACTCAGGCCCTGACCCGCCCCTCTCCCGCCCCTCATCCAGGAGTCCACCCTGAAGAGTGTGCTGAGTGCCCTGTGGAATCTGTCTGCACACAGCACGGAGAACAAAGCGGCCATCTGCCAGGTGGACGGCGCCCTGGGCTTCCTGGTGAGCACCCTGACCTACAAGTGCCAGAGCAACTCGCTGGCCATCATCGAGAGCGGCGGCGGCATCCTCCGCAACGTGTCCAGCCTCATCGCCACCCGTGAGGACTACAGGTCAGCCCCACCCCCCTACCCGCACGCAGGCAGCTGCACTCGGGGCGGGCGCCGGGGATCTGGGCTGGGCACTGTCCTCCCGTGAACGGAGGCTCCCAAGGCTTCCCCCAGGGCTGCTATTTGCAGTATAAATACGTCCCACATACTGCGTGAGATATACTAAAATGCGGATTTATTACATTAAAAATTACTTCAGGCCAGGCGCGGTGACTCACACCTGTAATCCCCAGCACTTTGGAAGGCTGAGGCGGGCGGATCACCTGAGGTCGGGAGTTCAAGGCCAGCCTGACCAACATGGAGAAACCCGGTCCCTACTAAAAATATAAAATTAGCCAGGTGTGGTGGCGCACACCTGTAATCCCAGCTACTCGGGAGGCTGAGGCAGGAGAATCGTTTGGACCCAGGAGGCGGAGGTTGTGGTGAGCTGAGATTGCGCCACTGCACTCCAGCCTGGGCAACAAGAGCGAAACTCCAGCTCAAAAAAAAAAAAAAATTTAGGCAGCCAGGCACGGTGGCTTACGCCTGTAATCCCAGCACTTTGGGAGGCTGAGGCAGGCGGATCACGACGAGGTCAGGAGATCAAGACCATCCTAGCTAATACAGTGAAACGCCGTCTCTACTAAAAATACAAAAAATTATCTGGGTGTGGTGGTGGGCGCCTGTAGTCCCAGCTACTTGGGAGGCTGAGGCAGGAGAATGGCGTGAACCCAGTAGGCGGAGGTTGCAGTGAGCTGAGATCGCGCCACTGCACTCCAGCCCAGGCAACAGAGCATGATTCTGTCTCAAAAAAAAAAAATTACATCAGGCTGGGCTTGGTCCCTCATACCTGGAATCTCAGCACTTTGAGAAGCCGAAGCAGGCGGATCACCTGAGGTCGGGAGTTTGAGACCAGCCTGAATATCATGGAGAAAACCATCTCTACTAAAACTATAAAATTAGGCAGGTGTGGGCCGGGCGCGGTGGCTCACGCCTGTCATCCCACTGGGAGGCCAAGATGGGCGGATCACAAAGTCCGGAGATCCAGACCATCCTGGCTAACACTGTGAAACCCTGTCTCTACTACAAATACAAAAAAATTAGCTGGGCATGGTGGCGGGCACCTGTGGTCCCAGCTACTCAGGAGGCTAAGGCAGGAGAATGGCAGGAACCCGGGAGGCGGAGCTTGCAGTGAGCCGAGATCGCGCCACTGCACTCCAGCCTGGGCAACAAGAGCAAAACTCTGTCTCAAAAAAAAAAAAAGAAAAAGAAAAGAAAGGAAAGAAAGAAAAAAACTTTGCTGGACTTGGCATCCACCTGTAGTTCCAGCTACCGAGGAGGCTGAGGTGGAAGGATCACTTGAGCACAGGAGGTGGAGGCCGCAGTGAGCTGTGATCGCGCTACTGCACTCCAGCCTGGGTGATGGGAGTGAGACCCTGGCTCAAATTTATTTTAAATCATGTCAATATAACTGTCTTCATTAAAGTATTTACCAAACAATAAAGAGTACTTATTCATAAAAATAAATAATATTTTTAATTGAAATACATCCCAAATACGCATAGGATATACTAATACTAAAAATTAACTTACTGGCTGGGCACGGTGGCTCATGCCTGTAATCCCAGCACTTTGGGAAACCAAGCTGGGCGGATCACCCTGAGGTCAGGAGTTTAAGACCAGCCTGGCCAACATGGTGAAACTCCATCTCTACTAAAAGCACAAAAATTAGCCAGGCGGGGTGGTGGACGCCTGTAATCCCAGCTACTTGGGAGGCTGAGGCAAGTTCAAGACTCACTTGAACCCAGGAAGTGGAGGTTGCAGTGAGCTGAGATCATGCCACTGCACTCCAGCCTGGGCAACAGAGCAAGACCCTGTCTCAAAAAAACACAAAACAAACAAAATACAAAAATTAGCCAGACGTGGTGGTGGGCGCCTGTAATCCCAGCTACTCAGGAGACTGAGGCAGGAGAATCGCTTGCACCCGGGCGGTGGAGG
>NW_012105808.1:616202-616991 GCF_000951045.1 Mandrillus leucophaeus
TTTTTTGGAGATTGAGTCTTGCTCTCTTGCCAGGCTGGAGTGCAGTGGCACGATCTTGGCTCACCACAACCTCCGCCTCGCGGGTTCAAGCAGTACTCGTGCCTCAGACTCCCGGATGGCTGGGATTACAGGTGCCTGCCAGCACACCCAGCTAATTTTTGTATTTTTAAAAGAGACAGGGTTTCACCATGTTGGCCAGAATGGTCTCCATCTCCTGACCTCAGGTGATCTGCCCCACAAGGCCTCCCAAAGTGCTGGGATTACAGGCGTGAGCCACTGCCCCCGGCCTACTTTTTTTTTTTTTTTTAACTCCATCTCAAAAAAATAAACATAAATTTACTTTTAGTCTGTCTCATGCAATCTTTGGGACATATACCAAAAATTACTCTTTCCGAGATCCAAACCTTACCAGGTGGGTTCGCTTTTACCTGCCACATCTGGCCTCCCCACCCTTGGGTGAGCAGGGGAGGGTGGGGGGTGGCCCAGGCTAACCCGCCGTGTGCCCACAGGCAGGTGCTCCGGGATCACAACTGCCTGCAGACGCTGTTGCAGCATCTGACCTCGCACAGCCTGACCATCGTGAGCAACGCATGCGGCACACTCTGGAACCTATCAGCCCGCAGCGCGCGAGACCAGGAGCTGCTGTGGGACCTGGGCGCCGTGGGCATGCTGCGCAATCTGGTGCACTCCAAACACAAGATGATCGCCATGGGCAGCGCCGCTGCCCTGCGCAACCTGCTGGCCCATCGACCTGCCAAGCACCAGGCGGCCGCTACCGCCGTGTCCCCA
>NW_012105808.1:621471-622487 GCF_000951045.1 Mandrillus leucophaeus
CGGCTTGACCTTGACCTGCCGGGCAGCCAGGCCGAGCCGCCTGCCCGTGAAGCCACATCCGCCGACGCCCGCGTGCGTACCATCAAGCTGTCACCTACCTACCAGCACGTGCCACTGCTGGAGGGTGCCTCAAGGGCGGGTACGGAGCCCCTCGCGGGGCCTGGAACCTCTCCAGGGGCCCGGAAGCAGGCCTGGCTGCCGGCAGACCACCTGAGCAAAGTTCCTGAGAAGCTAGCAGCCGCCCCGCTGTCCGTCGCCAGCAAGGCACTGCAGAAGCTGGTGGCGCAGGAGGGACCGCTCTCGTTGTCCCGATGCAGCTCCCTTTCCTCACTGTCCTCTGCCGGCCGCCCAGGCCCCAGCGAGGGCGGTGACCTGGATGACACTGACTCCTCTCTGGAGGGGCTGGAGGAGGCAGGCCCCGGCGAGGCTGAGCTGGACAGCGTGTGGCGGGCACCCGGAGCCACCTCGCTGCCCGTAGCCATTCCGGCTCCCCGGCGCAACCGAGGCCGGGGCCTGGGGGTGGAGGACGCCACGCCGTCCAGCTCCTCAGAGAACTACGTGCAGGAGACACCGCTGGTGCTGAGCCGCTGCAGCTCTGTGAGCTCGCTGGGTAGCTTCGAGAGCCCGTCCATTGCCAGCTCCATCCCCAGTGACCCTTGCAGCGGGCAGGGCAGCGGCACCATCAGTCCTAGCGAACTGCCCGACAGCCCCGGGCAGACCATGCCTCCAAGCCGGAGCAAGACGCCGCCACTAGCGCCTGCGCCGCAGGGTCCCCCCGAGGCCAGCCAGTTCAGCCTGCAGTGGGAGAGCTACGTGAAGCGCTTCCTGGACATCGCCGACTGCCGAGAGCGCTGCCGGCTGCCGTCTGAGCTGGACGCAGGCAGCGTGCGCTTCACCGTGGAGAAGCCGGATGAGAACTTCTCGTGCGCCTCGAGCCTCAGCGCGCTGGCCTTGCACGAGCATTACGTGCAGCAGGACGTGGAGCTGCGGCTGCTGCCCTCGGCCTGCCCAGAGCG
>NW_012105808.1:623867-624436 GCF_000951045.1 Mandrillus leucophaeus
GAGGAGGCAGCGGGCTCGGACCGGGCCTCTGACCTGGACAGCGTGGAGTGGCGCGCCATCCAAGAGGGCGCCAACTCCATCGTCACGTGGCTGCACCAGGCAGCAGCTGCCACGCGCGAGGCCTCATCCGAGTCCGACTCCATCCTGTCGTTTGTATCCGGGCTGTCAGTGGGGTCTACCCTACAGCCCCCCAAACACAGGAAGGGACGACAGGCGGGGGGCGAAATGGGCAGTGCCCGGCGGCCAGAGAAACGGGGCGCAGCCTCAGCCAAGACCAGCGGGAGCCCCCGTTCCCCTGCAGGCCCGGAGAAGCCACGTGGCACACAGAAGACCACGCCCGGGGTGCCAGCTGTGCTCCGGGGACGAACAGTGATCTATGTGCCCAGTCCGGCACCTCGTGCCCAGCCCAAAGGGATCCCCGGCCCCCGAGCCACACCGCGGAAGGTGGTGCCCCCTTGCCTGGCACAGTCCGCAGCTCCAGCCAAAGTCCCCAGCCCCGGACAGCAGCGGTCGCGGAGCCTACACCGGCCTGGCAAGACCTCGGAGCTGGCGACGCTGAGCCAGGCCCC
>NW_012105808.1:625641-632556 GCF_000951045.1 Mandrillus leucophaeus
GCCGGCACGGCTCCCCCAGCCGCTCGGCCCGAGTACCCCCCTTCAACTATGTGCCCAGCCCCATGGTGGTCGCAGCCACCACCGACTCGGCCGCGGAGAAAGCCCCGGCCACCTCCTCCGCCACCCTCCTGGAATAGTGGCCTAGGCCGGCCTTCTGGAACTTTCTCTCCCGGCCTTGCGGCCGGGTCTGGCTGCCCCATGGGCCTGCGCTGTAGATGTTCCCCGTAGGTCGCCCCAGGGCCTCTGCCCACCTCAGCCCCACCACCCTCAGAGCCCCCGCTCAGTGCACTGCGGCCTTGCGCCTCACCGGAAGACCTTGCCTCTGTATCGCGGGGGTCCAGGAGGAAACGGGGCGGCCGCTGGGCCTCAAGTCCCGGCCGTGGAGCGCTGGTAAGGGCGCCCGGGCCCAGCCCTGAGCGCGCGGCCCTTCCCCTGTCGGGAGCCGTTGCCTGACCCCGGGCGAGGGAGGCGGCAGCCTTCGGGTCCGGGTCTGGGTCCGCTGCTTCGCAGGGGCAGCGCTGGGGAGGTGACGGCGCCCGCCGCAGGTGGGGCGAGGCTCGCGGAGGGCGGCGCCACGGCGGGCCTGCCAGCTGGGGGCCTCCGCGGCGCGCAGGGGCGAAGCCTGTAATCACGGCAGCCGCGGGTAATTCGCTAATGAGGGCTTTGCAGGGTTTGTTTTCATTCTCAGCCCCAGCTGTGGGAGTGCGAGGTGGGGGTGTGGCCGATCCCCGGCAGGAAGCCCCGCCCCGACGGTGTTCAGGGAACCCGGAGCCCAAGCGCCCGGCGCAGCCCAAAAGGGTGGGGGTGGGAGGGGCAGGGGCCAACGGATCCCCCTGCCTGCTGCACCCCTTGGCGGAAGACTGGAAGGCAGCGGGCTGCGCACGTTGGGACCCTGGTGCAGACGCCGGGCCAGCTGACATTTGGACCCCAGCCCAGAGATGCTGGCTACCAGCTGGGGCGACCGCAAGGGTCGCTGGAGTCAGGATCGGCCCGGCCCAGCCGCGGCAGGCGAGGTCAATGGAAAGAAGACTGAGGGGAGTCCCGGCCGTGAGCCCGAGGCCCTGGGACCTGGAGGCCGCGCTGGCCTCTCCCCAGCGGAGCCTGCACGTTACGGAGACCATCACATGTGGGCGTGGTCAGTGCCCAGGACTGCACTGCTGCTGATCTTGTCCCTTTTCAATTCCCTTCTGGTTCATGATGCATAAAGTGCTAGACCCTAGGACTCCAGAGACAGCACAGCTGGGGCGGGGACAGCGGGGACCCAGCCTTGCCTTCCACTCGGGGCTCTGGGACAAGGCCGGAGGTCCGGGGGCCTTCCGGCAGGCGAACACAGGGCTGGGGAGTACTTAGTGCCAGATGAGGTGAAAGCTGACAGAGGGGCCTGGGGGGCTTGGCTGCCTCATCCCCTGGCCGGGGAGGATGGGAGCTGGGTCTCCTGCGTGCGGTGGGACTCGCAGGGGCCAGGGCTCTGGGACTGGGGCAACGCTTCATTCTGCAGAGGGAGCCTACGACCTCTTTTCTGCAGAATCCCAGCTCGGGCAGGCGCTGCCTTCACACACGAATCTGCCCAGGCCGAGGGCACACACTCACTGCCCAAGGTGCCTTCTCCGGGAGGAGGGAAGCGGGGTTTGAGGGTTGGGTGGGTGGAGCTCAGAAGGAAACCCCAGCCCCATCACGGATACCACCATCCCTTGCATCCTGTCCCCAGCATGTGCAAGGCCAGCCTATCTGGCAGAAGGCGCTGTCCTCAGGGTCACTGGGAGAGAAGCTGACCCCAGCCCCCACCCCCAGTTAACGCTGCTGCTTCTCTGAATGCATGTCATGTTGCACCCCATGCTCTGGGCCCGCGCCCTGCAGGATGAGGAGCTCCGGGGAGGACGTCTTGTGCTGAGGGTGCCCAATCCTCCCTCCTAGGACCTCGCAGCCAGGCGAGGCTGTCAGGTTGTTTTGGGGGAAGAGGGGGTCACGGGTGGCTGAGCAGAGAGCAGGGAGAATGCAGGCTGAGTGGGGCGACCTCCTGCCTGCCAGGAGCCCCCTTTCAGGACCCAGCGGGGATCTCACACTGGCTGTCCCCATCCATGGCCTGAGGGGGAGCCTGGGGTCTCTTCTGGGGCTTTTGGACTTGGGGATGCCAAACACGTGCTCACCCTCATGCTCGCCCTGGCCAGCTGCACCTCTAATCGTCAAGGGGTAGGACGCAGACAGCCACTGGGTCGCTGGTGACAGGGCCGGGGTTGTGCAAGGAGGTGCAGCACTGCCTTCCACACACGGTAAGTCTCTGGGCGGTGCTCTCCCGGCTCCCTGCCTCTGTTTCCCCATGTGGGCCGTGGGGAACTCCCAGAGCTACCTCTGGGGGGAGCATGGTGGCAGCGATGATGGAGAGACACCTGGTGCTGCTCACAGAACTTGGGTCTGGCCGGCCCCTGCCCGTGCCGCCTTGCCCAGCAGCAGGGAGTGCAACCTGGCCACTGGCCCTGCCCGCCACCCTGAGTCCTGAGCTCACTTTCGCCTTCACCCCCTGCCGCGGGGGCTACAGCCACACCTCACTGCCCAGTCCAGCTGTCTCCAGGAGGGGACAGGCAGTTGGTGGCCTCTGGACAATTGACTCAAGGTATGCCCACCGCGTCCCCTGCCTGGCCACCGGCCTCTCTGCACCAGGGTGACAAGGGGTCGTCTGCCCCGACACTCCAGGGCCAGAGTCCTAAGGAACTGAAGGTCTGAGGACGCAGGGAGGGTGGCAGTGTCCTGAGGCTGATGGACGGTGACCGCCACTGGCCCCCAACACCACCACACGTGGGTGCTGAACTCGGGCTGCTGTGCCCACCGGCGTGGTCCTCCCGAGCTCTGACAGCATTACCTCACCCCGCCCCATCTGTTGCCCCGGTCCAGCCCCGACGACGCACGCCTGGTCTGTCTCGGATTCCCCTAGCTGCCACCCCACGTTTCTGTACCGGGTCTCTGAGTGTTAAACGAATGTGTAAATAGTAACAGCCTGTCCTCCCCTAAATGTAAAGCCATCTGTCCAGCGTAAGGACACCATGAGCTGTCCGACTCCCGCGCACATTTAATAAACTGAGCTGTTGAATTGCCTGCCGCCATCACCCGTTCCTCAAATGGGCTGCGGGCGGGGCGGGTTCATCGCCGTCTATGTGCTGCGGCAGATTTGCTGAGGAGACCGCCCAGGTTAGACCCCTGGAAGCAGAGCCAGAAAGCAGACACTGGGGGCACCCCACCCAGATGGGCAGGGGGGACACTGGGTGAGGCCAGGAGTCTCCCCCTGGTCCCGAGGGAGGGCGGGCTCCAGGGGGTCCAACCTGGGTGTTGGTACCTGGGCCAGTTATTATGGCAGGCCCCAGTGTGGGGCAGGAGGCATCCATGAGCAATTAGGAGCTGGGACGGCCCCACGTCCAAGTCACTTCAGGGAGCACAGCCCTGGCCCAGCGCGGGGAGAGGAAAGCTTTGACTGCAAGCAGCAGAGAAGTGCAGGGCGGCAAGGGATGGCAGGAGCTGCCCCTCCCCACCTTCCACCCTGAGATCCTGCCGGGACACCCCTCGGCCAGGTGAGCGGCCTCAGAAGAGTGACCAGTGAGAAGTCCCCAGGGCCCGGGCCGGCTAGCCAAGTCCCTGTTTCCAGATGAGGCGCCTCCCAGGCTGTGTGTGGCAGGCCCCCTTTCTTCAGGGAATAAGAAACATCTTCCACATTCCAGAAACAGAGCTGGCTGTGGGTCTGGAGAGAGGGTGAGGCAGCCCCAGGTATCTGAGTCAGGCAGACGGTCCCTGTATGCGGTGCTGGGCAGGACTGAGCAGGGTTCCCAGGGTCGCCAGTGCTCATCCCTCCCCAGCTTCCAGAGCCCTGGGAAGGGGCCACTCACAGAGGCACCAATCAGAAAGCCAGACACACACGAAGGGGTTTATGTTCGGGGCCCAGCCTCTGGGCCGCCTGGCCCAGGTTTCCACTCGAGTTGGCATCTAGGATGAAAAGCCCTTCGCAAGTCCCTCCGCCGCCCTAATGCCCCTTCCCTCGGGGCCAGAACCGCAGGGAATCAGGCCCAGGACCTGCTCCGGCCAGAGGGTGGCTGTGAGGCCCAGGACACCCTGGGCTCCGGGCCGGTGACTCACAGCAGTCCTCCAGCAAGGGCAGTGGCTGGGAGACACCCGTGCCGTGGAGCTGGGCCCAGCCTGGCCGGGTCTCAGGGCTGCTTGAGTGACCCCAGCAGCCCAGGGTCGTTGTGAAGATCAACGTGGCTCGTGGGAGGAGCCCAGAGCCCGGAAGGAAGTGGGGTCAGGGGCTCGTGCTGGCCCCCAGGCTGCTCTGACATCGGGTGGGCACTCGCTGGATAGAATCACAGTTAACACCTCGATCCCGACATCTGGACTCAGAAGTGGGCAGGCGAGTGCCTGCCCCCGGGAGGAAGGAGGTGGCGCCTGCTCCCAGGGGCCCCACCACAGAGCATGGCCACCGTGAGCCGAGGACAGAATCGCAGCAGAGCAGTAAGGTCCTTATCCTCTTCCAAACCCCAGTGGGCCCTCAGGTCATGCAGGACAGAGCCAGCTGGGTGGGTCCCACCAACTTGGCATGAATGGGACGACGGATGAACCGCAGCCCCAGCATCAGGAGCGGTGCCTGTGTCAGACACCCACGCAGGCTGGGACCCCATGAATGCGTCTGGTGCCAAGGGACCCCTAGGGAAAGCCCGGGTGCAGGCCACCTCGTGCGCTGCCCAGGCCTGCGGACCCCGAGAGGTCAGCCTGAGGAGGCAGCCTCCGCCGCCGGTAGTGCTGCCTGCTTCATCTGGGCCACCTCCCGCTCCAGGTCCTCGCCAGCTCGCCGCAGGAGCTCACACCTCTGCCTCAGCGCGTCGCCCGCTTGCTGCAGCCGCTGGTTGGCAGCCACGTAGGCCCGGCTCTGCTGGTAGAGCTGCTCTCCTGGCGCCTCTGCATCCTCCATCATCCTGAAGGGAACTGGGGGGTCTGGGATAGAACACAGCAGCATCACTGCCTGCTGACCAGGGAACCCCGGAGGGCATCCTCCTGGGCACACCTCACCACCGCCCCCAAAGGGCAGGGTTCCCTGCAGTCCCGGTGCGAGCTGCCGGTCGGGGTCTTTTTAAGATGACGAAAGCGGCCAGGTGTGGTGGCTCAAGCCTGTAATCCCAGCACTTTGGGAGGCTGAGGCGGGAGGAACACTTGAGCCCAGGAGTTAGAGACCAGCCTGGACAACACAGTGAGACCCCCATCTCTCCCAAAAAATACAAAAATTAGCTGGGCATGGTAGCATGCACCTATGGTCCCTACTTCTCCGGAGGCAGAGGTGGGAGGATTGCTTGAACCTGGGAGGCCGCGGACACAGTAAGCTATGATCGCGCCATGGCACTCCAGCCTGGGTGACAGGGTCTCATTAGATCCTGTCTCATTAAATAAATAAATATCAAATAATGGAGGCTTCCTGGCCCATCAGCTGGGAGAGGCACAGTGGCTCGGTGGCAAGAAGGGCTTCCAGCTCTAGGCTACCCACCTTAGCAAAGCGTGTGACCAGAGGGATGGGGTCAGAGAAAGAGCTGAGCCTGGCCAGCAGTGGCCCTCCTGGGGTTGGGGCTTCCATTCCTGCAACAGCTGTGGCACCCCCCCAGATGGGCTCCACTGAGCCGGCCTGGCTCTCATTCCTGCTCTCACTGGAAGCCAGAGACGCAACAACCCGCCACCGAAGACCTCTCCAGGGGCCGTGCAACCTCATGGAGCCCACACTTAGTGAGGCGGGGCGGCAAGGGTGAGAGGTGGGCACTCACGTCCTGGTGACTCTCGCATATGGCGGAAACCATGTAAGGCTCCCTGGCCCCCAAAGTATGCAAGCCCAGTGCAGCACAGACTTCAAGGTCACTCAGAGAAGCGTCAGGGTCTCCTCGGCTCTGGCCTGCCCCTCGGCAGTGTGGTCTCGCAATGACGAAGGCTGCATGTGCCACACAAGCCTGGGCTGATCAAATCACCGGTCACCTCCTGCTTTAGCAACAGGGTGGGAAAGGCCGGGCAGTGCCTGGATGAAGGCAGGCCAGCACAGGAGGCCCCTCTACCTTCTATGAGCCCCCCGCCCCTGGCACAGCGTGCCTCAGTTTCCCCACACTCAACGGCCATGGACCTGAGCCCATGATGCTGAAACCATAGCCCCAGCACCCTCAGATGACGCAACTGCATGCTGGGAATAAACACAACTCAGGCACCTTGACCGGTACCGGCCAACAGAACCTTCCAGATGATGCGCACACCTTCCACCGATGCTGGTCCACACCAGCCACCAGCCATGAGAGGCTCCTGGGCACTTAAAATATGCCTAAATGGAAAAAGCCACTCAATTTTTCTTTGCTTTTTTCTTTTTCAGAGACAGGGTCTCGCTGTCACTCAGGCTGGAGCCTCCAACTCCTGGGCAGAAGCAATCCTCCTGCCTCAGCCTCCTGAGTAGCTAAGACCACAGGTGCACGCCACCACACCCAGTTAATTTGTGTATTTTTGGTAGAGATGGGTTTCACTATGTTGTCCAGGCTGGTCTTGAACTCCTGGCCTCAAGTCATCCTCTTGCCTCAGCCTCCCAAAGTGCTGGGATTACAGGCATGTGCCACTGCACCTGGCCCCAGAATTTTCTAATATTACTTTTTTTAAATGTTCCCATAAAAATTCAGTTTCTGTCATTCCACATGACTCATTTTCTTTTCTTTTTTTTTGAGACTGAGTCTTGCTCTGCCGTCCAGGCTGGAGTACAGCGGCACAATCTCAGCTCACTGCAACCTCCGCCTCCCGGGTTCAAGCGAATTCTCCTGCCTCAGCCTCCCGAGTAGCAGGGATTACAGGCATGCGCTACCACGCCTGGCTAATTTTTTTGTATTTTTAGTAGAGATGGGGTTTCACCATGTTGGCCTTGAACTC
>NW_012105808.1:634091-637123 GCF_000951045.1 Mandrillus leucophaeus
ATCCTCCTGGGCACACCTCACCACCGCCCCCAAAGGGCAGGGTTCCCTGCAGTCCCGGTGCGAGCTGCCGGTCGGGGTCTTTTTAAGATGACGAAAGCGGCCAGGTGTGGTGGCTCAAGCCTGTAATCCCAGCACTTTGGGAGGCTGAGGCGGGAGGAACACTTGAGCCCAGGAGTTAGAGACCAGCCTGGACAACACAGTGAGACCCCCATCTCTCCCAAAAAATACAAAAATTAGCTGGGCATGGTAGCATGCACCTATGGTCCCTACTTCTCCGGAGGCAGAGGTGGGAGGATTGCTTGAACCTGGGAGGCCGCGGACACAGTAAGCTATGATCGCGCCATGGCACTCCAGCCTGGGTGACAGGGTCTCATTAGATCCTGTCTCATTAAATAAATAAATATCAAATAATGGAGGCTTCCTGGCCCATCAGCTGGGAGAGGCACAGTGGCTGGGTGGCAAGAAGGGCTTCCAGCTCTAGGCTACCCACCTTAGCAAAGCGTGTGACCAGAGGGATGGGGTCAGAGAAAGAGCTGAGCCTGGCCAGCAGTGGCCCTCCTGGGGTTGGGGCTTCCATTCCTGCAACAGCTGTGGCACCCCCCCAGATGGGCTCCACTGAGCCGGCCTGGCTCTCATTCCTGCTCTCACTGGAAGCCAGAGACGCAACAACCCGCCACCGAAGACCTCTCCAGGGGCCGTGCAACCTCATGGAGCCCACACTTAGTGAGGCGGGGCGGCAAGGGTGAGAGGTGGGCACTCACGTCCTGGTGACTCTCGCATATGGCGGAAACCATGTAAGGCTCCCTGGCCCCCAAAGTATGCAAGCCCAGTGCAGCACAGACTTCAAGGTCACTCAGAGAAGCGTCAGGGTCTCCTCGGCTCTGGCCTGCCCCTCGGCAGTGTGGTCTCGCAATGACGAAGGCTGCATGTGCCACACAAGCCTGGGCTGATCAAATCACCGGTCACCTCCTGCTTTAGCAACAGGGTGGGAAAGGCCGGGCAGTGCCTGGATGAAGGCAGGCCAGCACAGGAGGCCCCTCTACCTTCTATGAGCCCCCCGCCCCTGGCACAGCGTGCCTCAGTTTCCCCACACTCAACGGCCATGGACCTGAGCCCATGATGCTGAAACCATAGCCCCAGCACCCTCAGATGACGCAACTGCATGCTGGGAATAAACACAACTCAGGCACCTTGACCGGTACCGGCCAACAGAACCTTCCAGATGATGCGCACACCTTCCACCGATGCTGGTCCACACCAGCCACCAGCCATGAGAGGCTCCTGGGCACTTAAAATATGCCTAAATGGAAAAAGCCACTCAATTTTTCTTTGCTTTTTTCTTTTTCAGAGACAGGGTCTCGCTGTCACTCAGGCTGGAGCCTCCAACTCCTGGGCAGAAGCAATCCTCCTGCCTCAGCCTCCTGAGTAGCTAAGACCACAGGTGCACGCCACCACACCCAGTTAATTTGTGTATTTTTGGTAGAGATGGGTTTCACTATGTTGTCCAGGCTGGTCTTGAACTCCTGGCCTCAAGTCATCCTCTTGCCTCAGCCTCCCAAAGTGCTGGGATTACAGGCATGTGCCACTGCACCTGGCCCCAGAATTTTCTAATATTACTTTTTTTAAATGTTCCCATAAAAATTCAGTTTCTGTCATTCCACATGACTCATTTTCTTTTCTTTTTTTTTGAGACTGAGTCTTGCTCTGCCGTCCAGGCTGGAGTACAGCGGCACAATCTCAGCTCACTGCAACCTCCGCCTCCCGGGTTCAAGCGAATTCTCCTGCCTCAGCCTCCCGAGTAGCAGGGATTACAGGCATGCGCTACCACGCCTGGCTAATTTTTTTGTATTTTTAGTAGAGATGGGGTTTCACCATGTTGGCCTTGAACTCCTGACCTCAAATGATCCACCCACCTCAGCCACCCAAAGTGCTGGGATTACAGATCCACTCAAAGTGCTGGGATTACAGGTGTGAGCCACCGAACCTGGCTGATTCATTTTCATTTAACGTCAGTGCCGGCACCACCCCTCTACGCCCGCCCGTCTAGAACAGCCTGGGGCGGGCATTCTTGTTTCTTTTGTTCACTTGTGCATTAACAGTGCTCTGAGCCCAGAGGTCGGCACAAAGGAAGTGCCCAAGAAAAGACTTGTTGAATGAATGAATGAGCCTCATCGAGAGAACACAAAATTCGCCCAACTGCACTGCCAAACCCCTTGGTCTCTGACTAGCTTCCACCTCGTAAATCAGGAGTGGACGAGCTTTCCTGCCAAAAGCTAGAGTCTCTGCTCCCACTACTCAACTCTGCCCTTCTGGTGTGAAAGCAGCGACTAACCATATGTGAATCATTTGGCTGTGTGCCGTAAACCTTTACTTATCAACACTGAAATCTGAATTTCATACCTCTTTCAGGTGTCAGATACGTTTTTTCACCCACCCCAATTTAAAAATGTGAAATCCATTCATAGCTCCCAGGCCTTACAAAAACAGCCAAGGGCAGGGTTTGGCGAGCCCTAGTTTACCACCCCTGTTTTACTTTATTTATTTATTGATATTTATTTATTATTATTATTAGTTTTGAGACGGAGTCTCACTGTGGTCCAGGCTGGAGTGCAGTGGTATGATCTCAGCTCACTGCAACCTCCGCCTCCCAGGTTCAAGTGATTCTCGTGGTATGATCTCAGCTCACTGCAACCTCCACCTCCCAGGTTCAAGTGATTCTCCTGCCTCAGCCTCCTGAGTGGCTGGGATTACAGGCCCACACCACCACACCCGGCTAATTTTTGTATTTTTAGTGGAGAGGAGGTTCCACCATGTTTGCCAGGCTGGTGTCGAACCTCTGACCTCAAGTGATCCATCCGCCTCGGCCTCCCAAAGTGCTGGGATTACAGGCATGAGCCACCGTGCCAGCCACTTATTTATTTTTGAGACAGAGTCTGGCTGTGTTGCCCAGGCTGGATCCTCCCACTTTAGTCTCCAAGAAGCTGAGGCTACAAGTGTCCACCACTACACTCAGTAATTTTTTTTTTTTTTTT
>NW_012105808.1:637193-638643 GCF_000951045.1 Mandrillus leucophaeus
ACTGCAAACTCTGCCTCCCGGGTTCAAGCGATTCTCCTGCCTCAGCCTCCCCAGTAGCTGGGATTACAGGCGCCTGCCACTATGCCCAGCTAACATTTTTTTTTTCTTTTTTTGCATTTTTAGCAGAGACGGGGTTTCACCATGTTGGCCAGGCTGGTCTCGAACTCCTGGGCTCAAGCGATCCTCCCGCCTCGTCCTCCGAAAGTGCTGGGCTTACAGGCCTGAACTACAGCGCCCGGCCTCCTCCCCTGCCTGAAGAACCCTCTGAAAATCGGTCCCACTCTACAGAGGCGGAGAGGGAGGCTCGGAGAGGATATGGATCGTGCCCACGTTACTGGGATTCCCAGGGCGTTGGGTCAGGAGTTAGGGGTGTGCTTCTCTCCCGTCCCCCTTGCTGCCGGGGTCTCAGGTCCGCCTTTCCCCGGGACAGGTCTCCCCCTACCTTCCGGGGCCAGGGTGGTGAACACTGGGTCCTCTGCCGGCGCCCCTCGCACATCCTCCAGGATCTGCTCCACCGTGGGGGGCGCTGGGCGGGTGGGCAGCAGCACGCGCTTCTTGGTCTTGGAGCCCATCTCTGCAGGCGGGGAAGGGAGCGCTGACCCGGGCGTCCACCTCTCCGCCTTTGCCCGGGCCGCTCCTCCCGCCCCGCGAACTCGTACGCACCCGTCGCGGCCCCGCTCCCAAGGAAGCCCGCCCTGTCCCGCCCCTCTGGGTTCTCGCCGGGGCCTGACCCTCCCTCCGCCCAACAACATGGTGGCCAAGGCTTCAGGGTCTGGTTCAACCTCTGCCTCAGTTTCTCCGCGGTAACCCCAGTCGCCACCCTCTCCCCACCTACCTGGACTCGGAACCCGAGCCCCGAGCGTCGGCGATGCAGCCACCTCCGCTTCCGGCCGGAGCACCGCCCCGTCCCGGATCACGTCACACGCGCTTCCGGCCTCCTCTCGCGCCGGCCCGCCGCTCATCGCGGGGCTCCACGCCTTCTTAAAGGGACCGTGCCCTTGAGATTCGGATCTCAGCCTTTCAGTCGAACCCGAGCCTGGACGCACTAGGACGAGAGCGAGTTCGAGTCTAGGCTCCACTGGCTGGGTAGAAAAGCATCCGAGGCTCGTCTTTCTGAAAAGCGGGACACGCCACCCAGGGGACATGCCACCCACGTGGCTGTCGGGAGCACACAGTCGCTGGCCACCTAAGGGGGCCTGGTGGTGCACCAGCACTCGGTGATGTTGGCTGCAGGAATCTCACCTAGGTTGCCAGGACGCAGAGGGGCCGCCACGGCGCCTCCACTTCCAGCCAAAGCGGGTCCTCCCGCCTCGGGGGCGGTACTGGAGGTCACCTTTTCCCCTCCGCTGATGCCTGGGAAGGCAGGAAGAGCAGAGCGCCCTTTTCCTGTCTCAAGAGCTTTATTGAGATGCAGTTTACATACCACAAAGTTCGCCTGTTTATTTCGTTT
>NW_012105808.1:643558-644825 GCF_000951045.1 Mandrillus leucophaeus
CCTGCCTCAGCCTCCCAAAGTGCTGGGATCACAGGCGTGAGCCACTGCACCTGGTGGTTTTTTGTGTAGAGTTGTGCAACCATTACCCCTAATTTCTGAGCCTCCATCAGCCATCACTCCCCATCTCCTCTCTTCCCAGCCCCTGGCACCCACGCATCCCTTTCCCATCTCTGTGGATTGGCCTGTCCTGGACATTTCATAGAAATGGGGTCACACTGAGGCAGGTAGGGGGAGGGGGATTGATTAAGCTCAGGAATTTGAGACCAGCCTGGGCAACAAAGTGAGACTTCATCTATATAACTTAAGATAAATTAAAATAAAAGACTGGGCGCGGTGGCTCATACCTGTAATCTCAGTACTTTGGGAAGCCAAGGTGGGCGGATCACCTAAGGTCGAGAGTTTGAGACCAGCCTGAACAACATAGAGAAACTAAAAATCTCTACTAAAAATACAAAATTAGCCTGGCATGGTGGTGCATGCCTGTAATTCCAGCTACTCAGGAGGCTGAGGCAGGAGAATCGCTTGAACCGAGAGGCAAAGGTTGTGGTGAGCCAAGATCGTGCCATTGTACTCCAGCCTGGGCAACAAGAGCGAAACTCCATCTGAAAATAAAAAATAAAATAAATTAAAATTAAAATGTTTTCAGAATAGCAGTGGCTCCCACAGACAGGGCTTACTTAACTAGTTTGATATCAAAGAAATTGTTGAGAGAAAAGGAAGGAAGGCAGGGAGGGAGAAAGAGAAAGACAAGAAGGAAGGAAGGAGAAGAAAAGGGAAGGAAGGAAGGAAAGAGAGAGAAAAAAAGAAAAGTAAAAGGAAAGAAAAAGGAAAGAAGGAAGGAGAAGAAAGGAAGGAAGAAAAAGGAGAGAGAAAGGAAAGAAAGGAAAGGAAGGAAAGAGAAAGAAGAATGGAAGGAAGGAAGGAGAGAGAAAGAAAAAAAAGAAAAAGGAGGAAAGAAACAAAGAAAGAAAGGGAAAGAAAGGAAGGAAAGAAGGATGGGAGGAAGGAAGGAAAGAAGGAAGGAGAAGGAAGGGAGGAAGGAAGGAAAGAAGGAAGGAGAAGAAAGGAAGGAAGGGAGAAAAGAAAAAGAAAAAGGAAAGAAAGGAAAGACAAGGAAGGAAGAATGGAAGGAAGGAGAGAGAAAGAAAGAAAAAGAAAGAAAATAAAAGGAAGAAAGGAAAGAAAGAAAAAGAGAAAGGGAAAGAAAGGAAAGGAAGAAAGGAAAGAAGGGAAGGAAGGAAGGAAGGAAAGAGAAGGAAGGAAGGAA
>NW_012105808.1:645488-647664 GCF_000951045.1 Mandrillus leucophaeus
CTTTATTTGCAAACTCTGAGGTTGGACGCGGTGCCCGAGACGGACAGTGTCACGTTTCTCTCCCCCCACTTTCCCCTGGCTTCTGGGGTGCTCCAGCCTCTCCCCCCAGCCCACTCCCACCCAAACCCAAAATGCATAGGAGACTTCTCTCTCTCTCTTCCCCCCAGGCTGCGGGGTTCCACGGGGCCCATGCCTGGCAGGCCGGGCGTCGGGGGCTGGTGCTGGCTCCTCTGGGCCAGCCTGGGGAGGCAGCAGGGCAACAGTGCCTGTCAGGGACCCAGGCGGGGGCAAGGTCACTTTCTGAGCTGACAACTTCGGGTTGCAGCTGGCAGCCGGACCTGGGGTTTGGTGGGCATGGCCCTGGCACGGGAGAGCCAGGTCTATGGTGGGAGGTCCATGGACATGCTGCAGAGGACAGGGCCTTGGAGGGTCATGGCCAGGAGGCCCAGCACCATGGCTGAGGCTGGGCAGCGGTGCTGGGGGCAGGCGGCAGCTCTAAGCCGGGGGCTGCTGTCAGGGGTGGTGGGTCCCACGCAGGAGCCCTGCTGCTGGTCCAGTGTAGAGGATGGGGGACAGGAGGTGCAGTCCTTCAGGGAGCCGCCACGGCAGGTGTAGCAGGAGGAGTGGCAGCTGGAGCAGACCCTCAGCGCGAGCGCCGCTGTGTGCCCAGGCCTGGCAGTCACCAGCCTTGTGTGGTTGAAGAACCGCGGGGGGCAGTAGGCCAGGCAGAGCCGTCCCAGGATGTAGGCGGGGCCGTCACATACTGCTCAGGGACACGGATGCAAAGACCCGTGAGCTCACCACCCGCGGCCTGTTGCCCGCCACCCGCCTGCCCGGGGCCACATGCACGCTGCCCACAGTGGCCACCGCCACCTCCCATCTGTGGGCCCTGCAGCACCGGCACTCACCCTGGCACAGCCCCTCAGTGTCCCGCTGCACACACGCGCTGCTGGTCACCTGGGGGCCTGTAGGCCGCGCTGTCATGTCCTCGGCTGTCCCATAGAGCAGCAGCGTGTAGCGGTACAACATCCCTGGGCAGGGGTCGCGGGTGGGCACAGGAGGAGGAGGAGGCTCTTGGCGGCCTGGTCCTGGTAGTTCCCGGGCTCCCTCTCCTGCAGCTCCCACCCGGGGCCCCAGACTGGTCCACATGTCTCAGGGAATTGCACGCCTACTGTGCACCTGTCACTGGACACCGAAATCTCCCGGGTGACAACACACCTACTGTGCATCTGTCACTGCACACCTACTGTGTGCCTGTCACTGCACACCATCTCCCGGGTGACTGCATGCCTACTGTGTGCGTGTTCTCTTGGAGAAGGCCACTGGGAACCCCTTGTGCAGTGGGGTCACCAAGGCTAACTCCGGAGCCCCTGGGGGGAGGTTGGAGAGCCAAGCCCCGCCCACCACGGTCCTGCCCCGCCCACCACAGGCCCGCCCCGCCCTCACCCGTGTTGAAATAGTAGCCCTTGTTCTCCAGGCCCAGGGTCCACACGCCTTGTGGGTTCTCATCCCAGAAGTGGGTGGACATGAAGACCCAGTTGTTGTAGCCTTCAGTGCTGACATCCAAGGGTCTGCGACAGAAGGGCGGGCGGGGGTGGGGGTGTCAAGAGGGATGGCTTTGTGAAGCCCGCAGAGCCCCACCAAGTGTCTGATCGCACGTGCTGGTGGCCGGGCGTCCTCTGGGTGTGGGTGGGGGCGTGACTCGGGGGTCCCATCCACTAGGCTGCCGTGTGACTCCTGTGGGCCTGGCCCCTCGCCGTGAGGACACTCCCGGTAGATGGCAGCGTTTACCCACAGGGCGTGAGGCCGCCCCTCCCCTCTGCGGGCCGCTCACCGTATGGCCACGAGTGTGGAGCGCGTGCCCATGGGGCTGGTGAGTGAGATCTCCAGGTCTCCGCGCCGGCTGTAGGACAGCGTCAGCTGCGCCTGCACGTGCTCCAGCGAGCGGATGGAGTTGTGGCGGCCGGCGCAGGCCGACACGTTTTTCCTGATGTAGATCAGCGGCAGGATGGGGCTGGGGGGGTCGAGGGGTGAGGACCCTCCTGCGGCCTGCTTGGGGGTGGGGGGGCGGCCAGCAGGCGAGGTCGGGGCTCAGAGGTCACGGGGTCCAGCCCTCGTTTTACAGATGGGTAAACTGAGGCCTCAGGCCTGTCCCCCACACCCCCAGCGGTGATAG
>NW_012105808.1:652359-652855 GCF_000951045.1 Mandrillus leucophaeus
CCATCGCGGCCACCTCCCCAGCACAGCGGGTCCCGTGCCTGGTGCCAGGGCCAAGAAGGGCTCCCGTCACGGCCTCCATCCCCCTGCCAGGTACTGGGGCTTCCCCCATGTGCTGTGGGAGCCCTGCTCACCGGTTCTCGTCGCTGGGGGTGTAGCGGGGCTGGGGGTCTGGGTCGTAGTCATTAAAGTCGTAGCTGGCCAGGGGGTCCTGGGGACAGGTGGGGATAGGAGGGGGCTGGGAGGCGTCCTTGGGTGGAGCCGGTCTCGGCACCTGGGGCAGCCCTCGCCCCCAGCCACCCGCGGTCTCACGTAGTTGGCCCAGAGGTCCGGGTGGTCCTTCTCGATGCCATCGTCCAGCACAGAGACCACAATGCCCTGGCCTGACAGCCCCTGGCCCCAGGCCTGCAGGACACTCAGGTCTGGTTGGGCCTCGCTGTTCTGCAGGGGGAGGCAGGGTGGTGACCCTGTGAGGGCCTGGGGTCGAGGGCGCCAGCGG
>NW_012105808.1:654406-654911 GCF_000951045.1 Mandrillus leucophaeus
GGAGCTTGCAGTGAGCAGAGATCCGGCCACTGCACTCCAGCCTGGGCGACAGAGCGAGACTCCATCTCAAAAAAAAAAAAAAAAGAGGGGCAGTGATCGGGCACAGGGGCCTCCCCAAGGAGAATTTGAGGCAGGAGGGGCCTGGAGAAATGAGGGGGAACCTTCTTGCAAGGGGCTGAGACAGGTGGCTGGGGCCCAGAAGCTGGTTTCATCCAAGAACCCTGGTGGGCCACAGGAGGGCTGTGATTGGACTGGTGGGGTGGGACTTGGGTTTCATCTATGTATTTACTTTCTTAATTTTTAATTTTTTTTTTTTTTTTTTTTTTTTTTTTTTTTGAGACGGAGTCTCACTCTGTCGCCCAGGCTGGAGTGCAGTGGCCGGATCTCAGCTCACTGCAACCCTCCTCTGGGACTACAGACACCCGCCGCCATGCCTGGCTAATTTTTTGTATTTTTAGTAGAGATGGGGTTTCACCGTGTTAGTCAGGATGGTCTCGATCTCCTG
>NW_012105808.1:658356-658771 GCF_000951045.1 Mandrillus leucophaeus
CTGCCCGCTCACCATGTACCACTGCTTGGAGAACCAGGGGTCTGTGGGCACCACCACAGAGCGTTTCACCCGCCGCCGTAGCGTCTGCTGCTGGAACCACTGCACCTGCAGAGCGGAAGGTGCGTCAGGCCTGTCCGCTGCTCACTCCTGGGGCCCCTTGTGGTTCAGGGAGTGAGGCAGCCCCATGCCCTGGGGCCCCGTGTTTGTGCGGGCTGCTCTCCAGCGTCCGCATGTACCTGGGGCTCTGTCTGCAGTCAGAGGGGACCGAGGCTTTTGGACCACCTGTCCTTGGGTCCACAGATGCGTCGTCGCTGTCCCTGGTGACTGCAGGTCCCCAGGTCCCCACTCCACTCCTTCCCCCATCCCTGTTCTAGATCCTTCTCTCTCCTGCATCACTTTTTTTTTTTTTTTTTTT
>NW_012105808.1:658821-660100 GCF_000951045.1 Mandrillus leucophaeus
CTCCTCTGGGACTACAGACACCCGCCGCCATGCCTGGCTAATTTTTTGTATTTTTAGTAGAGATGGGGTTTCACCGTGTTAGTCAGGATGGTCTCGATCTCCTGACCTCGTGATCTGCCCGTCTCGGCCTTCCAAAGTGCTGGGATTACAGGCTTGAGCCACCGCGGTATTTACTTTCTTAAGACAAGGTCTTGCTCTGCTGTCCAGGTGGAGTGCAGTGGTGTGATCATAGCTCACTGCAGCCTTGACCTCCTGGGCTCGAGCAATCCTCCCACCACAGCCTCCCGAGTAGCTAGGACCACAGATGTGTGCTATCAATCCCAGCCTAACTTTTTAATTTTTTTGTAGAGATGGGGTCTCACTATGGTGCCCAGGCTGGTCTGAAACCCCTGGGCTCGCTGATCACGGTGGTTCACGTCTGTAATCCCAGCACTTTGGGAGGCTGAGGTGGGCGGATCACTTGGGGTCAGGAGTTTGAGACCAGACTGGCCAACATGGTGAAACCCCTTCTCTACTAATAACACAAAAAGAAACCAGCCGGGCATGGTGGCACATGTCTGTGGTCCCAGCTACTCAAGAGGCTGAGGCATGAGAATTGCTTGAACCCGGGAGGTAGAGGTTGCAGTGAGCTGAGATCACGCCCCTGCACTCCAGCCTGGGCAACAGAGTGAGACTCCATCTCAAAAACAAATAAACGAAAAGAAACCCTGGGCTAAAGTGATTCTCCCATTTTGGCCTCCCAAAGTGAGCTGTTGCACCCGTCTGGATTTGTTTTTGTCTTGTTTTGTTTTTTGTTGAGACAGGGTCTCGCTCTGTGGCCTAAAATAGAGTGCAGTGGTGCAGTCTCGGCTCCCTGCAACCTCTGTCTCCTGGGTTCAAGCAGTTCTCCTGCCTCAGCCTTCTGAGTAGCTGCGATTACAGGCGCGTGCCACCATGCGTGGATAATTTTTTTTTTTTTTTTGTATTTTTAGTAGAGATAAGGTTTTGCCATGCTGGCTAGGCTGGTCCTGAACTCCTGACCTCAGGTGATCCACCCACCTTGGCCTGCCAAAGTGATGGGATTACAGGCGCGAGCCACTGTGCTCAGCCTGGATTTGGGTTATTTATTTATCTATTTATGAGACGGAAACTCGATCTGTCGCCCAGGCTGGAGTGCAGTGGCCCGATCTCGGCTCACTGCAAGCTCCACCTCCCGGGTTCATGCCATTCTCCTGCCTCAGCCTCCCGAGTAGCTGGGACTACAGGTGCCCGCCACCATGCCTGGCTAATTTTTTGTATT
>NW_012105808.1:662730-664099 GCF_000951045.1 Mandrillus leucophaeus
TTTTTGAGACAGAGTCTTGCTCTGTCGCCCAGGCTGGAGTGCAGTGGTGCCAACCTCTGCCTCCCGGGTTCAAGCGATTCTCCTACCTCAGCCTCCCATGTAGCTGGGACTACAGGTGCACACCACCATGCCCGGTTAATTTTTGTATTTTTAGTAGAGACGGGGTTTCGCCATATTGGTCAGGCTGGTCTCAAACTCCTGAGCTCAAATGATCTGCCTGCCTCGGCATCCTGAAGTGCCAGGATTACAGGCATGAATCACCACGCCAGGCCTGGCTTCTCTCTTGCAAACCACATCAGGAACTGGCCACTGCTTTCCCTCCCGGTGCTATAAGCAGGTAGCTGTCCAGTCCTGTTCAAGGCACTTCCTGGCCTCCAAGGGCTTCCGAGGCTCCATCTCAACCCCTCAGCTTGACATCTCAGGCATTTTCTAGACAGGGCCCAGCCCGATCAGACCCAGGCCCCTTTCTGAGCACCCAGACACTGCGTCCTGAGGGCCACTGGGTGACTTTAAAGCTCCTACTCTTTGGAACCCATTCCTGTGTTGTAAAATCCCCTTCCCTCCGTCCTACGACCTAGACGGTGGGGAAGGTACTCCATCTGTTCCTCCTTACCAGAGCCCCTGGGACCCAGAGGAGGGAGGGGAAGGGCAAGAGGTGCCCACTGTGTACCAGGCCCTGGCAGGCGCCATGATTTCCGTATCTGGGTCTCCCTCCCCCCTCCTGCTGTACAGACTTGTGGTCCAGGTGGGTCTGAGCCACAGAAAGCACACAGCTGTTCATAACAACCACGAGAACCACAGAAGATGGCTAGTGGCCCCAAGAGGCGGCTGAGACCCCGAGAGGGTGGCCTCCAGGCCAGGCTCACCTTGGGGTCTTTCTTCAGGTGCAGGCGGTGGCCCCAGTGCGGGGTCAGGGACTGCTGGACCACGCCCCGGTGCCGCAGGTGAAAGTACTGCCCATCAGGGAAGATCTGGGGATGTGGGAAAGCGGCCGCACCGATAGGACCAGGCTCCCCTGCTGGAGCCCCCGAGGGCCGGTAACAGCCCCCTTTCTTGTCCTTCCCCACCAGGTGCTCTCTGGGAGTCCCAGAAGCTGAACTTGGCTGAGGCAGGGGTGGGCTGAGGTTCTTGATATTTAGGAGACCTTGTGGGCTCCCTCCCACTTGTCGGGGTCTAGGGTTGTCTAGTACCTTCCAAGCCCCCTCTTCCCGTCCATCCCGGTCCCACCCACCGGCCCCAGGTTGACGAAGCCGAATTTGCGTGCCAGGCGCTCGACCTCCCGGTTACCCTGGGACACCCGGACGGCCCAGCTGCTGACATAGATGGGGGCTCGGACCGAGGCCCACCCCACAGCCCGGGGGCGGACGAG
>NW_012105808.1:665439-668674 GCF_000951045.1 Mandrillus leucophaeus
CGCTGGGTGCCTGCCATGCCGAAGTCCGGTTCTTCCAGTTGCCCAGTGGCCCCGGAGAGGCCAGGATGCCAGTGTCCTGCACGTTTCGCCGTCCCCCTCCCTCCGTGGACCCCGACCTGGCTGCAACAGTGGAGATCTTCCCGTTTTTCCGAGGGGAGGCTCCAGGCGGGGAGGGGAACGGACCGTCCCGGGGGGCTGCTCAGGACTCTCCTTTCCTCCTTCTCTCCTGCCCTAGCTCACCTTCCCCCGCTCAATGGCTTAGTGCCACCGCGCGTAAATATTTGTTAAGACGGAGTTGGGTTGCCTGACAGCTGTGATGTGGGGAGGTTGGACTGGGGCCCACAGAGCGGGAGATCCAGGCACCCCGATTGTGACTCCATTACAGTTCTTCCGGGCCTTTCACCCTTGGTGACGCCGCGCCCCTTCGCCTTTCCAAAACTACAGCAAGAGCATGTAGTAAGCGCTCCTTAAATGCCTCTCTCCCCACCTTTAAAACTTTTTTTTTGAGATCGAGTCTTGCCCTGCCGCACAGGCTGGAGTGCAGTGGCGCAATCTCAGCTCACTGCAACCTCTGCCTCCTGGGTTCAAGCGATTCTCCTGCCTCAGCCTCCTGCGCAGCGGGGATTACAGACGCAGGTCACCATGCCCGGCTAATTTTTGTATTTTTAGTAGAGACGGGGTTTCACCATGTTGGCCAGGCTGGTCTCGAACTCCTGGCCTCAGGTGATCCGCCCACCTCAGCCTCCCAAAGTGCTGGGATTACAGGTGTGAGCCACCTTGCCTGGCCTAAAAATTTTTAAAGTTAACTTTTTAAAGAGACAGGGTCTCACTATGTTACCCAGACTGGTCTCAAACTCCTGGGCTCAAGCGATCCTCCTGCCTCAGCCTCCCAAAGCTCTGGGATTTACGTGGGAGCCACTGCTCCCAGCCCCACTGGCTCTGCCTTCTCTTCCAGGAAGCTCCACAGAATGACTTGAAAGGACTTGATCTGGGCCTGGGGTGTTCTGGGTAGAGGACAGTGCCACTTTTTTGAGCACCTTCTGCAGGTGGATCCCCGGAGTCCAGTCCCGCCCTCCATTTTCCCACCATCTGGGGGTTCCCATGCCAGGCAGCCTGAGAACAGTCTGAAATCTGTGTCCAGACCCTGGAGGTCCCCAGGTGCCTGGTCCCATGTGCAGTGCAGCAGGTGGCATGGGCATGGCCCGGCTGTGCCTGCCCCCGGGAGCAGGTCCCTGGCCTCTGCCCTCCCTTTCCACATCCCTGGGGCCAGTGGGCAGGAATTTAGGTCACAGAGCGCCCAGGAGGCAGGCAGCAGGGAGGGGCTGGCTGGGGCACTGTGTCACCAGAGAGGAAACTGAGGCACAGGGAGGCAGGGGCTGCCTCTGCGCCTGTTGTGTCTGAGGCATACACCCCTCCACCCCCAGTCCCATCTGCTGCTAATCATGGGGGCTGGGCCCCCCTCCACAGTTCTGATGTCCAAGGTCATCCTCCCGTTGCTGAAGCTGCAGGAACAGGGATTTAAGGGAGGGACGCCCTGGGAGAGTCACTCCTCCCCACAAGCCAGGCCTGGGGAGAGGTAGCATTCCCTCATCCCCCCTCTCCCACCTCATTCAAATCGACAAATCCCACACCCCTGGGTAACATACGAAGAAACTCAGAGGAGACAGTGACCGGGAGGCCACACAGCCTCCCAGCTGGGGGACTCCGCCTACCCGTGACCTCGGGTGCTTGTGGATAAAGACTAAAGCAGGTAGGAGGGGCTGGGAGGGACTTGGGCCTCTGCCCTTTGGTCCGGAAGCGGCCTCTATCTCACTCTGCAGATAGCAGCTCCAGGGGAGGAGGAAGGAGGCTGTCCAAGCTCTCTGAAGCACGGGGGTTCCCTGTGTGACCTTGGGCAACTCCCACCCACCCCCAGTTCTGAATAAGATAATTCAGGGAAAGCACAAAACCTGGCACACAATAGGCGCTTCATAAATGCAGCTGTCGTCATCATTCTTTTCAGAGCCAGGTTCAGGATTGGGGCTGAGCTGGACACACACACCTTTTTCTCTGAACACCCTCCTTGCTGGGACTGTGTTATTGTTGCCCGAAGGCACTTAATAAATGTGGAGAAGGGCAGGTCGCGGCGGCTCACGCCTGGAATCCCAGCACTTTGGGAGACCGAGGCGGGCGGATCACCTGAGGTCAGGAATTTGAGACCAGCCTGGCCAACATGGTGAAACCCCGTCTCTACTAAAAATACAAAAATCAGCTGGGTGTGGTGGCACGCTCAGCTACTCAGGAGGTTGAGGCAGGAGAATCGCTTGAGTCCGGGAGGCGGAGCTTGTAGTGACCTGAGATTGTGCCGCTACACTCCAGCCTGGACGACAGAGCAAGACTCCGTCTCAAAAATAAATAAATGAATAAAAATAAACGCGCAGAAAGGAGTTCTCTCTGTTAACTTGTTATTACTTTTTTTTTGCGACAGAGTTTCGCTCTTGTTGCCCAGGCTGGAGTGCAATGGCATGTTCTCGACTCACTGCAACCTCTACCTCCTGGGTTCAAGCAATTCTCCTGCCTCAACCTCCTGAGTAGCTGGGATTACAGGCATGCGCCACCACTCCCGACTAATTTTGTATTTTTAGTAGAGATGGGGTTTCTCCATGTTGGTCAGGTTGGTCTCGAAATCCTGACCTCAGGTGATCCGCCCACCTCAACCTCCCAGAGTGCTGGGATTATAGGCATGAACCACTGTGCCCAGCCCTCTCTGTTAACTTGAAACCATAAGAGGCAGGGGCCATTACCACTCCCACTTACCAAGGGGGAAACTGAGGCTCCGTGCAGCCACAGCCTTGCTCAGTGCCGGCTGGTGAGTGCACAGCCAACCAAAGGGCTCTCCTCCACCCGGGGGATGGAAATGCTGGGGTTTGCTGCCTCCAAGACGGGGAGGGGGTAGTACTGCCCCCCACCCTGCCCCAGGGACACTGGGTGATGTCTAGGGATATCTGTGGTCGTCATGACTGGGGAGCTGATGGCATGGAGAGGGCAGAGGCCAGGGACGCTGCTCAGCACCCTGCAGTGTCCAGGACAGCCACCTCCCCTCCCCGCCGAAAACAACCAAGAATGACCCGGCCGGGCGCGGTGGCTCAAGCCTGTCATCCCAGCACTTTGGGAGGCCGAGGCGGGCGGATCACGAGGTCAGGAGATCGAGACCATCCTGGCTAACATGGTGAAACCCTGTCTCTACTAAAAATAC
>NW_012105808.1:671099-673557 GCF_000951045.1 Mandrillus leucophaeus
GGAGGGCCCACCCTACAGGATGTCTGATGGTGGAGGGCCCACCCTGAAGGGTGTCTGATGGTGGAGGGCCCACCCTGAAGGGTGTCTGATGGTGGAGACCCAAGCCTGCTCCGATAGGATGTCTGATGGTGGAGGGTTCACCCTAAGGGATGTCTGATGGTGGAGGGTCCACCCTACAGGATGTCTGATGGTAGAGGGCTCACCCTAAAGGGTGTCTGATGGCGAAAACCCAGGCCCATCCCAATAGGATGTCTGATGGTGGAGGGCCCCCCCAAAGGGTGTCTGATGGTGGAGACCCGGTTCCTGTCCAGGGTGGGCATCTGGTGGAGTAGTGCAGCCTCTCTCCCCTCCAGGGGCACAGAGCTGGGTGGGGCTGCGTGTAACTCCTGCCCTGCCCTGCAGTGCGCCTTCCTGTTGTTCTGCATGGCCCCCAGGCCCTGGAACGGGGCTCTCATGCTGTATCAGCGCGTCGTGCGCCCGCTGTTCCTAAGGCACCACGGGGCCGTGGACAGAATCGTGAACAACCTCAGCGGGCGAGCCCTAGACGCAGCGGCCGGAATAACCAGGAACGGTGGGTGCTTGCAGGCGCCCGGCTGCCTCTGACCATCTCCTGGGTCTCCACCTGTCTCCACCTTGCCTCCCTTTCTGACTTTGACCGCCCACTGTCTGGCATCTTGGCCGCCCCCTCTCACTGTCCGCCTCTCTCTCTCACGCTTCCGGGAACCAGTCTTGCAGGCGCTGGCCCGTAGCCGGGCAGGCGTCACTCCAGCGGCTGTGGCCGGGCCCTCCACTCCCCTGGAAGCTGACAGTACGTAACCCGTGGGGAGGTAGGAGCTGTGTGTGTGTGTGTGTGTGTGTGCATGTGTTTGAGTGTGTGTTTGCTGTTGCACATGTGTTATTGTGCGTGCATGTTTTGTCATGTGCATGAGGGTATGTGTGTATGAGTGAGCAAGGGAGCATGGTTTCTCACGTGTGCATGTGTGTGACCACGTGTGCATGTGTGTGCGTGAGTGCATGCATGTGTGCGTGCGTGTGACCACGTGTACGTGTGTGTGCACATGTGTGAATGCATGCATGTGTGCATGTGACGTGTGCATGTATGTGTGTGAGCGTGTGTGTGTGTGACTGCACATGTGCGTGCTCTGTGTGCACCCCTCTGTGTATAGGTGACCATGAAAGCGTGCGTGTGGTCGACACCATCTCTGCTGAGGGTGGCTGCCCGGCCCCTCGACTTTCCATGCTCACATCCAGTAGCCTCAGTCCCACCTGTGAGCAGTCAGCGGCGCCCAGGCCTGCCTCACCGCCCTCCCCCTCCTGCCCCTCTCTCTGCAGTCAAGCCAAGCCAGAGCCTGCAGCCGAAGGACAAGTGAAGCAGCCCCCCGGGCCTCGCAAGGACCTCCCGGCTGGTGAGGAGGGGGCCGCGCCGGGCTCCCAGGCCTCCACATCGTCTTCAGCGCATCTCTCGACGGCAGCCCACGCCAGTCCCTCGGGTCCAGGCAAGGCCCTGGGGGTCTCCTTAAATGCCACCTCGGGCAAGTCCCAGTCCCAGTCCTCGGCCACCCCTAGCTCTGAATCCCAGGGCCAGCTGCCCTCCAGCTCTGGCCGTGGCAAGGCCCAGGGCCAGCGTCGGGCACAGGTCAGCTCCCAGCGGTCTCGGCAACGCGCCCAGCTGCCTGGTACTTCCTCCGGCCCCTCCCAGTCAGCCCTCCCGTCCTCGAGGCCCCTGCAGCCACCCAACGTCACCTCCAGCCCGGTCTCACCCGTGGTCCAGTCTCCCAGCAGCAGCAACGTCCCCACGCAGCCTCCCAGCAAGCCCCCTGGCGAGCCAGAGGACACAGCCCCCAAGACCAGCGGACAGCGCCAGAAGCAATCCTCGAAACAGCCTGCCAGCAGCACCTCAGTGCCCGAGCTGGTCCCCTGCCACTCCGGGACCTCTCTGGAGTACACTTCGGAGTCCACCACCGAGATCACCTGCAGCTGGCCACACCACAGGCCCCCGTGCCTGCAGCACTACTGGTGCCTGAAACACCTGGCCTGCTAGGAGGCTCCAATAAAGCTAACCCGGACCAGACCTGCGCTCCACGTGTCTGGGGGCGGGGCTGCGAGGGCACTGTTCCATTTAATCAGGCACGAATCCCAGCTGTGCCGACCAGCCCCATAATATAGATGAGGACACCGAGGCCCAGAGGCTAATTCACCCACTCAAGGTCCACCTGCACGGCCAGGATGGGCGCAAGCCCCGGAAATGCTCGTCCTTAACCTCAGTGCTTTCTCCCCTCCCGAGCTAGTTGTCTGGCCCATTTGCATTAGCCTGCTTCTCTTAAAACTCCCCCAGGTGGGCGCGGTGGCTCAGGCCTGTAATCCCAGCACTTTGGGAGGCCGGGGCGGGTGGATCACCCGAGGTCAGGAGTTCAAGACCAGCCTGGGCAAAATGGCGAAACCCCGTCTGTACTAAAAA
>NW_012105808.1:678006-678633 GCF_000951045.1 Mandrillus leucophaeus
GGTGAGCTATGATGGCATCGTTGCAATCCAGCCTGGGAGACACAGTCAGACCCTGGCTCTAAAAAACAAAAATAACAAAGATACCAGAACGTTCACTAGTTGGCTTTAAAGCTAAAGCACAAATCTAGAGACCATTTATTGCCGATTGTTACGTGGTTCTCACTGGAAACAATGTCGTCATTTTCAAATCATGCTGGGGTCCTCTCGCCCACGTGGGAATGGCGTGCTCCTGGCGGTAGGGACTGTGGGACAGCCTCATGCGTGTTTCTCCCTGGCCTCAGGCACAGCCTGGGGTCCCTGTTGAGGAAACCCTCCGAGTGTCAGCTCCCCTGGCGTGTTGGGCAGCCCCCAGGGTGACTGTCTGAGATCCAGGCGCCGGGGCAGTGGCCGAGAGAGACCTGAAAGCTCCATTCCCTGGCACACCCCAAACCACAGCCGGGGAGAGGGGACCACCTTGCAGACTAGTTGGGGAGGGAGGGCAGTGGGGGCCCGGCAGGCACCGACAGTGGCCTCAGGAGCCAGTGCTGTCACGAGGAGGCCTGCGAGAGGGGCCCGCGTCCATGGGGAAGCGAGTGCCCACGCGGAAGTGGGCTCAGGGCACCTGGGCTGCAAGCCACGCGGCGCGCA
>NW_012105808.1:683995-696734 GCF_000951045.1 Mandrillus leucophaeus
TGAGACAGGTTCTGGCTTTGTTGCCCAGGCCGGAGTGTAGTAATTTAATCATGGCTCACTGCATCCTCAGCCTCCTGAGCTCAAGAATTCCTCCTCCTTTGGCCTTCTGTGTAGCTGGGACTGCAGGCGCGCACCACCATGTCTGGCCATGATCACTGCACTCCAGCCTAGGCAACAGAGGAAGACCTTGTCTCCAAAAGAAAAAGAGTGGTGAGCCGGGCGTGGTGGCTCACACCTGTAATCCCAGCACCTTGGGAGGCCAAAGCAGGCGAATGACCCGAGGTCGGGAGTTCGAGACCAGCCTGGCCAACATGGTGAAACACTGTCTCTACTTATAAATACAGTAATTAGCCAGGCATGATGGCACATGCCTGGAGTCCCAGCTACTTAGGAGGCTGAGGCAAGAGAATCACTTGAGCCTGGGAGGCAGAGGTTGCAGTGAGTGGAGATCGTGCCACTGCACTCCAGCCTGGGTGACAGAGTGAGACTCCATCTCAAGAAAAAAAATAAATAAAAAGGCTGGGTGGGTGGCTCACGCCTGTAATCCCAGCACTTTGGGAGGCCGAGGTGGGCGGATCATGACGTCAGGAGATCGAGACCATCTTGGCCAACATAGTGAAATCCCGTCTCTACTAAAATACAAAAAATTAGCCAGGTGTGGTGGCACATGCCTGTAATCCCAGCTACTTAGGAGGCTGAGGCAGGGGAATTGCTTGAACCCGGGAGGTGGAGGTTGCAGTGAGCCCAGATAGCACCACTGTACTCCAGCCTGGCAACAGAGCAAGATACTTTCTCAAAAAAAAAAAAAGAGTGTTCTAGGCAGAGGGCACAGCCTGTGCAAAGGCCTTGAGGCAGGACCATGCTGGTGAGTAGGAGGCACAGAAGGGAGGCTCCTGTGGCTGGAGCAGAGAAGGGGAGGGCAGGGAGGAGGGAAGTCAGGGAGGAGGGAGGGCAGGGAGGAAGGAGGTCAGGGAGGAGGGAGGTCAGGGAGGACAGAGGGCAGGGAGGAGGGAGGGCAGGAAGGAGGGAAAAGGGGAGTTTTCAGGGCTGCACCACACAGGCACTGAGAGGGCACAGGGGCACTTTCTCTTTTTTTTTTGAGACGGAGTTTCACTCTTGTTGCCCAGACTGGAGTGCAATGACAAGATCTTGGGTCACTGCAACCTCTGCTTCCTGGGTTCAAGCGATTCTCCTGCCTCAGCCTCCTGAGTAGCTAGGATTACAGGCACCTGCCACCACGCCCGGCCCAGGACTTTGTCTTTTACTCGGGGTGCAGGATTTATCAGAGCAAAGAGCAAAACTAATGATTAATCACCCCCGACCCTGTGTCAGTAACCACATGGGGATGGCAGACCAGGCTGTCAGGATCTGCCGATCACTGGCCCGGCTGCTTTGAAGAATGTGGTCTGGTCATGGCCCCGAGGGAGAAGAGAGGGTGCCGAGCTCGCTCTGCACCTGGCATGGTCCTTCACTTTCTTTTTCTTTTTCTTTTTTCTTTTTTTTTTTGAGATGGAGTCTCGCTCTGTCACCCAGGCTGGAGTGCAGTGGCGCGATCTCTGCTCACTACAAGCTCCGCCTCCCAGGTTCAAGCAATTCCCCTGCCTCAGCCTCTCAAGTAGCTGGGACTACAGGCACCCGCCACCATGCCTGGCTAATTTTTTGTATTTTTAGTACAGACGGGGTTTCACCATGTTAGCCATGATGGTCTTGATCTCCTGACCTTAAGTGATCCACCCGCCTCGGCCTCCCAAAGTGCTGGGATTACAGGCATGAGCCACCGCGCCCGGCCTTTATTTTTTTAAATAGATAGGGGGTTTCATTCTGTGACCCAGGCTGGAGTGCAACAGTGCAACCACAGCTCAGTGTAGTCTCGACCTCCTGGGCTCAAGCAATTCTCCTGCCTTAGCTTCACAAAGTGTTGGGATTATAGACATGAGCCACCACAGCTGGCCTAAAACGGTAAATGGAGGCCGGGCTCGGTGGCTCATGCCTGTAATCCCAGCTCTTTGGGAGGCTGAGGCGAGCAGATCGCCTGAGGTCAGGAGTTAAAGACCAGCCTGGCCAAATGGTGAAACCCTGTCTCTACTAAAAATATAAAATTAGCCAGGCGTGGTGGCGGGTACCTGTAATCCCGGCTACTCAGGAGGCTGAGGCAGGAAAATCACTTGAACCCGGAAGGCGGAGGTTGCAGTGAGCCAAGATTGCGCCATTGCACTCCAGCCTGGGCGACAAGAGCAAAACTCCATCTCAAAAAATAAATAAAAATAAATAAAAGGAGGAAAGAGTGACAGCCGGGTGCAGTGACTGACACCTGTAATCCAGCGCTTTAGGATGCTGAGACAGGAGATTCGCTTAAGGCCAGGAATTCAAGACTAGTCTTGGCAACATAGAGAGACACCCTCTGTACCAAAAATAAAAGAAAAATCAGCCACACATGGTGGCATGCACCTGTAGTCCTAGCTACACCGGAGGCTCAGTCAGGAGGATCACTGGAGCCCGGGAGGTGGAGGCTGTGGTGAGCTATGATGGCATCGTTGCAATCCAGCCTGGGAGACACAGTCAGACCCTGGCTCTAAAAAACAAAAATAACAAAGATACCAGAACGTTCACTAGTTGGCTTTAAAGCTAAAGCACAAATCTAGAGACCATTTATTGCCGATTGTTACGTGGTTCTCACTGGAAACAATGTCGTCATTTTCAAATCATGCTGGGGTCCTCTCGCCCACGTGGGAATGGCGTGCTCCTGGCGGTAGGGACTGTGGGACAGCCTCATGCGTGTTTCTCCCTGGCCTCAGGCACAGCCTGGGGTCCCTGTTGAGGAAACCCTCCGAGTGTCAGCTCCCCTGGCGTGTTGGGCAGCCCCCAGGGTGACTGTCTGAGATCCAGGCGCCGGGGCAGTGGCCGAGAGAGACCTGAAAGCTCCATTCCCTGGCACACCCCAAACCACAGCCGGGGAGAGGGGACCACCTTGCAGACTAGTTGGGGAGGGAGGGCAGTGGGGGCCCGGCAGGCACCGACAGTGGCCTCAGGAGCCAGTGCTGTCACGAGGAGGCCTGCGAGAGGGGCCCGCGTCCATGGGGAAGCGAGTGCCCACGCGGAAGTGGGCTCAGGGCACCTGGGCTGCAAGCCACGCGGCGCGCACGGAGTCCCTTCATGCCCCGTCCTGCCGCCAGGGGGCACTGCGGCCCCACGCAGCCCTGCAGTACCCGCGGCCGTTGGCTGGGGAGCTCCTGGGACCCCCGCCGGCAGCGCTTGCTGCAGATGTCAATCACAGAAGGCACCGCATCACTGAAGCGCCGGGCCGTCCCAGGCTGCGCTGGGTCCTTGGTATGCCGTCGGTGTTCAATAAGCACTTGCTGCAGAAATGTCTGAAGGAAGAAAGGGGGCTAGGGAAGGGCTCCAGGAAAGAGTAACTCCCATGTCAGAGCTGGGAGGGGTTTTGAGGGCGCCATTCACTGAGGGGGAAACTGAGGCCGGAGAGGGGCTGCACCTGGCCTGGGGTCACCTGCAAGATCAGGGGCCAAGTCCACCGATGTCCTGCACCCCTCGGCGACTCCCTCTGCCTCAGCAGCCTCCTTGCCTTTCATTCTCTCTGGCTGCTCCCTCCCTGGTGGGGGCAGCTTGTCAGTGCCCAGTGGTCAGCGGGAACCCACGGACCCCAGGCATCCCAGGCCCCAGAGAGAAATGCAACCACTGGTCCCACACAGAGTGGTTTGTCCCAGGTGGCAGCGTGTGCCATCCATCAGGAGTGAGAGGCAGAGGGTTGGCACCCCATAGGGGAGGGTTTACTGAGTGAACTCGTGTCACCCCCTAGTACACACACAGCCCATGTCCAACCTCCTGGTTGCAGAAGAACATAGTGGGCTGGCAGCCCACAGACAGCAGTGGCTCTCACGTACCTCCTCAGCTGGGGAGGGGCTCCCAGTGTGGGCCTGAGAAAGTATGTGGCAGTTGGGGGAGGCTCAGGACCTACCAAAGCTCCATTCATTCCCCACCTGCTCCTATCCTCATCTATTCCCTGACCTCACCCCACACAGGGTCAGATGTGCAGGGAGGAGGTGAGGCTGGGCCGGAAGGAGGGGTGGGGTGCGTGTGAACATGTGTGTCTACCCATGAGTAAAACTGAGACGGGGTTCTACCAGCGCGTCCCTGAGTCTCTGTGACCGACTGCATGTGATGGGGGTGCTTTAAAAAAAAGTGCTCTGCAGCCATAACAAAGAATGAGTTCATGTCCTTTCCGGGGACATGGACGAAGCTGGAAGCCATCGTTCTCAGCAAACTAACACAGGAACAGAAACCCAAACACCACTTGTTCTCACTCATAAATGGGAGTTGAACAACGAGAACACATGGACACAGGGAGGGGAACGTCACACACCGGGTCCTTTGTGGGGTGGGGGCCAAGGGGAGGGAGAGCATTAGGACAAATACCTAATGCATGCGGGGCTTACAACCTCGATGACAGGTTGATGGATGCTAATCTAATAAATCTGCACATTCTGCACATGTATCCCAGAACTTAAAGTAATTTTTTAAAAAGTGCTTGTAAAAATTAAAGAGGAATAAAAGGGGGGTGAACAGCCAGTACGATAGTGCATGCCTGAAATTCCAGTGCTTTGGGAAGCTGAGGCAGGAGGATCATTTGAGGCCAGTAGTTGGAGAACAGTGTGGCCAACATAGCAAGACCCCCTCTCTACAAAAAATTTAAAAGGTAGCTGGGCATGGTGATTCACACCTGTAGTTCCAGCTGCTGTGGAGGCTGAGGTGGGAGGATCGCTTGAGCCCAGGAATTCGAGGCTGCAGTGAGCGATGATTGTACCACTGCACTTCAGCCTAGGTGACAAAACAAGGCCGTGTCTCAAAAAAAAAAAAAAAAAAAGAGGAGGGGAGGGGTGAGCATATTGATGGGCAGAAATCCAGCCAGAAATGCTGAGGCTGAAAAGATTGTCTCTGAGTTTCCCAGTAGCCAGGGGAAAAGGGGAAATTGGTACGTTACAGTGCCTGGTTAGGCATGTCTTCTAAGTGGCATGCCTGTTTGTGACAGTGTCTCTGCTCTTCACACACGAGGTTGTGTGTGAGTAGCAGAGAGGAGAGACAGCACAGTGTTTGGGAATTAAACAGATGAGTTTCCGTGTACCCAGGGCAGCAGGGTGTCATGCTCGTTCATGACAGTGTCTCAAAGCGAGTGTGACGCAAAGAGAATGAAAGCAGAGTTAAACTTTCTGAGTATAAATAGCTATGAGCTTCCTGGCAGCCAAGGAGAGAAGCAAAATACAAGTCAGAGTCTCTTCAGTGTCTCCTCACCAGTGCCTGCCGGCTTGTGACAGTGACTCCAACTGCATGCAGAGGTGTCTAAGTGTGTGCGGGAGGGAGTCACATAGCTGCACAGGTGGGACATATTTCAGAGCTGCCTGGAAGCCAGGGTGAGAGGGGAAATATGCTGACGTTGAGACTGGTCAGATGTATCTTTCTTGCTGTGTGTGGCCAGGGCTCCTGCGGGGGCTCAGATAGGACAGCGTCGGGCAGTCAGGCGTATGCGGCTGTCCTCCGCGGGGCTCCAGGGCCGGGCGTAGCCAGCATGGGGCAGCAGCAGCCGGTCCTGTGTGCCGTTAGGGCTCACAAGGCGCTGGACAGCCAGCAGGTAGTCCCGGTGGGGTGCCAGCATCGGGCAGGGGCAGTGGCCTGGTGCCCACACGTACTCGCGGGCCCGCAGTGGTGAGCGGTTCTTGTAGACCAGCTGTATGCGTACCTCGTAGCGGGTCTCCTGGGCCTGGCGGTGGCGGCCCAGCACTCGGGCCTGGAACACTGTTGGGGGTCATGCTGAGCTAGCTGGCTGCTCAACTCTGCGCAAATCTCCACGCCCCACCCACATTGCCAGAAGAGGGGCTGAGGGTCAGGTGGGACCTCGGGATCTATAGGGACTGGAGTCAGGATCACGTGAGGGATCAATGAGTGGTTAGGGTCAAGAGGCAAATTAGGGTCAGAAGAAAGGGTCAAGGGTAAAGTCAGATTAGGGTCAGAGGTCAGCAGGAGGCCAGGTTAATAAGGGCTACGTGAGAGTAGGGGTCGGGGGTCTCACCAAAGTCACTGCCGCAATAGTGGAGCAGTCGGTGGGCGCGGCCTCGGGTGTCAGGGCAGGGTGGGCAGGGGTCTGTGGGGTGGGCGGTGCTGTGAGGGGCAGAGGCCTCAGCCCCCACTCATTCCCCACCCTGGCTGTCCCCACCTCACCTGGGGCCAGGGTTGGGGTCCGTGCAGGGATGACAGCAGGGGCTGCGGGGGGCTGAGGCTCCACCTCCCGGGGCTGCGGCTGCCGCAGGGGCCAGCCCAGGGCCTGCACCCGAGCCTGGAAGGGGCTGTAGCGCTCCTGAGGGAGCCAGAACTCAAACTCGATGCCGGGGTTGGGCTCCTGCAGGAGAACCTGGAGCAGGGGAGGGCACACAGGGAGCTTCACCAGAGGCTGGGGTTGCCTCCTCCCTCTGATCCTATGACCCCAGCCTCCCCCCTTTGACCCTGTCTGTCCCCAGCCTCTCTCCTCTGATGCTCTGTCCCTAGCTGATCCCCGGACCCTGTCCCCAACCTCTCCCCTCTGTCCGCAGCCAACCCCCTCTGACCCTCTGTCACCAGACTTCCCCCTCTGACCCTGTCCCCAACCGCCCCCCTCTAAACCTGTCACCAGCCTTACCCCTCTGACACTCTGTCCCCAGCTGACCCCCTTTGACCTTGTCCCCAGCCTCCCCTGTCTGACCCCCTGTTCCCATCCGACCCCTTCTGACACCCTGTCACCAAACTCCCTGCCATGACCCTGTCCCCAGCCGACACCCTTTGACTCTGTCACCAGCCTCCCCTCTCTGACCTTGTCCCTAACTGCCCCCCTCTGACTCTCTCTCACCAGCCTCCCCCCTCTGACCCTCTTGGAGGCCCGGCGGCACCTGTAGGAGCAGGTTGTGGGAGGTGGGCCCGGCTGCTTGCAATGTCTCCTGGGGCCCTGTGTCGCGGGTGTAGACCACATGGGTGCCGGCCGCCTCATAGGTCCCTGGCGGGCTGACTGCCCAGTCCCCGTTAAGCACGTAGCGCCCATCGCCCCCCATCAGCGCTGCAAGGGAACAGTCAGCCCTCAGGAACGTGTCCATCTCGTCTCCCAGACCCCGGGGTCCCCTCCTCAGGCCTCAAGTCTCCCCATCTGTAAACAGGGACAACCGCCCACGGGCGGCCTGCAGGGTGCCTCCCGCCTCACACCCTAGGATACCCAGGTGGTTGCGACTCCGGTGCGCCACGCGGATGTGTCTGGCGCCCTCGGGGATCAGGGTCACGTTCCAGTATCCAGCGAAGGCACCTGGGTGGGAGGGTAAAAGGGTGTTGGGGTGCCAGTGGGGGTGTATTTGAGCGATGACTTGAAGATGAAATGAGCTACTGAGGGTAAGACAGCTAGCCAGGGTCCTGGGAACCGGAAAACCCTTCGTAAACGGTTGGAGTTACAATTACTATTGCTTCAGTGTGGCAGGGAAAGCGTTAAAACCCCATCTGTTCTGGGGAAGGGAGGGACAATCTGTCAGTAGCCAATCAGGATGAGGAGAAAGAGGGGCTGGGCCGCACACTGGCCAATCAGCACGGAAATTTGCTTCCGGGCCACAGCTTGTTAAAGGGCCCGCTCTGACGTGTGTGCAGGGAGGACAGGGCAGGCAGTCACCGGCGTCACGAAACACGCGCTGCACGAAAAGGCACGAGTCGTTGGCGCCTCCACAGCGGCCGCAGCGGTCCTCCAGGGCACCCGAGCCCAGCAACCCATCACAGCCGGGGCTCTAAAGGGTGAAGGACAGGCGCGGCGTCACTGACGCTGGGGGGGCCAGGACCTGGGGAAAGGGCAGTGCTTGGGAGCAAGAGGACAAGGCCCAGAGGGAAGATGGGGGTGGAGCCTAGGGAGGAGCAGGACCTGGAGGGAGGAGGATGGGTGTGGTGCCCAGGGGGTGGGTGCCTAAGCTGGGGCTGGGGGCGAGGCCTGGAAGGGGAGGCGAAGGGGTGGAGTCTAGGGAAGGGATGGAGTCTAGGGAAGGGGTGGAGGCTAATGGGAAGGTGGAGGTGGAGCCTAGGGAGGAGGCTGTGGGTGGAGCCTGAGTAAAAGGTGGGTGGGGCTCGGGCGGGGCCTGGCGAGTCCTTACAAGGCAGCGTCCAGCCACGCAGACCCCCTGGGCACCCGGGCTGCAGGCGGTGCCATCCAGGACGCGGCCGAAGCTGTGGTAGAAGGCGTGCCCCTCAGCCAGGCAGTTGAGGTCACACTGGTTGGGCGCTGAGGGCAGGAGGAGTCAGTGGGCCGGGGACCCCTATTCGAGTTCCAGGCCCCTTCTACCAAACTTCATCAGGCGACCATCACCTTGGGCAGATGAAGCCCAGAGATTCAGCCAAAGCCACACATTGAGGCTGAGGCAGAGCCAGGACTGGACCGTAGGTGCTCTGCCTCCAGCAACCTAGGACTCCCAGGCAAGTATCCTGGGGCTGCATTCATTCATTCATTCATTCATTCACTCATTCATTCATAGTCTTTATATTAGGAGTCCTTACATACTATTCATTTTTAACACCATTACTCATTCTTCATTCCACTGAACACCTACTGTTTTCCAGACACTGTTCTAAGCTCTAGGATAGAGAAGCAAGAACTCTATCAGTGTGCAGATGGATGACCTTAAAAAAGGCCAGGTGCGGTGGCTCATGCCTGTAATCCCAGCACATTGGGAGGCTGAGGTGGGCAGATCTCCTGAGGCCAGGAGTTCAAGACCAGCCTGGGCAACATGGTGTGATCCCATCTCTACCAAAAATACAACAACAAAAAATTAGCTGGGCTTGGTGGTGGGAGCCTGTAACTCCAGCTACTTCGGAGGCTGAGGCAGGAGAATCGCTTGAACCAGGGAGGTAGAGGCTTCAGTGAGCCGAGATCATGCCACTGCACTCCAGCCTGGGTGACAGAGCGAGACTCCATCTCAAAAAAACAAAAAAACAAACAAAAAAGAAGATCTGAGCACCTGGCCCAAGCACCTAGCAAGTGCCCAGTGAAGTGTGTGTCCAGTACTGACTGGACTGAGTCCCGCACAACCGAGGTGTGTCGCTGGTCCTCCCTGGGCCTCAGTTTCCCCTTCTGCCTGGAAGTGGGGCAAAAATGGGCTGTCTGATCATATACACACAGTCTGACAGCCCTGATTTCCACTCCTCCTTCTCTCCAGCTCCTTTTGGCTCCCATTTCCCTGAGTCTGGCTGGTGGACCCTGGCTGGAACGGATCCTGGGCTGACCCCAGTGGGCCTCTGCGAGGGTGGGATCACAGCAGGTTTCCTCCAATTCTTGGAAGGAAGGAAGGAGGGAAGGAAGGAAGGAAGGAAGGAAGGAAGGAAGGAAGGAAGGAAGGAGGGAAAGGAGGGAAAGAAGGACGGAAATGAGGTTGATGGATGGCACTTCGTTCATTCTAGGCTTTTCTTCTATCTGTGTCTGCCTTCCCCATGGCGTGTGAAGCTGCCTGTCACCCTGAAATCTGGAGGCGAACTGCCCCAGGCACATAGTTATATAACTTGCTATTTTCAGCTCAATGCAGCAACATTTCCTGCTACTGGGATAAGTTTGAGAACTGTTGGCCTCTGGATACAGCTCTAAGTCAATCCTCAGTCGGAATCCTCAGCATGAACCCTGCTTCCCTCTGCCCCTGTTTCACGCCTAACATATGCTGTTTCTGTTTCACTTCACCAACTCCTACATATCCTTCAAAACCCTAGTGCTAATACCCTTGTCTCTTTGCAACCCTCCAAGTCCCTCTCCTTAAGAGTAATGAGTTGTTCACTCTGAACCAATTCTGACCACAGGATACCAGGCTACTCACCCCCATGGAAGGGCACCCACTGGTAGGTCTTCTGGGTGCCCAGGACAGGGCGGCCATTGTACAGGGCACACTGTAGGTCTCGGAAGGGCACAGCTCCTGGGGGGCAGTCCTAGTGACAGAGATAGGTGAGCCAGAGGCTGGGACAACCCAAGGGGCAGGTGGCCGGCTTCAGGCAGCCTGGGGTGGGAGGGTGGTCTGAGAGGTGGGCAGGACTTACTGGCAACTGGCAGAGGCGGTACTCATGGGAGTCTCCCCAGCATGGGTCTTCCCCAGGAAGCCTGCAGGGAGCCAGAGTGTGGCGAGAACCCCCAGGGACCCCCTCCTGGGGCTGGCCTTCCACCCTCTGCCCCCGCCAACCCCACCCACATTCCAGTGGGATCAGCGGGATTAAAGGGCACAGCATGTGTGGGCAGGCCGAGGGTGTGGCCAGGGGCCGGGCTGGGCCAGCGGGGGAGGAGGGGCAGGGACCCCCTCCCAGCCCCGGCCCGCTCACCGGAGGCAGCGCCGGCTGCGCACGGAGACACCACGCCCGCAGGAGCTGGAGCAGCGGGTCCAGGACACCCATGGGGTCCACTCGCCCGGACCCTACTTGGGGAGACAGAGGCACGGTCAGCCTGGTGGGGAGATGCTGGTGACCCCACAGTGCTGGCTGGGTCCCCATGCCCACTCGCCACCCCCTGGGCTCATGCCCCCCCTTACCTGAGCACTGACCCCCAAACCGCAGTTCAGCAGGGCCCACAGGAGGAGCAGGAGGTTCTGGAAGAGGCGGGGCCTGGGGAACAGAGGGGCTGAATCCATGGAGCCACCGCCACAGACAGGATTGTGTCCTGGCTCTGTCCTGACTGGCTGTGTGATCTTGGACAGTAACTAAACCTCTCTGAGCCCTACTTCTCCTCTGAAAAACAGGGTAATAAAGCCTCCCTTACAGGAAAGTTGAGGGGTCCCGTTGATCAGGTAAAGAAGACAGGAGGCATGGAGCCCGGTATGGAGAGGAAGAACTCAAAATGTCATCTGCAATTATTGTTGTTGTTGTTTGTTTGTTTTGAGATGGAGTCTCGCTCTGTCGCCCAGGCTAGAGTACAGGGGTACAATCTCGGCTCACTGCAACCCTCCCCTCAAGTGATTCTCCTGCCTCAGCATCCCGAGAAGCTGGGATTACAGGTGCCCGCCACCACGTCCGACTACTTTTTGTAGTTTTAGTAGAGACAGAGTTTCACCATCTTGGCCAAGTTGGTCTCAAACTTCTGACCTCAAGTGATCCACCCGCTTCGGCCTCCCAAAGTGCTAGGATTATAGGCATGAACCACTGTGCCCAGCTTGCAATGTCATTGATATGTGTATTGTGCTATAATGTACACAGTAGGTGCTTAATCGATGCTTGATGATTGGAGGGATCATTCAAGAATAGTACACAGGTGCCTCCTAGGGCTGGGGCCCCCTCCTCGCCCTCCCCACCATCACTGCTTCTACCTTTCCGTGTGGCCTGAGGCCAGCCACTCCACTCTCCCAGGCCTCAGTTTTCCCATCTGTGCAGTGGGGGCCGAATGGATTCAGTCCATGATTCTGTGACACTCTGCAGAAGGTGCGGCCGGCAGGGGCTGGATCAGGAGTTGGGTCCCCGGAAGAGGCCCCCAGCTGCACCGCGGCCCCAGGGCTCCCTCAGCTTCCAGACAGCAGAGAGTCCCCCAGATTGGGGATGGGACAGGGAGGGGTGACCTGGCCTGGGTCCAGTCGGTGCCTCATGGCCTCATCAGCGGAGGGGGTGGGACTGAGCACTGGGGCGGCCAGTGGAGGGAGGGGGCCACTGCTGAGGCTGGAGCAGGAAAGGGGAGGAGGCTGACTGCCTCTCTGGGCCTTAGTTTCTCCATCCGTCGGGCAGGGATGAAGTCACTTGCCATCCACACCCTCCTCGTGACCCCGGCCTGCAGGGAGAAAGGGGAGGGGAGGGAAGGGAAGCAGCTGCCAAGTGAGCCAGGACGTCCCGCTGCCAGCAGAGCATGAAGGCAGGCGGGTGAGCCCGGGCCCAGGCACCAGCTGAAGGAGGCTGGGTCCCACTGGGACCTTGTTTCCCTGGCTCTCAGGCCCCACTGGCTCTAGCATTTGGACCTCTGGTGCACTAAGGGTCTGGGGTCCCGGGTGTCTCCAGGTGCTGAGACGGCTGTGTGGTCAGCTGCATCCGTGCCCCTCTCTGAGCCCAGAGCCTGGGCTGGCCCAGGAAGCAGGAAGAAGTCTGCCCCAGAAAGTTAAAACAAGGGGAGGGGGGCCGGGCGTGGTGGCTCAGGCCTGTAATCCCAGCACTTTGGGAGGCCAAGGCGGGTGGATCACCTGAGGTGTTTGAGACAGCCTGACCAATATGGTAAAACCCCATCTGTACTAAAATACAAAAATTAGCCAGGTATGGTGGTGCACGCCTGTAATCCCAGCTACTTGGGAGGCTGAGGCAGGAGAATCGCTTGAATCCAGGAGGCGGAGGTTGCAATGAGTCGAGATGGGGCCACTGCACTCCAGCCTGGGCGACAGAGCCAGACTCCATCTCAAAAACAACCAACCAACCAAAAAATCAGGGGGAGGGGCCTTCACCTTCTGACAACCCCCACCAGACTCTGAGCCTGGCTTGAGCAGTGGGGGTCTAGGTGGTGAAAAGTGGGGGGCTACAAGGACCACCCTACCCCCTCCTCAATGAGCCCTCCCCAGAATCAAGGCCCCTCCCCGTGTGGGCTGCAGCCCGGACTGGCGGTGGGATCTCAAGGCAAGTCGCACCTCTGGGCCTCAGTTTCCCCCGGAGAAAGTGGGGGGATAGGAAGAAGGACTTACCGACTGCGCGGAGCCCAGGCAGCGCGTCCCGGCTCCCTGAGCGGCCCCAGGGCGAGCGGAAGCGG
>NW_012105808.1:697541-699003 GCF_000951045.1 Mandrillus leucophaeus
CAGGGGACGCGCCCCACCCCACCTCCTGCCCTCCCTGCCGGGTCCCGGGGCTGCCAGCGGGGCTTCAGAGCCAGACCTGGGTCCAGGTGGTCCCTCTCCCTCACAGCCGCGGCCCCACCCTCTCCGGCCTCAGTTTCCCCATCCCAACAGTGGGGCCCGCAGGGGTCTCCACCGCGCACCTTCCATCTGGAACCCGGCTCTGCGGACGCGCAACGCGAGGGGGCACCCCAGGACTCCCCTACTGCACCCTTTCCTGCCTGCCGGGCGTGTCTGCGCCGCCCTGTGCCCACCCACGCAGGAAGGAGACCAGGTCCTGGGTTCTGGGCTCCAACAGTTTCTGGTGTTGCCCGCCGGCGCCCCCTGGCGGGCGGGGTGAAGGGCTGAGTCACTAAACGGGGAGGAGGGGGGGGACTGCCCTTCTGCTCCCTGGGCTCCACCCAGGCTCGGCCTGAGCACCCCCTCCTCCTGGAAGCCCACCCGGCTGTCCCACAGCGCTGACCACAGAGAGAGAGGTTTGCTGGGGACATACAGGGTGCTGCTGGTTCAACTCAGTCAGCCCTCCAGCATGTAGCATGTCACAGCAGAGCCACCCATATGCCATTTATTGAGCACCTACTGTGTGCACAGCTGTGAACAACCCAGCCAGTTCCAGGCCAGCAGGTAAGGCAGCCCCCCCAGAGTGTATAACCCCACCTTCTGATCTGACCTGGACTATTGGAGAAAATAGCCCAGGCCCACCACAGATGGCCCCGGGGGGTGTGCTTGTGGGGATGTCAGGAAGGCCCTCACGGAAGGGGTCAAGAGAGAAGGGTAGGCCTGGCGCAGCAGCTCATGCCTGGAATCCTAGCACAGCCGAGGCAGGCAGATTACCTGAGGTCAGGAGTTTGAAGCCAGCTTGGCCAACATGGTGAAACCCAGTCTCTACTAAAAATACAAAACTTAGCCGGGTGTGCCAGCAAGTGCCCGTAATCCCAGCTACTTGGGAGACTGAGGCACGAGAATCGCTTGAACCCAGGAGGCATAGGTGGCTAAGAGCTAAGATCACACCACTGCACTCCAGCCTGGGCGCCAGAGCGAGACTCCGTCTCAAAAAAAGAAAGAAAGAAAGAAGTCAGCTGAGGGCATGTGTCAATGTGTCATTAGGACAATTGTATCCTCCTCAGATGTGCCCCATTCCCAGACGTCCAGTCCACAGAGCTCCATGGGGAGGGCAGACAGCAGGCCCTGTGCCCTGCAGGGAAGGTATACAGAAAGCACAGCGCCCACAGGGAGCACACACAGCAGGCATTATGCTCTGCAGGAAGGGTATACAGCAGGCGCTGCATCTTGTAGAAATTATGCATTTCTAGAGTAGGGCCAGGCACGATGGCTCACGCCTGTAATCCCAGCACTTTGGGAAGCTGAGGCAGGCGGATCACGAGGTCAGGAGATCGAGACCATCCTGGCTAACACGGTGAAACCC
>NW_012105808.1:700618-702909 GCF_000951045.1 Mandrillus leucophaeus
GGATCACCTGAGGTCGGAAGTTCGAGACCAGCCTGGCCAACATGGTGAAACCCCGTCTCTACTAAAAATACAAAAATTAGCCGGGCCTGGTGGTGTATGTCTGTAATACCCTCTGCGCAGGAGGCTGAGGCAGGAGAATCGCTTGAACCCAGGAGGTGGAGGTTGCAGTGGGCCGAGATCGCACCATTGCACCCCAGCCTGGGCGACCAGAGTGAAACTCCGTCTCAACAAAAAAAGCAAACATTGCATATGTACATTTCTTCAATTATACCTCAGTAAAGCTGCTTTGGAAATTCAATTTAATTTAAAAAGAAATGCCCCAAAGCAGATCTTGCGTCCTCTTGGTGGGCTTCTGTGTCCCCACAACTCCCGGTGGCCTCTCCTGATCCCTCAGGCCTGGACACGTGGTCCCAGGACACCTCAACCTCCTGAGTGGAGTGGGTGGGGCCTCCCCATCCCTGCCCCACAGATCCCTGGACCCCTCGATCCCTGGGGCTGTCCATCTGTCCCTGGGCACCAGCAAGGGCCATGCGGAGTTGAGACCCTCCCCGGCTGGAGTCGCCCCATAGGACCCGGGACTCTGGACCCTCCTTGACCACTGCTTGCCCGGTCCTCATTCTGTGCCGGCTTCTTGTGCACGCTCGGAATCTGTTCCCTGCAGACACCCAGTGCCCCGGGCACCTTCCGGAATTCCTGGAAGAGACCCCTTGCTTTCCTGTCCCTCTGCCCAGGCTCCAGGCCTTTGACACGGCTGTGCCTCCCCAGGGTGCCCCTTCCCCTCCACCTTCACGTGCTGAAAACCACCCATTCTCTCACCTTCTGGCAGCAGATTGTGTATCACGTGACCCATGCTTGGCCAATCAGATAATTCCATCTCCCATAGCTGGGGATTGGCTGGGGGATGACCACGTGACCCAAGTGGGCCAATGAGAGCCTGCCCAGGGACTTGAACTGGACCATTGGAGGAAAACGTGGTTTTCTGTGGCTGGGGTGGGCTCCAGGAATGGTGTGAGTTGAGGTATGCTGGACTTTCTTGACTACTCCAAGAGGTGTGCAGTCTCAAGCAGATGCTGACACAGCAGCAAATGGAAGGGGACAGATTTTTTTTTTTTTTTTATCCTTCTCTTCCTTTCTTTTCTTTCTTCTTATAATTTTTTTGAGACAGGGTCTTGCTCTGTCGCCCAGGCTGGGGTGCAGTGGTGCAATCACAGCTCACTGCAGCCTTGACCTCCTGGGCCCAAGCGATCCCCCCCACTTCAGCCTTCCGTTTGGCTGGGACTACAGATGCATGCCATCACATCTGGCTAATTTTTTTGATCTTTAGTAGAGACAGCATCTTACTATGTTGTCCAGGCCCAGGATGGTCTCAAACTCCTGGGCTCAAGAGATCCTCTTACCTCAGTCTCCCAAGTAGCTGGAACTATAGGCATGCACCACCATGCCTGGCTAATTTTTGTATTTTTTTGTAGAGATGGGGTCTCTCTATGTGGCCCAGGCTGGTCTTGAACTCCTGAGCTCAAGTGATTATCTGGCCTCAGCCTCCCACACTGCTGGGATTGCAGGCATGTACCAACCACCGTGCCCAGCCCAAAAGGACAGATTTCTAGAAGGTTGTTTGAGTTCCTGGATTGAGCCTCATCTGAAGGCATTCGCCCTTTTTTTTTTTCACGTTAGCAATTTTGAGTTTCTTCTTTGTTTATTATTATTTTTGACAAGGTCTCACTCTGTCACCCAGGCTGGACTGCAGTGGTGCGATCTTGGCTCACTGCAACCTCTGCTTCCCAGGCTCAGGCAATCCTCTGGGATCAGCCTCCCACATAGCTGGGACTACAGGTGAGTGCCATTATACCCAGCTAATTTTTGTATTTTTAGTAGAGATGGGGTTTTGCCATGTTTCCCAGGCTGGTCTCAAACTCCTGAGTTCAAGTGATCCTCCCACCTTGGCCTCCCAAAATGCTGGGATTACAGGCATGAGCCACTGTTCCCAATCTTATTTTGGATTTTAAAAAAAATTATTATTATTATAGAGACAAGGTTTCAAGAGCGAAACTCCATCTCAGAAAAAAAGTGATAACAATTACTATTTCATGATTATTGACTAAATTCCAAATGTTATTTTATTTGGATTTGGATTTCACCAGGCTTTTTTTTTTTTTTTTTTTAATGGAATTTTGCTCTTGTTGTCCAGATTGGAGAATGACATTGAGCTATTTGTCTCATAATTAGTAAAAAGACCCACGCAGATTAAAAATGGATTATTTCTGTGGCAATCGGGCGGGTTCCAGTGCCCA
>NW_012105808.1:702959-710648 GCF_000951045.1 Mandrillus leucophaeus
CAAATGTTATTTTATTTGGATTTGGATTTCACCAGGTTTTTTTTTTTTTTTTTTTTTAAACAAATGTAGTTTTTCTGTTCCCGGATTCCATATGACATTGAGCTATTTGTCTCATAATTAGTAAAAAGACCCACGCAGATTAAAAATGGATTATTTCTGTGGCAATCGGGCGGGTTCCAGTGCCCACGCAGCACCTTGAACACAGCTGGAGTTGATCAGTGTCCCTGATGGGAAGTTGATGCTGTGTCCATCGAGAGAAGGGGCACGGAGGCAGGTGTCCACCCATCACCTAATGGAGATACAGACCCACTCCCTGCCATTGGTGCTCCCCATCAGGTGGGACGCACACCAGCAAGCTAGCAAGGAAACTGTCATTCTGGGTTGTGGTGGAACCGGGGAGAAGCAGGCATGCATCACGTCTAGGGCATCTCGGGGCAGGGGCGGCCTCCTGGGCACAGGGGGCGCTTTCCTGCCTGGGCCTAAAAGCTGAGAAGGGGATGCCAGGTAAAGCCTGGGAGGGTGGCAGAGGGAACAGCACATGCAAAGGCCCTGTGGCAGGGGGAGCTTGATGTGGGTCTGAGGACCAACGGGAAGTCCAGAGGGTAGATGCCTTGGCCTTGTGTCCTCACCTTGGGTGGTCACCCTGGGGAATGTTGTATTCAGTTCCTCAGAGGGTCCCTGATGAATGTGGGACTCAGGGTGGCCGGGGGGTACCCAGCTCCCACCCTGCTCCCCGAACCAACTCTCTGCACCAAACCCTTGCTTCAGGCTCTGCCTTTGGGGGAACCCACACAGATGGCCAGGAGGGTTGAGCAACCTGCCCCAGCTGCCAGTGCTAAAGCCACTGACCTGGACGTTGTCAGCGGAGAAAGTGAAGAGGGGGTGGGAGGCCCCAGCACTGAACCCCAGCCTCCCAGGAGAAGGAGGAGGTGGCTTAAAGGAGAATTGGAAAAATGCATCCAGAAAGATGGGAAGGGGCCAGGCGCAGTGGCTCATCCCTGTAATCCCAGCACTTTGGGAGGCTGAGGCGGACGGATCACCTGAGGTCGGGAGTTTGAGACCAGCCTGAGCAACATGGAGAAACCCCGTCTGTACTAAAAATACAAAATTAGCTGGATGTGGTGGCACATGCCTGTAGTCCCAGCTATCAGAAGGCTGAGACAGGAGAATCGCTTGAACCCGGAGGCAGAGGTTGTGCTGAGCCGAGATCTCACCATTGCACTCCAGCCTGGGCAACAAGAGCAAAACTCTGTCTCAAACAAAAACAAACAAACAAACAAAACCATGGGAAAAAATCAGGAGCAGCGGTCTCCCAGAGGACAAGAGAGGACGGTGCTTTTATTAGTAATTATTAGTATTTATTATTGTTTTTGAGACAGGGTCTTGCTCTGTCACCCAGGCTGGAGTGCAGTGGTGTGATCACAGTTCACTGTAACCTCGACCTCCGGGACTCAAGCAATCCTCCCACCTCATCCTCCCAAGTAGCTGAGACCACAGGCGTACACCACTCCACCTGGCTAACTCTTGTTTATTTTTTGTAGAGACGGGGATCTCCCTGTGTTGCCCAGGCTAGTCTCAAACTCCTGGGCTCAAAGAATCCTCCTGCCTCAGCCTTTAGAGCAGAGTAGCTGGGATTACAGGCATGAGCCCTGCATCCGGACAGCAGTGTTTTAGGAGGAAACAGAGCTGAGAGAGGGAAGAACAGGGCTTAGTTTCGGGGCACCAAGTCTGGATGCCCCCTCCCGCGCTCACACTGGGCCATGTCGTGCAGCATAAACCACAATCAGGGTGTCTCTGGAGCCCTGTGATGGTGGGTCGTCTCCTGCCTGCTCTGCTCCCAGGGCCATGGGTCCCTGGGACCTGCGTGGTCAGGCGTCCAGGCACGTGGGACCCACAGGTGTTTGGTAAAGGCCAGGAGACCAGGCAGGGACCAGGGAGCTGGGCTGAGCCACACTGGTTGGTGGCCTCCACCCTGGTGCCTTCCGGAAGGAGGGGGCTGGGGAGGCCTGGGTTGCCGCTGACCTTGGAGGCGGTCCCATGAGCCTCCTGGGCCTCCAGGGAGTCTGACGCCTGCTGTGTCAGCTGCCACGCCCCCTCCACCTGCAGTAGGTATTTTGAGCAGAGCTTCCCGGCACTTCTCCTGTGAAATCTGCTAAGTCTGTGGTTTTCTCAGGTCAGCAAAAGAACAGAGACTGGAGAGGAAATTGAGCCGTGGCCTGGGATGTGAGAGGTGCCGAGGGTACGGGGGCTGCAGCGCTAGACCACCCAGGCCTCAAGAACCCAGGGCAGGAGGCAGGATGGGAGGGCCAGGTGGCCCTGTTGAACCCTGCCCTGCCCCTTTGCAAAATAGCATCCTTGCTCATCACACAAGCCGTGCCTCAGTTTCCCCATCTGTAACCTGGGGCATTAGTAGGGTTGTGTATTTCAGGGGGTAGGGAATCTAATACATTTTTCCCTTTTTTTTTTTTTTGACAGAGTCTTCCTCTGTTGCCCAGGCTGGAGTGCAGTGGCAAGATCTCAGCTCACTGTAACCTCTGCCTCCCGGGTTCAACTGATTCTCCTGCTTCAGCCTCCCAAGTAGCTGGGACAAGCCCCCACCATCATGCCCAGCTAATTTTTTATATTTTTGGGAGAGACGGAGTTTCACCATGTTGACCAGGCTGGTCTCGAACTCCTGACCTCAAGTGATCCACCTGCCTCAACCTCCCAAAGTGCTGGGATTATATCACTTCTGGCGTGAGATTACAGGACTTCTGGCATGAGCCACCGCGCCCGGCCTTATTTTTCCCTTTTAAAATTGTAGTAATATATGGGCCGGGTGCAGTGGCTCATGCCTGTAATCCCAGCGCTTTGGGAGGCTGAGGCGGGCGGATCACCTGAGGTCAGGAGTTTCAGACCAGCCTGGCCAACATGGCGAAACCCCATCTCTACTAAAAATGCAAAAATTAGCTGGGCGTGGTGGCACATGCCTGTAATCCCAGCTACTTGGGAGGCTGAGGCAAGAGAATCATTTGAACCCAGGAGGTGAGCTGAAATTGCACCACTGCACTCCAGTCTGGGCAATAGAGTAAGACGGTCTCGAAAAATAAACATAAAAATAAAATAGTAGTAATATGTGCATAACATAAAATGTATCTTTTTTTTTTTTTTTTTGGGACAGAGTCTCGCTCTGTCGCCCAGGCTGGAGTGCAGTGACGCGATCTCGGCTCACTGCAAACTCTGCCTCCCGGGTTCACGCCATTCTCCATGCCTGGCTAATTTTTTTGTATCTTTAGTAGAGACGGGGTTTCACTGTGTTAGCCAGGATGGTCTGAAACTCCTGACCTCATGTGATCTGCGCACCTCGGCCTCCCAAAGTGCTGGGATTACAGGCGTGAGCCACCGCGCCCGGCCAAATTTATCATGTTAAACATACGACATGCACAGTTCAGCAGCATTACGTACATTAACATTATTGCATAAGCATCCCATAACCACCACCCCTCTCTAGAACTTTCTCTTTTTTTTGCTTTTTAGAGACAGGGTTTTCCTCTGTCATCCAGGCTGGAGTACAGTGGCATAATCATAGTTCACTGCAGCCTTAAACTCTGGGGCTCAAGCAATCCTCCTGCCTTGGCCTCCCGGGTAGCTAGGACTACAGGCGTGCACCACCACACCCAGCTAATTTATTTATTTTTGAGACAGAGTCTCGCTCTGTCACCCAGGCTGGAGTGCAGGGGCACAATCTCTGCTCACTGCAAGCTCTGCCTCCCGGGTTCACGCCATTCTCCTGCCTCAACCTCTCGAGTAGCTGGGACTACAGACGCCCGCCACCACGCCTGGCTAATTTTTTTGTATCTTTAGTAGAGACGGGGTTTCACCGTGTTAGCCAGGATGGTCTCGATCTCCTGACCTCGTGATCCGCCCATCCCGGCCTCCCAAAGTGCTGGGATTACAGGCGTGAGCCACCGCGCCCGGCCAAATCTACGTTTTTCATTTGTTATCAAGCTCATCTCATTCTCGAGTATGGATTCCGAGAAATGAAGTCGAATGTCCCGGTTTCCCTTCCCTGATTGTCTAACTGGAGGCCCCCATCCCTTTTGGAAGTCAAGTGACCTGTGCCTGGTTTCCAGACTTGCAAATGGGAACATCACTGCCTCGGGCGGGCCCTTCTCAGAAACGCCCTCCCTGACCTCCTGTCTAGGCTGGCCTCCAACACTGCTTCCTTGTTTTTTTCGAGATGGAGTTTTTTGCTCTTATCACCCGGGTTGGAGTGCAATGGCGCGATCTCGGCTCACTGCAACCTCTGCCTCCTGGGTTCAAGTGATTCTCCTGCCTCAGCCTCCCCAGTAGCTGGGATTACAGGCGCCCGCCACCATATCTGGACAATTTTTGTATTTTTAATAGAGACGGGTTTTCACCATGTTGGCCAGGCTGGTCTCGAACTCCTGACCTCAGGTGATCCACCCGCTTCGACCTCCCAAAGTGCTGTGATTACAGGTGTGAGCCACCGTGCCCGGCCTTTTTTTTTTGAGATAGGGTCTCACTTTGTCGTCCAGGCTGGAGTGCAGTTTTGTGATCATGGCTCACGGCAGCCTCGGATTCCGAGGCTCAAGCGATCCTCCCCCATCAGCCTTCCGAGTAGCTGGGACTACAGGCATGCACCACTATGTCCGGCTAATTTAGAAAATTTTTTGTAGAGACAGGGTCTTGCTTTGTTTTCCAGGCTGGTTTCCAACTGCTGGGCTCAAGCAAACCTCCTACCTTTGCCTCTCAAAGTGTTGGCATACAGGCATGAGTCACTGCGCCTGGTCCTCTTTATTTACCGTTTTTTCTTTTCTTTTTCTTTTTTTTTTTTTTCTGAGAGGGAGTCTCGCTCTGTCGCCCAGGCTGGAGTGCAGTGGTGTGATCTCAGCTCACTGCAAGCTCTGCCTCCTGGGTTCAAGCCATTCTCCTGCCTCAGCCTCCAGAGTACCTGGGACTACAGGCACCTGCCGCCATGCCTGGCTAATTTTTTGTATTTTTAGTAGAGATGGGGTTTCACCGTGTTAGTCAGGATGGTCTCGATCTCCTGACCTCGTGATCTGCCCGTCTCGGCCTTCCAAAGTGCTGGGATTACAGGCTTGAGCCACCGCGCCCGGCCAATTTTTTTTTTTTTTTTTTTTTTAAACCTTTGAGGTGAAATTCACATAACATAACATTTACCCTTTTAAAAAGTGCACAATTCAGCGGCATTTCCTGCCTCCCAGTGTTGAACAAGCACCCCTCTATCTAAATGTAAAACATTTCATCCTCGAAAGGAGACATGTACTCAACAGCAGTCCCTCCCCATCCCCTAATCTGCGTGAGAGGCCTTCAGGGAGAGCCGAGGGGTGTGTTTGTGGGCATTCATCCTTAGCCCCCCAAAACTCCCCTGCAGCCAGGCTGGGGTGAGCAGGGAGCCTGGGGCAGGGCGGGGGATGGGGACAGCTGGTTAGTGGGGCTCACATAGGCTGGGGGACAGAGTCCCTGCTCAGAAGGGCACAGGCTGAGACTAGGAGGCCTTTCCCAGCTCCAAAGTGGAGTCTCAGCCAGGAAAAGCCGTGGGCGGCCAGGGGAGAGGGAGGGCGAGCCGGTCTCTGTGCAAAGAGCATCAGCTGACAGGCAGGCTGCGAGGCTCTGGGCCAGGAACTCTGATTTCTTTCCCCCTGGGAAGCTCAGACGCCCGCCCCAGCACGAGGGCGCTGCCTGGCACTGCTCCCTGGGACCGCTGGGGCTGGCAGCCTGAAAGAGGGACAGACCTACTGTGGGGGGACCAGGAGCTCTGGATCCACTCCCACCTAGACTCCAGGCTCAGCCACATGCAGTCCGGGTGAGCCTGGGCTGGCACCGGCCGTTTGGAGCCTCAGTTTCCTCATCTGTAACACAGGGCTAAGAACAGCACCTGCCTCAGGGACAAGTTACTGCCCAGAACGGGCCTGGCTCACTCCCTTCCACCTTCCCAGCTCTCCCTGACCCCTGACTTGGTGAAATCTTGGACATTCTTGCAGTCCCCTAAGCAGTGGTCCTTTTATGAGGACAGGGCAGGGTCTGCCTTGGACCCGCACAGCCTGACACAGGCAGATACGCAGTAGGTGCTTAACAAATGCCTGAACTGATGACAGGATGGGCAGCTGCTATCAGGAAGGAACTGGAAGCCAGACCCGGTGTCTCACGCCTGTCATCCCAGCACTTTGGGAGGCCGAGGCGGGATGGGTCATTTGAGGTCAGGAGTTTGAGACCAGCCTGACCAACATGATGAAACCCCGTTTCTACTAAAAACAGAAAAAAAAAAAAAATCAGCTGGGTGTGGTGGCATACACCTGTAGTCCCAGCTACCCAGGAGGCTGAGGCCGGAGAATTGCTTGAACCTGGGAGGTGGAGGTTGCCGTGAGCCAAGATCACGCCACTGCACTCCAGCCTGGACGACAGAGCAAGACTCTGTCTCAAAAGAAAAAAAAGGAAGGAAGCAACTGACTCTCGGGCCCTGGAGGATTCCAGGGTGACAGTCGTGTGACACCTCACACACTCGGGCCCCGAGCTGCTCACCTTGCAGCTGCCTCACCTGGTTCTCATCGGCAGGGGACTTGGGCTCCCCAGCTGCAACCCGGTGGACCCAGGCTGGCCAGGAATCTTCTGCCCTGGCACTGGGACCAGAACCCCGGCAAAGGTGCCTGAGCTCAGCACCGTCCAATGCACGGGGACCCCATTCACGATACCAGGTGAACATGTGACAACTCAGAAGGTGTTTTCTGTCCCTAGTGGTGTGGCCGGGCCAGATTCTGAAATCTGGTTCCTGGAAAATTCCAGCCCCACGGAACCTGGTAACCCCTCCCCATTCCTGGTGTTATGTAACATTTGGGGATTAATACCGAGGCATCCAGGGGCGGCTGCCGGGATTCAAACCCAGCGCGGCCCCTTCCTGGGCTGACTGAGCGACTTCACATCCCTGGGTCTCAATGTCTCGCCTGTACAATGGGGATAAGGCCCATTCTTGTGCCCCAGGCCGGGGGGAAGGGAGAGGGGAGACCTCCCCAGGAAAAGGGTGAAACTGAGTCTGGGGCAGTGCTTGGAGCCACGATTCCGGGGGGTTCCAAGCCCCCTACTGTCTTCCCACCCAGCTGTTCTCTGAGGTCTCTGAGGTTTCTGACGCTCTCTGAGGTCGTCATTTCAAGGACGTCCCCACCTGGCTGTCCGTGCAAACCCCAGCCAGGGTCCACCTGTTGCTCCACACAGCCCATCCCTTCCCTTCGCTGAAGCTTCCTCGGACCCCAGCCCATGGGTCCCCAAGCCCCGGTCCTGCCTCCTGGGTCCCTATCCCAGGCCTCACCGCCCTCCCCACCAGCCCCAGCATCACAGATGCTGGGCTTCTCTGCCGCTCCGAATTCTGCTGTGGCTCCCCAGTGCCCAAGGCCATCAAGCCCCGCGTTTTCATGTGGGCCCCAGGGACCCGCCAGCAGGGAGGGACCGAAATGGCACACATTCGGAACGACGAGGCTCATACCTCAAGTGCACTTTTGGGGGAGAGGCCCCCAGAAGCCCCCAAACCCCCACGCGCGAGAGAACCTCAGTTTCCCGCTCGGTAAAGGGGCCGCAGCAGCGGTTCCCAGCCAGCCCGGGGGTGCAGGGTCGGAGGAGCTCGCGGGCTGAACGTGGTTCCTAGCGCCCGGTTGGCGCACGGGGTTCGGGCGC
>NW_012105808.1:711178-714343 GCF_000951045.1 Mandrillus leucophaeus
CGGGAACCGTGTTGGGCGCGCTGCGCGGTGTGTCCGTGGGTTGCGTGTCCGGGGTGTGGGCGTGCGGCTCGGCCTCGGGATGCGACGCTGTGTTGCCTCTGGGTGTGTGTGCGAGCCTGGCGAGGGTCCGAGTGTGCCATGTCTGTGCCCACTGCTTCCAAGTGCCTGGGTGCTGTGCGGCGTTCGTGTGTGTGTCGGGGTGTTGTGTTGCTTGTTCACCTGTTGTGTTTGTGCGTCATGCCTTTGTGTGTCCAGTCATTGTGTGTCTGGGTGTTGTGTGTTCATGTGGTGTGCTTGTGTTTGTGTGTTCATATGTGGTGTGTCTGGGAGTTGTGTATTCATGTGTTGTGTCTGTGTATCTGTGTCTTTGTCCATGTGTTGTATTGTGTGTCCGGGTGTTGTGTGTCCGTGTGTTTGTGTGTTACTGTGCTGTGTCTGGGTGTTGGTTGTGTGTCCACACATGGTGACTGTATGTCCAGACATTGTATATTCATGTGTTTGCGTGTTGCTGCGTTGTGTGTCTGGGCGTGGTGTTGTGTGTCCATGCATGGTGACTCTGTGTCTGGGCATTGTGTGTTCGTGTGTCGTATTCAGGCGTGGTGTTGTGCGTCCGGTGCTGTCTTGTGGTCCGTGCCTGTATGCACCAGGCGTGGATGTGCCTGTGTCTCTGTGCGTTCTTGTGTGTCCAGGTGGGAGGGTGGGTGCTGTGTATTGTTTTCTCCCCGGTGTGTGTGTGTGTGAAGAGACTTGGCCACACCTGTGTCCCTGGCTGCCCTGTGCCTCTGTCCATGCTGCCGGCTTGCACACCTGTGCGCACCTGTCCGCTGATCCGCTGGCCCTCCCCTCAGGGCGCCTTCAGCCGCTGCTACAAGCTGACGGACATGTCCACCAGCGCTGTGTTTGCCCTCAAGGTGGTGCCGCGTGGCGGGGCCGGGCCTGGGTGCCTTCGCACACAGGGAAAGGTGCGTGTCCCGTCAGTCCCTAGGGCCCGCAGCCCGCAGCATTTCCCAAAGAAGGCCCTGCCCTTTCGTCCCAGCCCTGGGTGGACATGAGATTGCACACGAGGCAGGCGAGCATCCTGCAGGCAGGTACATGTCGGGGCCGTGCCTGCAGGTGGACCGTGAGATTGCCCTGCACAGCCGCCTGCGACACCGCAACATCGTGGCCTTCCACGGACACTTTGCTGACCGCGACCACGTGTACATGGTGCTGGAGTACTGCAGCCGCCAGGTGCCCGGGGGGTGGGGAGAGGGCAGCATTCGTGTCGGCTATGCCCGTCTGTGTCCACCCCGTGTCCATCTGCACCTCGCTGCTGACCCCGAACCATCCTGTGTGCCCTCTGCTGTCCAGTCGCCAGCGCTTCCTATGCCTACATGGGGCCATTTGTGTCCATCCTTTACTCACCTGGGCACACCTAGGCTCTCGATCCACCTGCCACACCTGGACCCAGCTTATACTCCTGTGACCGCCTGGGCCCATCAGAATACATTTGCTTCTTCTTGGCCCCCTTGGACGCACCCATACCCACCTGTACACACCAGCATGCCCCTATGCCTACCTGGGGTCGCCCACGCCCCTCCTGCACCCAGCTGTGCCCACCGTGGCCTAGTTGAATTTAGTCATGCCATCATACATCCCTGAACTCACTGTGCCCATTAAGTACACCTGAGCTCACCTGGGTCCACCTGTGCCAGAATATGCCCCCTCTGCGCTCACTGCCGATCACCTGGTCCTCCCTTCTCAAGCTGACGGGCATGTCCACCAGCGCCGTGTTCACCCTCAAGGTGGTGCCAGGTGCAGGACTGGGGCTGAGTGGCTGTGCCTGTGGGGAAAGGTGCGTGCCCCCCTCAGTGGCCACGTGGGCCCATCTGAACCCGTAGGCTCCTATTGGGGTTGGTCATCTGTGCTCACCTGTGCTCATCCCAGAGTCAGCCATACCACCTCGGCCAGGTTGAGCTTACCTTTGCCTTCTAATGTGGGGCCGCTGGGTGCCGGGACTGCTGCCTGCTGGTCACCTGCAGTCTTTGGCCCACGTGCTGAGGGCGCGGCAGACCCTGACGGAGCCAGAGGTGCGCTACTACCTGCGGGGCCTGGTCAGCGGCCTGCACTACCTGCACCAGCGGCACATCGTGCACCGAGACCTGAAGCTCAGTGAGTGCCGGGAAGGGGAACTGTGGGCGGGGGCTGTGGGTGGAGGCGTCAGGAGTGCCGGGAAGGGGGAACTGTGGGAAGGGGCTGTGGGCGGAGGCATCGGGAGGTGGGTGCAGATCTGCCCCCATGCACGATGCCCCTCCCACTGCCAGGTAACTTCTTCCTTAACAAGAACATGGAGGTGAAGATTGGAGACCTGGGGCTGGCGGCCAAGGTGGGACCAGGGGGCCGCTGCCACGGGTGAGAGCCAGGGGGGCTCTGAGCAGTCTGTCCGGGTGGGCACGGCTGGCCCTGAAGTCTGGCACGGGGATGCCAGCCTTCCTGAGCCCCCCCATGACACCCCTCCTAGAGTGCTCTGTGGGACCCCGAACTTCCTGGCCCCCGAGGTTGTCTCCAGAAACGGGCACTCCTGCCAGTCAGACATCTGGGCTCTGGGCTGCATCATGTGAGTGGGGTCCTGGGGAGGGCGGGCAGGGCCTCCAGGGGGGCAGGTGCAGCAAGGGGGAGCCTGCACGGAACAGGTGGGCACTGGTGTGCAGGGCGGGGCGCATGGAACAGGCACCTGTCACCACCAAGTGTGCAGTATGAACAGTATGTGTGTGGGGATGCGTGTGCAAGGGAGGATGGGGGAGGGTGTGCACAGACACGTGGACAGGTATGGGCAGGTGGCAGCAGCACAGGCAGGTCAGGGTGTATGTGTACAGGGATGCAGCATGTGTGGGCACAAGGCAGGTGTGAGCGGGCATAGGATAGCATTGGAAGGTGGAGGCCGGGCGTGGTGATTCACGCCTGTAATCCTAGAGCTTTGGGAGACCAAGGCAGGAGGATCGCTTGAGCCCAGGAGTTCAAGACCAGCCTGGCCAAGTTGGCAAAACCCTGTCTCTACAAAAATTACCAAAATTAGCCAGGAGTGGTGGTGTGCAGCTATTCAGGAGGCTGAGATGGGAGGATCGCTTGAGCTCAGGAGGTGGAGACTGCAGAGGGCTGTGATCGCACCACGGCACTCCAGCCTGG
>NW_012105808.1:715483-717090 GCF_000951045.1 Mandrillus leucophaeus
CCCACCTCCCACACCTCCCACCTCTCACACCTCCCACCTGCCCACACCTCCCACCTGCCCACACCTCCCACCTCCCACACCTCCCACCTGCCCACACCTCCCACCTGCCCACACCTCCCACCTGCCCACACCTCTCACCTCCCACCTGCCCACACCTCCCACCTGCCCACACCTGCCCCCACCTGCCATCTGCTCCCCTCTGTCTCCACATCAGGGGTGGGTGTGGGTAGCAGGTGCCCCCCGCCCCGCTCGGGGCCCAGGCTGTGCCCCCTCCAAGGTCTTGTGCCTCCCTCAGGCCCCTTCACACCTAAAGAGGCCTCGGGTCCAGGAAAAGATGGGCCAGACCCTGACTCCATGGAGTGGGGTGGTGAGGTGAGACGTCGGGGTGGGGGACACGGGGAGGGACAGGTGGAGGGCATGCCTGACCCCTGCTAAAACCCCCTCCTCCATGCCAGCTTCTCTGAACCCCTTCTGGGGTCTCCAAGCCCGGCCCCCTCTCCCTGGTCCCATCCTGATGCTTCAAAGCTGGGATCCATTTGCGTCCAAATGTGCCCACCTGGGGTTTCCCAAGGGCCAGGCTCCAGGCCACGGGAAGGGTCCCATCCATGGCTTCAGTCCATTGCATTTATTGAGCGCCGCGTGTATGCCTCTGAGACTCTCCGAGGCTGCCTCCCAAGGGGAAAGCAGTGCCTCTGTGTGCAGAGCTCGGGGGGCACAGGCAGGGGCCAGAGCCCGCCACCCACCTCACGCCTCTCCCAGGGGCTGCTCCCACCTCAGAGCTCCCTGTCTGCGAAAGGAGTTCCCTGCCTGGAAGCCCCCATCCACCTGGTCGCACATGGGACCCTGCAGAGTGACCTGGCCGGTAAGCAGATCCCCGTCCCAGCCCGGGGCTGCAGGTGGGGAGGCACAAGTAAAGGGGAGACCAAGGCCGTGGTTTACCAGGGTCACAGCCGCCGTCCCGTCCTCACCTTTCCCGCCTGTCAAATGGGAATGCCGCCTCTGGGGTGAGGACGAGGTGTTCCTGGATGGAGCCGTGGGGAGCGGGGCCGGTTGGAGGAGCCTGGTGGTGGGAACCCGGGCCTGTCTGCGGCACATAGACCTGTCCTCCCAGGGCCCGAGGGGAGCCGGCGGCCGGAGGTGGAGGCAGCCCTCAGACACCTGCAGCTGTGCCTGGACATGGGCCTCCCGGGTAGGAGCCAGCCCAACCCCCAGATCACCCTTTCTCTTAGTAGCCAAGTAAAATTGCCTTCATTCCCATCCTGGGCCCTCCTGGGTGTTTCTGGGGGTGAGGAGTAGGGGTGAGGGCCCCAGGACACGGTGACATCAGGGGAGTGGGTTAGCCCTCCTGTATGCAGAGCCTGGCACAGAGGGCTCTGAGGCAACCTTACCTTTCAGGGTCTCTCTTTTGTTTTTTTTTGAGACGGAGTCTCACTCTGTCACCCAGGCTGGAGTGCGGTGGCTGGATCTCGGCTCACTGCAAGCTCCGCCTCCCGGGTTCACGCCATTCTCCTGCCTCAGCCTCCCAAGTAGCTGGGACTACAGGCACCTGCCACCTCGCCCGGCTAGTTTTCTTATATTTTTTTAGTAGAGACGGGGTTTCACTGTGT
>NW_012105808.1:720617-721600 GCF_000951045.1 Mandrillus leucophaeus
GATGGGAGGATCGCTTGAGCTCAGGAGGTGGAGACTGCAGAGGGCTGTGATCGCACCACGGCACTCCAGCCTGGACAACAGAAGGAGACCCTGTCTAAAAAAAAAAAAAAAATAGGAGAATTGAAAAAGTGTATGCAGGTGAGTTCAGGGCGAGCCACGTGCAGGCAGGGGACGGACAGATGCTGGTGTCAACCAAGCAGGGTGCATGGGAATGCACAGGGTGCCAGGTGCAGGCGGATGTTGGGAGGTGAGTAAGCCGACACGGGTTGCAAAGGCGGGCTGTGTAGGCAGGTCCAGTCAAGTGTGCAGGGGCAGCTGTGAGTGGTGCCTGGACGCCCAGGTTCTTGCCCCCGACCTGGCCCAGGTACACGGTGCTGACCGGCGCCCCGCCCTTCATGGCCTCACCCCTGTCGGAGATGTACCAAAACATCCGTGAGGGCCACTACCCCGAACCCGCTCATCTGTCTGCCAATGCACGCCGCCTCATCGCACGCCTCCTGGCACCCAACCCGGCCGAGCGGCCCAGCCTGGACCACCTGCTGCAGGATGACTTCTTCACGCAGGTGGGCGGCGGTCCCCGGCGTGGGGTCCCCGGCAGGTGGTGAGCCAGAGCCTGCCCTGCTCAGCCGAGGCCAGGCCCCCTGCCCCAGGTAACCCAGGAGCTCAGGGGCTGGGCGACTTAAGCTGGGGATGACCCCAAATCCCCATCTGAAGGGTTTCACTCCAGACCGGCTGCCGGCCCACTCCTGCCACAGTCCCCCCATATTTGCCGTACCCCCACCTCTGGGCAAGATCTTCCGGAAGGTGGGCCAGCTGCTGCTCACCCAGTGCCGGCCACCCTGTAAGTACCACCCCTGCCCACACCTGCTCAACACCTGCCTCTGCCTGCTATCTACGCAATACCTGCTCCCACCTCCCACCTCCCACACCTCCCACCTGCCCCCACCTCCCACCTGCCCACACCTCCCACCTCCCACACCTCC
>NW_012105808.1:723560-725937 GCF_000951045.1 Mandrillus leucophaeus
TTTAGTAGAGACGGGGTTTCACTGTGTTAGCCAGGATGGTCTCGATCTCCTGACCTCGTGATCTGCCCGCCTCGGCCTCCTAAAGTGCTGGGATTACAGGCTTGAGCCACTGCGCCTGGCCCCAGGGTCTCTTAAATTCATGATCCGGTCTTGTTAGAGACCCAGTGATGAGGAAATGTGACATGGGACATTGGCCACAGAGCCCAGTGCCCACAGGCCACACTCCAAAGGGGGACCCCTCTTATCCGCAGTGTCCCAGAACCCAAACCCTCTTCCTCTCCCTCAGCCTCCACTGACCCACACGTCCTGCCCCACTTAGAGAGGGAGCTCCAAACCCCACACCAGGTCTCCAGCCCAGAAGAAGCCTCTTCTTTTCTTTTCTTTTTTTTTTTTTTAAGAGACGGAGTCTCACTCTGTTGCCCAGGCTGGAGTGCAAAGTGCAATGGTGCTATCTTGGCTCACCGCAACCTCTGCCTCCTGGGTTCAAAGCGATTCTCCTGCCTCAGCCTCTCGAGTAGCTGGGATTACAGGTGTGTGCCACCACGCCTGCTAATTTTTGTATTTTTAGTAGAGACAGGGTTTCACCATGTTGGCCAGGTTGGTCTTGAACTCCTGACCTCAGATGATCCGCCCGCCTCAGCCTCCCAAAGTGCTGGGATTACGGGCATCATCAGCCACCATGCCTGGCCGCCTTTTTATTTTGTTTTGTTTTGTTTTTTTGAGATGGAATCTAGCTCTGTTACCCAGGCTGGAGTGCTGTGGCACGATCTTGGCTCACTGCAAGCTCCACCTCCCGGGTTCATGCTATTCTCCTGCCTCAGCCTCCCGAGTAGCTGGGACTGCAGGTGCCTGCCACCATGCCCAGCTAATTTTTTATTTTATTTTATTTTTTAGAGATGGGGTTTCACTGTGTTAGCCAGGATGGTCTCGATCTCCTGACCTCGTGATCCACCCGCCTTGACCTCCCAAAGTGCTGGGACTACAGGTGTGAGCCACCGCTCCTGGCCTTTTTTTTTTTTTTCCCAACACAGTCTCACTCTGTCTTGCCCAGGCTGGAGCGCAATGGCACGATCTCGGTTCACTGCAACCTCCGCCTCCTGGGTTCAAGCTATTCTCCTGCCTCAGCCTCTGGCATGTACCACCACGCCCAGCTAATTTTTGTGTTTTCAGTAAAGACGGGGTTTCACCATGTCGGCCAGGCTGTGGTCTTGAACTCTCGACCTCAGGTGATCCACCCGCCTCGGCCTCCCAAAGTGCTGGGATTACAGGGGTGAGCCACAGCGCCTGGCCTAAAATAAAAAACTTTTTGAGTAAAATAAAGCTTTTGGCTGGATGTGGTGGTTCACACCACCCTAATCCCGGCACGTTGGGAGGCTGAGACTGGCAAACTGCTTGAGTCCAGGAGTTTGAGACCAGCCGGGGCAACATAGCAAGATCACATCTCTACAAAAAAAAGAGCCGGGCATGGTGGCACATGCGTGTTGTCCCAGATGCTCAGGAGGCTGAGGAAGGAGGATCACTTGAACTCGGAGGTGGAGGCTGCAGTGAGCTGAGATCATGCCACTGCACTTCAGTCTGGGCAACCAGAGTAAGACCCTGTCTGAAAAGCAAACAGACAGACAATCAAAAACCCAGAAACGGGGCCGGGCACAGTGACTCACGCCTGGAATCCCAGCACTTCGGGAGGCCAAGGCGGGGGGGTCACCTGAGGTCGGGAGTTCGAGACCAGCCTGGCCAACATGGCAAAACCCTGTCTCTACTAAAAATACAAAAATTAGCCGGGTGTGGCTGCAGGCGCCTATAATCCCAGCTACTCAAGAGGCTGAGGCAGAAGAATTGCTTGAACCCTGGGAGGTGGAGGTTGCAGTGAGCTGAGATCACGCCATTGCACTCCAGCCTGGGGGACAGAGTGAGACTCTGTTTCAAAAAACAAAACAAAACAAAAAACCAGGCCAGGCGTGGTGGCTCACACCTGTAATCCCAGCACTTTGGGAGGCCGAGGCGGGTGGATCACTTGAGGTCAGGAGATCGAAACCATCCTGGCTAACATGGAGAAACCCCATGTCTACTAATAATACGAAACTTAACTGGGCGCAGTGGCGGGTGCCTGTAATCCCAGCTACTTGGGAGGCTGAGGCAGGAGAATCGCTTGAACCTGGGAGGCGGAGGTTGCAGTGAGCTGAGATCGCACCATTACACTCCAGCCTGGCAACAGAGCAAGACTCCGTCTCAAAAAAACAAAACAAAACAAACACACACACACACACACACAGAAATATGTAGTATTTTCAGAGCATCGCAAGCATTTGAGAATTGCTCATTCCCAGGGGTGCCCACAGTCTCCCTCTGCAAGCCAGGAATTCGTTACGGTTCCATG
>NW_012105808.1:725987-727496 GCF_000951045.1 Mandrillus leucophaeus
GGAGGCGGAGGTTGCAGTGAGCTGAGATCGCACCATTACACTCCAGCCTGGCAACAGAGCAAGACTCCGTCTCAAAAAAACAAAACAAAACAAACACACACACACACACACACAGAAATATGTAGTATTTTCAGAGCATCGCAAGCATTTGAGAATTGCTCATTCCCAGGGGTGCCCACAGTCTCCCTCTGCAAGCCAGGAATTCGTTACGGTTCCATGGCTTCTGTTGATATCTGGTCTCCTAGAATCCACCACTGAAGCCCCCAAGCCTCTGTCCGGTCCCCGCCGTGGAAAGGGTCTCACCCCTGGTTTCGGTCCATCGCATTTATTGAGCGCCTACTATATGCCTGACCCCGACCCTTGGCTCAGCATACGTTTGTTTGCGCCTAGCCACACAGGACCCCCTGGGAGAGCAGCGGCTCATCCTCTGGGCCCCCAAATGGGTGGATCATTCCAGCAAATACGGCTTTGGCTACCAGCTCTCGGACGGGGGCAGTGGTGTCCTGCTTCGGGACGGCACCCACATGGCCCTGCGTCCCCCCGGAGGGTAAGTTGTGGCCTCCTGTGCCCTGGGGGACCAGGCGCTCCCCCTGCCTTTTTTCATTCATCTCTCAAGTATTTATTAAGCACCTGCTGTGCACACCTACAGGTGCTCCCTGCCTGGTCGGGGAGAACAACGCTAAACAAATGAATGACCAAGTGCTTTTCTGTAGGAAATGAACCCAGTGAAGAGGCAGATTAGGAAGGGAGGTGAATCCCAGTAGCGTGGGGGGGTGGAAGGGGAAGGGGTCTCTGAGAAAGTGACGTGAATGGCAAGCAGCAGCCCTGTGCTTTGGGAGGCCAAGGCAGCAGGATCGCTTGAGTCCAGGAGTTTGAGATCAGCCTGGACAACCTATCAAGACCCCATCTCTACAAAAATTTTAAAAATTAGCTGGGCTTGTGGTGCGTGCCTATAATCCTGGCACTGTGGGAGGCTGAGGTGGGAGCATTGCTTGAACCCAGGAGTTTGAGATCAGCCTGGGCCACATAGGAAGACCTATCCTATCTCTACAAAAATTTTTTTTTCCTGAGACGGAGTCTTGCTCTGTCACCCAGGCTGGAGTGCAGTGGCATGATCTAGGCTCACTGCAAGCTCCGCCTCCCGGGTTCATGCCATTCTTCTGCCTCAGCCTCCTGAGTAGCTGGGACTACAGGTGACTGCCACCACGCCCGGCTAATTTTTTTCTTTTTTTTTTTTTTCTTTTGAGACGGAAGTTCACTCTTGTTGCCCAGGCTAGAGTGCAATGGCGCAATCTTGGCTCACCACAACCTCCGCCTCCTGGGTTCAAGTGATTCTCCTGCCTCAGCCTCGTGAATAGCTGGGATTACACGCGTGCACCACCATGCCTGGCTAATTTTGTATTTTTAGTAGAGACGGGGTTTCTCCATGTTGGCCAGGCTGGTCTCGAACTCCTGACCTCAGGTGATCTGCCTGCCTCGGCCACCTCGGCCTCCCAAAGTGCTGGGATT
>NW_012105808.1:732906-739901 GCF_000951045.1 Mandrillus leucophaeus
TCTGAGCCTCAGTTTCCCCAGGCGTACAGTGGAGCGCTTGGCCTCCCGACCCCGAGTTCCTGTGACAGGCACTAGGGGCCAGATTGGGGGCTCTGGGTCCAGCGTCCACTTGTCCTTCTCCTGGAGCGCCAGGGCTGGCGGCAGGTGCAGGGGAACCCTTCTCCCCTTGACTGGTATCTTACCCTTTGCAGATGAGTTTCAGTGGAGTCCCAGCCCAACTGGTGCTGAGTGGCGAGGGTGAGGGTTTGCAGCTCACCCTCTGGGAGCAGGGTCCCCCCGGCACCTCCTACTCCCTGGACATCCTGCGGAGCCACGGCTGCGCCCCCGCCACCCAGCAGCGCCTTCACCACGCCGTCCGCATGCTGCAGAGTATCTAATGCCCCTGAGGGTCAGAGTGGACCCCTGCATGATAGTGCCAGGAACCCAGGCTCCATTTCCATTCCCGTGGCTCCCCACAGAGGGGCTGTCCTGGGGGAGAGTTTGGGGGCACATGGGAGGTGGTTCTTGCCTTGTGGCATGACTGGTCAAGCCAGACTTTGCTGGGATCTCTTCCTTTTTCATTAAAGACGATTTGAAATGCTGTAGGCCATGGTCTGCCTCTCTTTGGGGGAAAGCGTTTGGAGGAGCTTTGGCAAAGGAACGTTGACCCCACGTGACGTTGCCTCCACCCTGTTGCCCTTAGTGGCAGAGGTGGGCTACGTTTTCACCACTGCAGACATTAGCACCAGAGGGCCAGTCTAGTGGCTCATGCCTGGAATCCCAGCACTTTGGGAGGCCAAGGCAGGAGGATCGCTTGGGCCCGGGAGTTTGAGACTAGCCTTGGCAACATGGCAAGACCCCATCTCTACAAAAAATTAGCTGGGCATGGGCCAGGGGCGGTGGCTCAAGCCTGTAATGCCAGCACTTTTGGGAGGCTGAGGCGGGTGGATCATGAGGTCAGGAGATCGAGACCATCCTGGCTAACCTGGTGAAACCCTGTCTCTACTAAAAATACAAAAAATCAGCCGGGCGTGGTGGCAGCGCCTGTAGTCCCAGCTACTTGGAAGACTGAGGCAGAAGAATGGTGTGAACCCAGGAGGCGGAGCTTGCAGTGAGCCGAGATCACGCCACTGTACTCCATCCTGGGCGACAGAGCGAGACTCCACCTCAAAAAAAAAAAAGAAAAAAAAGCCGGGCATGGTGGTGCATACCTGTAGTCCCAGCTACTTGGGAGGCTGAGATGGGAGGATCACTTGAGCCTGGGAGGCTGAGGCTGAAGTGAGCTGTGATTGCACCACTGCACTCCAGCCTGGGCGACAGAACAAAGACCCCGTCTCAACAACAACAAAATTAGTACCAGAAGTGGGGTTCTGCCGTAACTCCAAATCTAAAGCACAAGACACTTGCTTAATGGGTAGACAGGAAAGAAGCCGATGCTGAGGCTGGAACGATGGCTGGCCATGCTCCAGGACACAGTTACCACAACTGTCACCTGTGCTGCCCTTGCGGGGACAGTGCACTCATGGACCCGACCTCTCTGGGCTGATGGAGCGTTGGTTGTTAGGTCAAAATGTCATATGAGGCTGGTCATGGTGGCTCACACCTGTGATCCCAGCACTTTGGGAGGCCAAGGCAGGCGGATCACTTGAGCTCAGGAGTTTGAGACCATCCTCACCAACATGGTGAAACCCTGTCTCTACTAAAAATACAAAAAATTAGCTGGGTGTGGTGGTTGCACACCTGTAGTCCCAGTTACTCAGGAGGCTGAGGCAGGAGAATCACTTGAATCCGGGAGGCAGAGGTTGCAGTGAGCTGAGATCACACCATTGCACTCCAGCACGGACAACAGAGCAAAACTCCTTCTCAAAGAAAAAAAAACTGGACACAACCTAAGTGTCCAGCGATGAGAGACTCAAACATCTGGCCACCCCCGGGGATGAGTGACGCTGGGGAAGTGGGAAGGCTCACGGGGGGCATTAAGGCAGGCCGAGGGGTTTGGAACTGATGACAGAAAAATCCTTGCTGATTGCGGAAGGACTCCAGGCCCCTCAGTAGCTCTTTCGTTTTTTGAGATGGAGTCTTGCTCTGTCGCCCAGGCTGGAGTGCAGTGGTACGATCTTGGCTCACTGCAAGCTCCGCCTCCCGGGTTCAATAGATTCCTCTGCCCCAGCCTCCTGAGTAGCTGGGATTACAGGCGTGTGCCACCATGCCCAGCTAATTTTTGTGTTTTTAATAGAGACAGGGTTTCACCATGTTGGTCAGGCTGGTCTTGAACATGACCTCAGGTGATCCTCCCACCTCGGCCTCCCAAAGTGCTGGGATTACGGGCATGAGCCACCGTGCCTGGCCCCCTCATTATCACTTGAAGCCACAATTCTCCGTACGAGGCTCCTGGGCTGTGCTTGGGGTGTCCGCTGAGGTGGCCAGAGGTGTATCCTATGCTGGAGAAAACTCCCCCTCGACCGATGTGGGATCGGGAGACCGGGGCTCCAGTCCCAGCTGGCCACTTCCAGGCACATCCAGGCCTCAGTTTCCCTGCCTGTTTAAGGGGGGCATGTATTCTCTGGCATCCCTGCCAGCAGCATGATTCTACATGAAGTTCCACTTCCAAGTTCCCATTATCAACCCCAGAAATTCGTCATAAAAGAGGGAGAATTGAGGCTGGGTGCAGTGGCCCACGCCTGTAATCCCAGCAGGCTGGGAGGTTGGGGCGGGCGCATCACTTGAGGACAGGAGTCTGAGACCTGCCTGGGCAACATAGGGAGACTCTGTCTCTATTAAAAATTTAAAAGCCAGACCTGGTGGCACATGTCCGTGGTCCCAGCTACTCAGGAGGCCCAGGTGGGAGGATTGCTTCAGCCCAGGGGTTCCAAGGTACAGTGAGCTAGGATTGCACCACGGCACTCCACCACTACTCTGGGCGATAGAGCAAGACCCTTTCTCAAAAAAAAAAAAAAAAAAAAAAAAAAAAAAAGGCTGGGCGTGGTGGCTCACGCCTGTAATGCCAGCACTTTGGGAAGTCAAGGTAGACAGATCACGTGAGGTCAGGAGTTCAAGACCAGCCTGGCCAACATGGCAAAACTCCGTCTCTACTAAAAATACAAAAATTAGCGGCCAGGTGCGGAGGCTCACACCTGTAATCCCAGCACCATGCTGGTCAGGCTGGTCTCAAACTCCTGACCTCAAGGAATAATCCGACCTCGGCCTCCCAAAGAGCTGGGATGACAGGCGTCAGCCACCGCACCTGGCCACCTTAGCCTTTAGAATAGTAGTTATTCTCTGCCAGACGCGGTGGTTCACGCCTGTCATCCCAGCACCTTGGGAGGCCGAGGCGGGCGGATCACCTGAGGTTGGGAGTTCGAGACCATCCTAGCCAACATGGTGAAACTCCGGCTCTACTAAAAATACAAAATTTAGCCAGATGTGGTGGCATATGCCTGTAGTCCCAGATACTCGGGGGGCTGAGGCAGGAGAATCACTTGAACCAGGGAGTCAGAGGTTACAGTGAGCCGAGATCACACCACTGCACTCCAGCCTGGTGACAGAGAGAGACTCCATCTCAAAAAAAAAAAAAAAAAAATAGTAGTTGTTCTCATTGGTGGGGGGTGGGGAGTGGAGGGGCGATTCTGTCCCCGGGGGACACTAGGCTATGTCTGGGGACATCTGTGGTCATCAACACTGGGGGTGCTTCTGGCATGGAGTGGGTGAAGGCCAGGGACGCTGCTTTGTACCCTGCAATGCCCAGGATGGCCCCACCCCAGAGAATGGCTTGGCCCCAACATCCATAGTGCCCAAGAGGAGAGACCCTAGTTTGGAGACAGGAACTGAAATATTTACAGGCCTAGTGTTTAATTCCTAAAGCGGATTTCCTCTGTAATCACAAAAAAAAAAAACAACAATGAAGTGCAGAAACGGCGCTCCCGGGAGATGCCACACGTTCCCAGGCCCACGCTGCACCTCACACGCAGCAGTGAGCCATGTCCCCGTAGTGGCCCCTTGCTGAGGTCGTGATGCATGGGGCAAGAGAATGGTTGAGATGGGGATGGCGTCCTGCCAAGCACAGCGTGTCCTGGGGCCGCCCATCTGCAGGCAGGGCGCTCTGCCACTCAAACGGGGGCGTGATGAGTCCCAGGCCACCCAGCAGGTCTGAATCTCCCCAGGGGCCCTCCTCACAGCCCCTTCCCTTTGGAACCATATTCTATCAATTCCGAAAGTAAAATGCAGATTTTTTTTTTCTTTTCTTTTTTTGTTTTTGAGACAGCGTCTCACTCTGTAACCCAGGCTGGAGTGCAGTGGTGCCATCTCGACTCGCTGCCCACGCCGCCTCCTGGGTTCAAGCAATTCTCCTGCCTCAGCCTCCCAAGTAGCTGGGATTACAGGCATGTGCCACCACGCCCAGCTAATTTTTGTAATTTTAGTAGAGATGGGGTTTCACCATATTGGTCAGGCTGGTCTCGAACTCCTGACCTGTGAGCCTCCCGCCTTGGCCTCCCAAAGTGCTGGGATTACAGGCGTGAGCCACTGTACCGGGCCTCTTTTCTTTTTTGAGATAGAGTCTCACTCTGTCGCCCAGGCTGGAGTGCAGTGGTGGGATCTGAGCTCACTGCAACGTCTGCTTCCTGCTTTCAAGCAACTCTCCTGCCTCGGGATTATAGGCATGCACCACCACACCCGGCTAATTTTTGTTTTTTTTTTTTTTTTTTTTTTTGAGACAGAGTCTCGCTCTGCCGCCCAGGCTGGAGTGCAGTGGTGCGATCTCGGCTCACTGCAAGCTCCGCCTCCCGGGTTCATGCAATTCTCCTGCCTCAGCCTCCTGAGTAGCTGGGACTACAGGCACCCGCCACTGCGCCTGGCTAATTGTTTTGTATTTTTAGTAGAGACGGGGTTGCACTGTGGTCTCGATCTCCTGACCTCGTGATCTGCCCGCCTCCACCTCCCAAAGTGCTGGGATTACAGGCGTTAGCCACCGCACTCGGCTAATTTTTGCATTTTTAGTAGAGACAGGGTTTCACCATGTTGGCCAGGCTGGCCTCGAACTCCTGACCGCAGGCAATCTGCCCGCCTCAGCCTCCCAAAGTGCTGGGATTATAGGCATGATCCACCACGCCCAGCCCATTTCTTTTTTTCTTTTTCTTTTTCTTTTTTTTTTTTTTTAAGATGGAGTCTCACTCGGTTGCCCAGGCCAGAGTGCAGTGGCGTGATCTCAGCTCACTGCAGCCTCCGCCTCCCGTATTCAAGCAATTCTCCTGCCTTGGCCTCCTAAGTAGCCAGGACTACAGGTGTGTGCCACCACTCTCAGCTACTTTTTGTGTTTTTAGTAGAGATGGGGTTTCACCATGTTGCCCAGGCTGGTCTTGAACTCCTGACCTGAGACAATCCACCTGCCTTGGCCTCCCAAAGTGCTGGGATTACAGGCGTGGGCCACTACGCCCGGTCTGGATGCCATTTCTTTGTCACAAAATTGCAACCTTAACAAATCAAACTCAAGTCCCAGGGTCGACCATCACTTGTCCCTGGGCCCCCTCTATTTCTGGGAAGTGACAGGGTCTTGTAGTTTTTTCCCATCTGTTTCCTACGCTCGCTTTCCTGGAAAGAATAACTGACACGTGGCAGCGTCCCCGTGTCCCCTCTCAGCCGAGTGCCTGTGTGCGTTGCTGCATCTGGGGAGACAGAGCCAACTCTTTGCTTTTTATGGAACGGGGAATGAAGCAAAGCCAGCATTTGTGGATGAGAGAGAAAACACGACCAAAACAGACACTGGGGCCCATGCTGGGAGTAGAGAAAGCTGCAGGCACGCTGGGCTGGGGCAGAGGGAGGAAGCAGGGAGACCGGTCAGGGGAGGTGGTGTGCCTTGGTGTAGCCAGACCTAGGAGGAGGGATCAGTGGGGAGAATTTGGAGATGCCCCCAGGGACCCCACAGGAATGGAGTGTGGATGAGAGAGGAACGAAAGCAAGCAGAGAAAACACAGAGCAAGTGCATCACCACCTTTAAAAACAAAATGAACAGGCCAGGCATGGTGGCTCATACCTGTATCCCCAGCACTTTGGGAGGCTGAGATGGGCAGATCATCTGAAGTCAGGAGTTTGAGACCAGCCTGGGCAACATGGTGAAACCCTGTCTCTACTAAAAATACAAAAATTAGCCAGGTGTGGTGATGCGCACCTGTGGTCCCAGCTACTTGAGAGGTTGAGGCAGGAGAATTGCTTGAGCCCGGGAGGTGAAGATTGCGTGCGGTGAGCCGAGATCATGCCACTGCACTCCAGCCTGGGCAACAAGAGCAAACTCCACCAAAAAAAAAAAAAAAAAAAAAAACCCTAAAGAAGAAAAACTTTTGTTAAAAGTTAAAACATTTATTGACTTTCCCATGTCAACAATCATGGATTGTGATGTCATGGTTTAAGTGGATATCTTTGTCTCCTCAGTGCTGTGGCATCCTATAGAGAACTTCAATTTTTTTTTTTTTTGGCTTGTTTTTTAAAAAATAGGGTCTCATTCTGTCCCCCAGGCTGGAGTGCAGTGGTACAATCACAGCTCACTGCAGCCTCAACTTCCTGGGCTCAAGCGATCCTCCCACCTCAGCCTCCTGCATAGCTAGGACTACACACGTGCACCACCATGCCCAGTTAATTTTTTTTTTTTTTTTTGAGACAGTGTTTTGCAACATTGTCCAGGCTGGTCTAAAATTCCTGGACTCAAGTGATCCTCCCACCCCAGCCTCCTAAAGTGCTGGGATTACAGGTGTGAACCACCGTGCCCAGCCCCTGGCAGACGTTTTGACTGCAACCTTGCAAACACCCTTGAGCCAGACCCAACCAGCCAAATCACTTCTGACTTCCTGATATGCAGAAAATATAAGAAATAAGTGTTTTTGGCGGGGCGCGGTGGCTCACGCCTGTAATCCCAGCACTTCGGGAGGCCGGGGCAGGCGGTTCACGAGGTCAGGAGATCGAGACCATCCTGGCTAACACAGTGAAACCCCGTCCCTACTAAAAAAAATACAAAAAAATTAGCCGGG
>NW_012105808.1:740186-741305 GCF_000951045.1 Mandrillus leucophaeus
GGAGATCGAGACCATCCTGGCTAACACAGTGAAACCCCGTCCCTACTAAAAAAAATACAAAAAAATTAGCCGGGTGTGGTGGTGGGCGCCTGTAGTCCCAGCTACTTGGGAGGCTGAGGCAGGAAAATGATGTGAACCCAGGAGGCGGAGTTTGCACTGAGCAGAGATCGCGCCATTGCACTCCAGTATGCATGACAGAGCGAGACTACATCTCAAAAAAAAAAGAAAGAAAGAAGTGTTTGTTGTTATTTCAAGACACCAAGTTCTTTTTTTATCTTTTTTTTTTTTTTTTTTTTTGAGATGGAGTTTCCCTCTGTCGCCCAGGCCGGAGTGCAGTGGTGTAATCTCGGCTAACTGCAACCTCTGCCTCCTGGGTGCAAGGGATTCTCCTGAGTAGCTGGGATTAGGCACACACCACCACGCCTGGCTAATTTTTTACTTATTAGTAGAGACGGGTTTCACCATGTTGGCCAGGCTGGTCTCGAATTCCTCACCTCAGGTGATCTCCCCAACTCTGCCCCTCAAAGCACCAGAATTACAGGCGTGAGCCACCGCGCTCGGCCTCTTCTCTTTCTTTATGGAGAGACGGAGTCTCCCTCTGTCACCTAGGCTAGACTCAAACTCCTAGCCTCAAGCAATTTCCCCGTCTCAGCCTCCCAAAGCACCAGGATTACTGTGAGTCACCGTACCTGGCCCAGACACCAAACTTGAAGGTAGTTTGCGACCCAGTACTAATACACAATCCAAAAGATGCAAGAAACAGCTGCATTTCTGCCCAGAACATTTGTTTCTAGGGAGAAAAAGACAAAACATCTTCAGAGTGTTTAACTGTGTGTCTTGCAAAATGACCTACCTAGAGTATTTATTTCCATCTGCTTGTAGGCGTCAAGAACAGCAACAATCTGTGCGGTCTCCCACGCCCCGAGCCCACAATGGTGGTTTATTAAAAATAAACCAACCACAGAATATATTAATTTTCTAACCTCCTGGGCCAATGCTTATTTCTAGGTATAAGAACTTCCAGAGGCCGGGCGCGGTGGCTCAAGCCTGTAATCCCAGCACTTTGGGAGGCCGAGATGGGCGGATCACGAAGTCAGGAGATCGAGACCATCCTGGCTA
>NW_012105808.1:741770-745011 GCF_000951045.1 Mandrillus leucophaeus
AAAAAAAAAAAAAAAAAAAAGAACTTCCAGAGATGGGAAAGCACCTACACCGCCCTCGTGCTAAAGTTTCTGGAATCTTCCTTAGATGGGTGAACTGTGTGCTGCCAGAAATAAAATTAATAGCCTCACTTATTTGGGTGTTGACAAGGGTTGGAACTTCGAGAAATGGTCATGAATTCACTCCAGCCCTGGCTCAAAGATTTTTTTTTTCTTTTTTCCCTTCTTCCTTCTCCCCTGTTCTTCCGGCTACTCCTTCTCCTCCTATTTCTCCTCCTTCTTCCTTCTCCTTCTTCTTTTTCTTTTTGGAAACCACTGATTTAACCCTGAGAGAAGGAAAACTTGCCCTGGCAAGAATTTCCAAAGCTCAATTTTATTTTTTAAGACAGAGTCTCGCTCTTGTCACTGAGGCTGGAGTGCAGTGGCGTGCTTTCGGCTCACTGTAGCTTCCGACTCCCGGGTTCAAGAGATTTTCTCGTACCTCAGGATTCCCAGTAGCTGGGACTACAGGCGTCATTATGCTTGGATACTTTTTCTATTTTTAGTAGAGACGGGGGTTTCACCACGTTGGCCAGGCTGGTCTCGAACTCCTGACCTCAGGCAATCCAGCCGCCTCAGCCTCCCAAAGTGCTGGGATTACAGGCGTGAGGCCCGGCGACTGGCCCCAAAGCTCCGTTTTACCCTTTTTCCCACGCTGAGGCTACAGCTGAACCCAGCCTCCGGACCACCTCCTCATTGGCCTGTGGGAGCACGTGACATTATGCCTCCTCCAATCACGAACAAGCAAGGCGGGGCCAAGGGTGGCTACCTCTGAGGCCAGCTGGATTGGCTGCTGCCCGTGGCAACTGTGTGTGACGTCATAAAGCTTCCTTGCTCCTTGGCAACGCCCCGGGAGCGGGGATCTTTTCTCTCCCACTTTACAGATGGGAACAGTGAGGCACTCGTTCTCCTCAATCTATGAAAAAATGGGGTGCTGGCAGGTAGGTCAGTCTGGGTCCCACGGGGTGTTTTCAAAATCCTGATGACTCCAGAGAATTACGCTGAGTGAAAAAAGCCTGTCCCGACCGGGCACGGTAGCTCACGGCTGTAATCCCCGCACTTAGAGAAGTTGAGGCAGGTGGATCACAAGGTCAAGAGATCGAGACCAGCCTGGCCAACATGGTGAAACACTGTCTCTACTAAAAATACAAAAATTAGCCGGGCGTGGTGGCGGGCGCCTGTAGTCCCAGCTACTCGGGGAGCTAAGGCAGGAGAATCACTTGAACCCGGGAGGCGGAGGTTGCAGTGAGGCGAGAACACACCACTGCACTCTAGCCTGGGCAACAGAGTGAGACTCCATCGCAAAAACAAAACAAAACACAAAACACAAAACAAAACAAAACCAAGTGTGGTGGTTCATGCCTGTAATCACACCACTTTGAGAGTCCGAGGTGAGCGAATCACAAGGTCAGGAGTTCAACACCTGCCTGGCCAACATGGTGAAATCCCATCTTTACTAAAAATATAAAAATTACTCGGGTGTGGTGGTGGGTGCCTGTAACCCCAGCTACTCCGGAGGCTGAGGCAGGTTCACCACGGACGAGGTTCTCCATGTTGACCAGCCTGGTCTTGCACTCCTGACCTCAGGTGATCCACCTGCCTTGGCCTCCCAAAATGCTGGGATTACAGGCATGAGCCACAGCACCTGGTCCTTCCTTCCTGTCTTTCTGAGACAGGGTCTTGTTCCATCACCCAGGCTAGAGTGCAGTAGCAGGATCACAGCTCAATGCAACCTAGAAGAATTCCTGCGGTCCTGTGTTCACGGGATCCTCCCTCCTCTTGCAACTGCATGTGAATTTACAATTATTTCAATAAAAATTTAAATTAAAAAATTATGGGCCAGGAGCGGTGGCTCACGCCTGTAATCCCAGCACTTTGGGAGGTCGAGACTGGTAGATCACCTGGGGTCAGGAGTTCAAGACCAGCCAGACCAAAATGGTGAAACCCTGTATCTACAAAAAATACAAAAATTAGGCCGGGCGCGGTGGCTCAAGCCTGTAATCCCAGCACTTTGGGAGGCCGAGATGGGCGGATCACAAGGTCAGGAGATCAAGACCATCCTGGCTAACACGGTGAAACCCCGTCTCTACTAAAAAATACAAAAAACTAGCCAGGCGAGATGGCGGGCGCCTGTAGTCCCAGCTACTCGGGAGGCTGAGGCAGGAGAATGGCGTGAACCTGGGAGGCGGAGCTTGCAGTGAGCTGAGATCCGGCCACTGCACCCCAGCCTGGGCGACAGAGCGAGACTCCGGCTCAAAAATAAATAAATAAATAAATAAATAAATAAAAATAAAAAAAATAAAAAGAGAAAAAAGAAAAAAGCCAATGAAGTGGGGTATTTTCTGCCCTTGAAAGGATAGCGGTAAAACTCTCTGGGTGGCGTGGGGTGTCCAGATCTCTCTCTGTCGCCCCTAACACTGGGCGAGACTGGATCTGCTTTGGGTAAAGGAACAATACATTTCTGTGTCCCCTGCCAGTAATTCATCCAATCAGCAATTTTGTTGTTGTTGTTCGTTTGTTTAGAGATGGAGCTTCCCTCTTGTCGCCCAGGCTGGAGTGCAGTAGCGTGATCTCGGCTCACTGCAACCTCCGCCTCCCGGGTTCAAGAGATTCTCCTGCCTCAGCCTCCCCAGTAGCTGGGATTACAAGTACCTACCACCACGCTCAGCTAATTTTTGTATTTTTAGTAGAGACCGGGTTTCACCATGTTGGCCAGACTGGTCTCGAACTCCTGACCTCAGGTGATCCGCCCACCTCGGCCTCCCAAAGTGCTGGGATTACAGGTGTGAGCCACTGCTCCTGGCCAATCAGCAAATATTTAATGAGCCCCCACTGCGTATGAGCGTTGAACTGCTGGTGAGGGTCGGCCAACGGCAGGAAAACGGGGGAACAGCTGCGCCCGTTTGTGCGCGGGGGAAGCTCGCATCCCCGAGCGAAGAGACCTGCGTCTCCACTTTGGACAAGTCCCGGAAATTTTCCGGGGATTCAGGGCTCCGAAGTAGCTGCGGGACAGGGTGTCATGTGCGGCGCTGACCACACGGTGGCGACAGAGAACGTGCCGTTCTGGTCCCCACCCCCCCGTCCCGGCTGCTGCGGGGTCGGGATGGGGAAGGAGATGGGGTCTCAATGGGGTCGGGGAGGCAGTGGGGTAGCAGAGAGCGCCCCCCACCTTTTTTTGTGTGAGACAGAGTTTCTTGTTGCCCAG
>NW_012105808.1:755760-756690 GCF_000951045.1 Mandrillus leucophaeus
CCCCGTTTAAGCCCCCAATTCCCCATCCTACCGATGCAGAAACCAAGGTTGAGAAGGTGAAGTGACACGCCCGGGGACAGCCCAGGAAGGTGGCGTGGCAGAGAGGGGCTTAGGCATCTGTCTCTAGAGCTCACCATTTTCCTCATGCTTGGTGGACATGGGGGACAGTCTCTGCCCTGGGGACATCCCAAGGGGCACACAATGTGTGGCTGGTGTGTCCTTCCCACGTGGAGCCTACAGATGGGAGAACCACAGGCCTGCTCCTCAGCATCCCCCTTGTCTGATGAGACCTGGAACAGGGGGTTTTCAGCAGACATTGGACTGGGGTCACTCCACCACGCCAAGTCCATGAGTCAAAGGAGGTGAGTGACAATAGCAATGAGACTTTGTGCCCAGGACACAGGCCAGGCCTCAGCCCTTGGCTTCCCTGAGCTGTGCCAAGACATGGAGAGGCCAATGCACGGGATCCTTGCTTTGCCATTGCTGCCCCAGTCCTTCTAGAAAATTCTTCCAGCTCCTTGGTTAGAAATGTGGTCCCTGTAGGTAGTTAGAGTTTGAGTTATTCCAACTCCTATTAGCTCTTACGATGGAAAGAAAGTTGGCTTTCAGGCACAACTGGATCCAGGGCCTCAGGCAGCAACTTTAATAGTCCAGACTGGGCCAGATGCAGTGTCTCATGCCTGTAACCCCAGCACTGTGGGAGGCTGGGGCGGGAGGATCACTTGAGGCCAGGAATTCGAGACCTGCTTGGGCAAACATGGAGAATCTCCGTCTCTACAAGATCTACAAAAAATTACAAAATATACAAAAAATTAGCTGGGCACAATGGTATGTGCCTGTGGTTCCAACTACTAGGAAGGCTGAGGTGGGAGGATCATTTGAGCCCAGGAGGTCAAGGCTGCTGTGAGTTATGATTGCACCACGGCACTC
>NW_012105808.1:758125-760550 GCF_000951045.1 Mandrillus leucophaeus
CATGAGGAAGTACCCACAAGCCCGGGGCTTAAATGGTGCAAAGGGATTCTCTGTCCTAGAGCCCACAGGTCCGGAGTCAGGGCGTGGGCAGGACCGCACTGCCGCCAGAGGCTCCAGAGACGGAGCCTTCTCCCCTCCTCCAGCTTCTGGGGGCTCCAGGCGTCTTTGGCTTGTGGCCACACAGCTCCAGCCTCTGTCTCTGTCTTCCCAGGCTGTTCCATTTCCCGTGTGTGTCTGAATCTCACATCCTTCCCTCTCTCCCTCTCTCTCTCTCTCTCTCTTTTTTTTTTTTCTTTGAGACGGAGTCTTGCTCTGTTGCTCAGGCTGGAATGCAGTGCCACGATATCGGCTCACTGCAAGCTCTGCTTCCCGGGTTCACACCATTCTCCTGCCTCAGCCTCCCAACTAGCTGGGACTACAGGTGCCCGCCACCACGCCTGGCTAATTTTTTGTATTTCTGATAGAGACGGGGTTTCACTGTGTCAGAATAGTATCGATCTCCCGACCTCATGATCCGCCCACTTGGGCCTCCCAAAGTGCTAGGATTACAGGCGTGAGCCACCGCGCCCGGCCCCTGTCCCTGTCTTATAAAAACACTCATGATTGGATTTAAGTTTTGGTTTAATTCAGGATGATTTCATCTTGAGATCCTTAATTATATCTGCAAAGACCCTTTTTCCAAATAAAACCACATTTGCACTTTCTGGGGGACCTCTTATTTTGGTGGGGGGACACCATTCAACCAGTGACACGACCCTCAATTTCACCAAGCAGGAGTCTGGGCCTAGAAACAGCCCCCGTTTTGCAGAGGAGGGAGTTCCAGGCCAGGAGCCTGGGCAGGGCTACGCTTGAACTCAGGTGTCCGTCTCTGGTGATTCCTCTCCCTCTGAGCCTCCTCGCCTCCTTCTGGAAGCTCTCCAGGCCTCTCTTCCACACGTGCTTCTCTTTCCCTAGTGGGTTCTAAGCCCCAGGCCCCTCCACAAGGTCCACTCCCCAAGCCCGCAGCCCGTGTGCCTGGCCCCTGCCTTGTCCCCAGAGCGGCCCATCCTGCCACCCAGGGGCTTCCTCGCCGTTTTGGGATGGTCCTGGGATGGTTCATCGTGGGTCCAGTCTGTGGTCTCAATGCCAGCCCTGAAGAGCTACATCTGGTGGCCCCATGTGTCATGGCTCCCAGAGCGCTGGGGGGATGACCATGGCTCAAACGTCCTTCACAGACCAGGAGACATCATGGTCAAACCTGGGATGAGCCTTTCCAGGCCTCAGTTTCCCCATTTGCACGACCGGTGGACTGTCTGCTGGGATGGATCCCACACACCTGGAGAGCTGGGCAGATGTCCCCGAGGAAAGACAGCCAGCATCCCCTTTCTCCCCGAGGAAAGACAGCCTGGGTCCCCGTCCTCTGTGGAGCCCATGGTTGAACAACCACTGGGATGGGGGGCACCTGAGGGCTGCTCACGAGGAACCCGGCTAGACCCTCCCCCACAGACCCAATTCCTTCGTCTGGAACAATAGACAGTGCCTGGGCGGGGTGAGAGCCTGGACCAGGGAACTGGGGGGCGAGGGGCTGGATTCGAGTGTCCCCTGCCCCAGGATCGCCCCTCCTGGTGCCCACCCCCCACACCACGCTGAAGCCGTGTGCTCACATGTAGAAAAGAGGCTTTATTAAGAAGGCTTTGAAGTCAAAAAATAAAACTCTTGATACAATTTTTTTTTAACCCTTAAATCAGCTCAGCAAATATATAATCAGTGATTTAGCTGCAAGATGAAAGGCCCATTACTTTATTCAAAATAAAATATATTTTAGTTCTTAAAATTTATTCCATAAAGTACATATTTCCCTATAAATTCCCTACATATACACAAGAGGTAAAAAGTAAAAGTAAAAAAAAAAAAAATTAAAAAATTTAAAAAATGACAACAGAAACCGCAGTAGAAAGGGGATTAATAATTAACAGAAAGTTAGAAATTTCTGATTGGAACGCCCCTCGCCCCCCGCCCCGTCCCCCTCTGGCCGCGCATGGTTGATGTACAAAAGCATAAATGGTTAGCCCCAAAAACGGAGTAAAAATGTCGCCCTCCTCCTCTGGAACGTCTGTGCGGCCTTGAGACCGGCCGGCGAGAAAAGTCAAATCAGAAACGGCTTCGGACAAAAGGAAAACACTGAGCGCTGGAAAAATCGTAATTTTTGTTTTGTTTTTTAAAGATCACCCTGGAGGGGAGGGGTGTCTAAAAATAAACACTAAAAAAAAAAGTGCAAGCGGACCTTTTCTCTCCGGTTTATTGTAACCTGACCACTCAATACTGTCGTGGAAGGGTTGAGGCGCCGGGCTGCGGGGTCTCCGTCTCCACGCCTGGGACGGCAGTTAAAGCTCAACTGTAAACACTGGCCGCCGCCCACCCCCCTGCCCCGTCGGCCTCCGCCCCT
>NW_012105808.1:761865-762968 GCF_000951045.1 Mandrillus leucophaeus
CGGGCAGACCCCCGGCCTTGCTGCGAGTGGCGCGGATAATGGAGAAGTGCTCGGCCGCCGACAGGATCTCACGCTTGGCCATCTCCACGTCCTCCTTCCGGCCCGTCACGATGAAGACCGGCTCCTCGCCCCGCACTGGGGTCTTGATGTAGGTGTTTGTCTTGGCCCGCAGGGCCTTGATCTTGCAGCCTGTCGGGGAAGGAGTGGAAGGACAAGGTGACCCGAAGCCCCTGCGCAGTTCAGCCCCGCTGCGCATGCGGGCTGCAGAGCCAGTGAGGGAGTCCCTACCTCCCAGCCTGTGCCCAACACTTCATCCTCAGACACCACGTCCCTTCTTCCCCGGGCCTCAGTTTCCCCTCTGGGCTCCAGGGTTTGGCATAAAAGCAAGACGGCAAGGGGACCCTGTTTTAGGTTGAAAGGTGTGCGCCATAATTGATGTTCACCTGGAACCACAGAGTGTGATGGCTGGGGTGTGAATGTTTCCAAGTTCGTAAGCTGGACCCTAATATCCAGCGTTGATACTATTAATAGGTAGGGTTAGCTGGGCACGGTGGCTCATACATGTAATACCAGCACTTTGGGAGGCCAAGGCAGGCGGATCACTTGAGGTCACAAGCTCGAGACCAGCCTGGCCAACATGGTGAAACCCTCTCTCTACTAAAAATACAAAAAATGATTGGGGTGTAGAGGCAGGCACCTGTAGTCCCAGGTACCTCGGAGGCTGAGGCAGGAGAATCACTTGAACCCAGGAGAAGAAGGTTGCAGTGAGCCGAGATCACACCACTGCACCCCAGCCCAGACAACAGAGCAAGACTCAAACTAAAAAAAGTGGGGTGCCATTGCTCACCCCTGTAATCCCAGCACTTTGGAAGGCCAAGGCGGGCGGGTCACAAGGTCAGGAGTTCAAGACCAGCCTGCCCTACATGGTGAAACCCTGTCTCTACTAAAAATACAAAAAATTGGCCAGGCGTGGTGGCAGGCACCTGTAGTGCCAGGTACTCGGCAGGCTGAGGCAGAAGAATTGCTTGAACCTGGGAGGTGGAGACTGCAGTGAGCCGAGATCGCACACCACTGCACTCCAGCCTGGGTGACAGAGCAAAACT
>NW_012105808.1:763258-768582 GCF_000951045.1 Mandrillus leucophaeus
GATCTCAGCTCACTGCAAGCTCCGCCTCCCGGGTTTACGCCAGTCTCCTGCCTCAGCCTCCTGAGTAGCTGGGACTACACGCGCCTGCTACCGTGCCTGACTAGTTTTTTGTATTTTTAGTAGAGACGGGGTTTCACCGTGTTAGCCAGGATGGTCTCGATCTCCTGACCTCGGGATCCGCCCGTCTTGGCCTCCCAAAGTGCTGGGATTACAGGCTTGAGCCATTGTGCCCGGCCAAAACTCCATCTTAAGAAAAAAAAAAGAATGCCGCAATAAACCAGGTGCGGTGGCGCACACCTGTAATCCCAGCCACTGGGGAAAGCTGAGGCAGGAGAATTGCCTGAACCCAGGAGGCGGAGGTTGCAGTGAGCCAACATTATGCCACTGCACTCCAGCCTAGCCACAGACCAAGACTCCATTTCCAAAAAAAAAAAAAGTGCCATAATGGTAGGCTGCAGTGGCTCACACCCGTAATCCTAGTACTCTGGGAATCTGAGGCGGGAGGATCACTGGAGCCCAGGAGTTTGAGACCAGCCTGGACAACATAGCAGGACCCCATCTCTACTAAAAACAACAACAACAACTAAACTAGCCAGGTGTGGTGGTGAACACCTGTAGTCTTAGCTACTCGGGAGGCTGAAGTGGGAGGATCACCTGAGCCCGGGAGGTGGAGGCTGCAGTGAGCTATGATCACACCACTGCACTCCACCCTGGGTGACAGAGCAAGAGCGTGTCTCAAAAAAAGAAGAAAAAAAAGAGACATACACACAGGAGCCGCCTTGTGGGGACAGAGACAGAGACTGCAGTGTTACCTCTACAAGCCAAGGACTGGCCATAGCCCCCGCAAACTGAAGATACCCCCCGCCCCCTCCATGGAGCCCTCCCTGCCCATACCTTGACTTGGAACTTTTATCTTACAGAAACGAGAGGAGACATTTCCATGGTTTCAAGCCCCCACTGTGTCAGCCCAGAGCGCAACTGCAGACCCTCTGCCACCAGCTCCCGGTCCAACAGGAAGGGAAGCCGAGATTCAGATTGTGGAAACTGCCTACAGTTTCCTTCCGGCCGAATGACCCTTCCTAGGCTCCCAAGACCCTGGCCTAAGGGGAGACAAGGTCTCAGCCGACTGCCGACTCGCGCACCCTGCCTCCAGATGCCTCGGGAGGGTCCAGGTGGGCCCTGAGGGGCCTGCTGTGGCTTCACTCTTGTTGGCTGGGCTGGGGGTCTGACCTGGTGGGGGGCATGAGTGTCAGTGTGGGAGGCAGGGGTCTCTTCACCTATTGTCTGGGCAACCACTGACCAGATGTGGTCTTCTCAGGGTCCCAGACATCCCTAGCCCACCCCTGGGGCCTTGAAGTTTTTTTTTTTTTTTTTTCTATTCCTTTTTTGCGATAGTCTCACTCTGTCACCAGGCTGGAGGGCAGTGGTGTGGTCATAGCTCACTGCAGCCTTCAACTCCTGGGCTCAAGTGATCCTCCCACCTCAGCCTCCAGAGACGGCACCACCATGCCCAACTTAATTAGTTATTGAGACGGCGTTTCGCTCTTGTTGCCCAGCCTGGAGTGCAGTGGTGCGATCTCGGCTCACTGCAGCCTCTGCCTCCCAGGTTCAAACAATTCTCCTGCCTCAGCCTCCTGAGTAGCTGGGATTACAGGTGCCCACCACCACACCCAGTTAATTTTTTTTATTTTTCGTAGAGACGAGGTTTCACCATGTTGCCCAGGACAGTCTTGAACTCCTGACCTCAGGTGATCCACCCGCCTTGGCCCCCCAAAGTGCTGGGATTACAGGCACGAGCCACCGTGCCCGGCCTATTTTTATTTTTTGTAGAGATGGGGTCTCATTATGTTGCCCAGGCTGGTTTCAAACTCCCGGGCTCAAGCAGTCCTCCCGCCTCGGCCTCCCAAAATGCTGGGATGACAGGCTTGAGTCACCGTGCCCGGCCTGAAAGGGTTTTGAGACACTGCCCGCAACCCCCTCAGACTCTGGGGAAGCAGAGGGAGCCGCAGCGATACTGTTTCAGTACAGTCAGAAGGTGGCTCTGAGAGGAAACCAGTGTTGCTAACTCTCCCACAACGAGAGAGACAAAACGAGCAGGATCAGCACTTTTGATGGGGACGAAGTCAGAAACTGCCTGGGCCAGGAGGATGGAAGGCGTGGGGCCTGCAGGCTGGTGGTCCCAGGGGCTCGGCAGGAAGGACCCTGGGAGGGGTGGTGGGGGCGCACCCACTCAGAGGGGGACAGCAGTTCGCCCACCCCAGCAGCGCTGCCGCCACACCTGTCCTTCCCACTTGCAGCATTCTGTTCGTCTCCATTGCACCCAGTGCGACGTGCGGTCCATTCCTCTGTGCAGTCCATTGTCCCCCTCCTCCAGGAAGCCCACCCTGACTGCACCGAGTTGGGCCTGCTCTTCTGAGTCTCTCCTCACATGCCTGACTTTCTGAGCTGCCTCCCTGAGGCCGGGGGATGGGGTTGGGGAGTCCCTGGGCACTCGGGGGACTTGGCTATGCCTGTTTCTTCACTGTGAAAGGGGAAGGTAATAGGCCTGGCTTCACAGGCCCTCAGAGGGCCATGACCAGGCTGGTGGCCCATGGCAGTCCACAGTGTTTGCTTTAGGGAGATCCTCCTTGAGGAGAGGAAACTGAGGCACAGGGAGCAGAGACCTAGCAAGGCTGGGGCAGGAGGTGCCACCCACAGACGGGGACTCCGCTGGCCCTGCCCACGGCAGGAGGTGAGCTTGTTCCCCATCACGCCCACCCAGCAGAGGGCAGAGCTCGCCAACGTTGCCAGGGCGCAGCACGGGGTCCTCCCTTGCTGATCTGAGAGCTGCCCCGGGTCCCTAGAGGGTCACACACGGGAGAGGCTGCCCCGACGTGGCCACCGCTGGGCTCACACGCTGTGGTCACAGAAAATCTGGTCTGGGTGAGATGACAAATTTGGGAGATGGGGTGCAGGAAGCGGGTATGTGACTATCTGAGCAGAAATCAGGATGGTGCTGGGAGCCACCGGTGCGTCGGGGCAGCGGGAGGACCTGGCCACCTCCCCCTCCCCTGACTCCATCCTGCCCTATCCCAGACGGCGGCGCTGGGTGGAGACCTCACAGCTACAAGGCCTCTAGGATCTCAAAGATAGAGCTGGAGCTCAGTTCATTGGTGGTGCCTCCACTTTGACACGTGCTGGCCCCCAAAACCGCACCCGCATCAAGACCCCAAGAGGCCAAGGAATCAGGGCTCCAGGAGTGACCCTGGCCCCATCCCTGCCCCAGTGGAAACGACACAGCAAGGCCAGAGTGACAGGAAGCCCAAGGGGAGGGCTCTGACGGACACAAAGGCACTGAAATGCAGGTTTGGGGGCCATGTCCCCTCCAACTCGGAGGGCTTGAGATGCCTGGGAATCGGGGTGACTGCCCCAGAGTCTGGCCCTGACCTGTTCCACATCCCCAACCCACAGCAGCCAAGTCTTTCCAAGCCAGGGCAGGGCCTTGGGGCCCCGCGCAGCGCACACACCAGCGGGCGTCACTCATCTGGCCCGTCCGGGGTCCTGGCTTTAGATAACCATGCACTACAGACTCACCAATGAAACCACAAGTGCTGGTGTGGGAGCCGAGGCCGCCAGCCCAGGCTGGACAGGTTTGCCAAGGCAGGATGGGGAACGTGAACCGCAGGGAGCCGCTGAGGCCAGAGCAAGGGCAGGATTCTGGAAGCAGGACGGGACAAGAACAAGGCCCCACGGCCAACACTCAGTCCAACACGTGGCTGCCCCCAGCCAGGCAGCCGGGCGATGCCAAATAGCTGCATCCCAGACCTGGGCCGCCATGGAAGCCGGCCGGAGCTGAGGGGTCTGGTGGGGAGGAGGGAAACTGGTTCAGCAGGTCAAACAAGGATGTCAAAACCCCCTCCCAGGCCAGGCACGGTGGCTCACACCTGTAGTCCCAGCAGTTTGGGAGGCCAAAGCAGGAGGATCACTTGAGGCCAAGAGTTCGAGACCAGCCTGGGCAACACAGCAAGATCCTGTCTCTGTAAAGGGTCTCACTCTGTTGCCCAGGCTGGAGTGCAGTGACACCATCACAGCTCACTGCAGCCTTCACCTCCTGGGCTCAAGTGATCCTCCCACCCCAGCCTCCCAAGTAGCTGGGACCACAGTTACGCACCACCATGCCTGGCTAACTGTTCAAAGCTTTCCTGCAGAGATAGCGTCTTATTATGCTGCCCAGGCTGGTCTGGAAATCTTGGGCTCAGGTGATCCTCCCCTCTCAGCCTCCCATAAGTGCTAGAATTACAGGTGTGAACCACCACATTCGGCCTTTACAAAAAAAATTTTTTTTTTTTTTTGAGACAGAGTCTCTCTCTGTCGCCCAGGCTGGAGTGCAGTGGCCGGATCTCAGCTCACTGAAAGCTCCGCCTCCTGGGTTTACGCCATTCTCCCGCCTCAGCCTCCCGAGTAGCTGGGATTACAGGCGCCTGTCACCTCGCCCGGCTAGTTTTTTGTATTTTTTAGTAGAGACGGGGTTTCACCGTGTTAGCCGGGATGGCCTCGATCTCCTGACCTCGTGATCCGCCCGTCTCGGCCTCCCAAAGTGCTGCGATTACAGGCTTGAGCCACCGCGCCCGGCCTACAAAAAATTTTTTAAAATTAGTCAGGTGTGGGCCGGGCACAGTGGATTACAAGGCCAGGAGTTTGAGACCAGACTGACCAACATGGCGAAAACCCATCTCTACTAAAAATACAAAAATTAGCCAGGTGTGGTGGTGGGCACCTGCCATCCCAGCTACTCGGGTGGCTGAGGCAGGAGAATCGCTTGAACCCGGGAGGCGGAGGTTGCGAGATTACGCTAGTACACTCCAGCCTGGGTGACAGAGAGAGACTCCGCCTCAAAAAAAAAAAAAATTAGCCGGCAGTGTTGGTGCCTACCTGTGGCCCCAGCTACTCAGGAGGCGGAGGTGGGGGGGTCGCCTGAGTCCAGGAGGCTGAGGCTGCAGTGAGCTATGATTGCACCACTGCACTCCAGACAGGAGGACAGAACCAGACCCTGTCTCAAAATAAATAAATAAATAAAAATAAAAACAACAAAAACCGCTGGGCGTGGTGGCTCACGCCTGTCATCCCAGCACTTTGGGAGGTGGAGACAGGCGGATGACCTGAGATCAGGAGTTCGAGACCAGCCTGGCCAACATGGCAAAACCCGGTCTCTACTAAAAATACAAAAATGAGCCTGGTGTGGTGGTGTGTGCCTGTAGTCCCAGCTACTCGGGAGGCTGAGGCAGGAGAATGGCGTGAACCCGGGAGGCGGAGCTTGCAGTGAGCTGAGATTGCGCCACTGCACT
>NW_012105808.1:768632-772468 GCF_000951045.1 Mandrillus leucophaeus
CAGGAGAATGGCGTGAACCCGGGAGGCGGAGCTTGCAGTGAGCTGAGATTGCGCCACTGCACTCCAGCCTGGGCGACAGAGCGAGACTCCGTCTCAAAAACAAACAAACCAACCAACAAACCGCTTGGGGAATGAAGGGAAAAACCTCTCAGAGAATGAAGGGAGTATGTACACTGACTGATGCCAGAACTCTCAGTTTGGGTCTGCAGTGTGGAGGTGACCCAGCGGACCCCTTCTTTCTAGGGCTCTGCAGTGTACGGATAGGAAAACCAAGCCATGGTCCCCACCACACCCAGCACTGTCCCCAGCTGCCAGGAAAACACCTGAGGCCTGTGGAGAGGGGAGAAGGGAGCCTCTAGGGCTTCAGCCAGGAACAAGGGACAGGAGAGCAAACAGTGAGCTGGGGTCTCCTCCAGCTGAGGGGGACAGTCTAAAACCACGACCCTCAGCCTGTACCAACAGCGGAGAGAGGGAGCCCTGAGAAGCTTCCAGTCCAAGCCCTGCCTTCAACATCATTCACTCATTCATTCGTTCATTAGCTACAGATGACCTTCTGTGTACAGGCCCTAGCAAGATACTGAAGACCCAAGCACCTGCCCGGTTCCTGTCCCTGGGAACGTGTAGGGCGAGGGGCTGCCACAGAGCGCAGATTCGCCCAGGGTGGGGTGAGAAAGGAGGGTACATGTTGGGGTCTCAGCAGGAGCAGGGCCTGAGGTCCCCTAGAGCGCCTTTGTTGGCCAGCTGGAGGGAGACGCCTGTGCTCTTGGATCTCCACTTTGCCTGTCTCCCAAACAGGGCTGCCTCCCCCCACCCCCAGCCCTCCAGCTTTGGAAGCTGAAACTTTCTTTGCTGACCCACCAGAGAAACTAGGGTTTGAATCCCAGCCCGTGATTTTTTTGTTTTGGAGACAGGGTCTCGCTCTGTTGCCTAACTGGAGTGCGGTGGCGAGATCATAGCTCACTGCAGCCTCGGCCTCCCAGGCTCAAGTAATCCTTCCGCCTCAGTCTCCCGAGTAGCTGGAGTCGCAGAAGTGTGCCACCATGTCTAATTTTTGTATTTTTTTTTGTAGAGACAGGGTTTTGCTGTGTTGGCCGGGCTGTTCTCAATTCCTAGGCTCGAGGGATCCTCCTGCCTCAGCCTCTCAAAGTGCCGCTGTCCCCTCAGTTTTTACCTACCCTTTACCTCCTGCAGCCTCTGCCTCCCCATCTATGACCTGGGAGCTGCAGGACCTTCCCTGGGGAACATTATGGGCCTCAGTGAGATGGGGCAGGTCAAGTCTGGCAGAGGCTCAGCACACAGTAGGCACTCAATAAAGATCTAGCCAATGGCTGGGTGCAGAGGCTCACGCCTGTAATCCCAGCACTTCGGGAGGCCAAGGTGGGCGGATCACCTGAGGTCAGGAGTTTGAGACCAGCCTGACCAACATGGCGAAATCCCTTCTCTACTGAAAACACAAAAATCAGCTGGGGGACAGGCGCGGTGGCTCACGCCTGTAATCCCAGCACTTTGGGAGGCCGAGACGGGCGGATCACCTGAGGTCAGGAGTTCAAGACCAGCCTGGCCAACATGGCAAAACCTCGTCTCTACTGAAAATACAAAAACCAGCTGGGCATGGTGGTGTCTGCCTGTAATCCCAGCTACTAGCGGGGCTGAGGCAGGAGGATGGCTTCAACCTGGAAGGCGGAGCTTGCAGTGAACTGGGATCACACCACTGCACTCCAGGCTGGGCAACACAGCTAGGCTCCGTCTCAAAAAAAAAAAAAAAAAAAAAAAAAAAAAAAAAAGATCTAGCAAACAAATGAATTGGAGCCTCCAGCAGATGGGTGGGAACTCAGAAGGTGTGAATGACCACGGTCTGCCCAGAAAGCACTCAGATCCCTCTAGGATCGAGAGAACTGAGCCTCAGAGAACAGCACATGGCTACCGGGCAGAGGGCTGATGCCAGGCCTGTGTGACTCTGGTCTAGGTGGGGAGGCCGGACAGGTGCACCCCTCCTGTCCTCCAGGGAAGGGGTAGCCTTGGAGGTTGGGTTTGACAGAAAAGCATGAGAAGCTCAGAGAGCCCCAGGGTGGAGAAGAAGGTGAGCGAAGGGGCAGGGCTGGGGCACAAAGGACATTGAAAGGTGTGCTTGACAACGGGGTGGGTGGGAGAAGCTGGGAGCCACAGATGGTTCTACAGTGTGGAAGATGTAAGGCCTGTGCCAACCTGTCATGGCAGTCACAGTCACATCCCTGGCAACCTGCACTCCACTTACAGGGTGGCTGCTGTGTGTGACCTGGTGCTGGAATTAAAACCAGCAACTTGGGTCCAGGCATGGTAGCTCACACCTGTAGCAGCCCCAGCACTCTGGGTAACTGAGGTGGGAGGATCGCTTGAGGTCAGGAGTTCAAGACCAGCCTGGCCAACAGAACGAGACTCTGTCTCCACAAGAAATTTTTTAAAATAAAAACTAATAAATAAATAAGCCGGGGAGCGGTGGCTCAGGCCTGTAATCCCAGCACTTTGGGAGGCAGAGGCTGGCGGATCACTTGAGGTCAGGAGTTCGAGACCCCGTCTCTACTAAAAATACAAAAATCAGCTGGGCGTGGTGGCAGTCACCTGTAATCCCAGCTACTCAGGAGGCTGAGGCAGGAGAATAGCTTGAAACCAGAAGGCGGAGTTTGCAGTGAACCCAGATCACGTCACTGCACTCCAGCCTGGGAGAAAGAGCAAAACTCCGTCTCATAAATAAATAAATAAAACCAGCATCTTGCCCCAGAATCCTCTATCCCAATGGAGGTGAGACGTCTGCACATCACAGAGAGGGGGCTGTCACCTGCACAGGGTCACGGGCCACTGCGGCCTGCCGGGCAAGCAATCAGGGCCCACTCTCCCGCCACCCCCACTGTGCCCCAGGGCCTGCCTTGCTGACCGCCACCAGCAAGAGCCCAGTAAGTGGGTGCAGAACGCACAGGCCAGAAGTGGGTGGCTAAGCCTGGTGCCCATGGACTCCATCTCCCGTGGACCTGCCCCTAGAGAATTCCCACCCTGAGGCCACAGGTCTAGAAGCTCTCAGCCTGACCCTGACTCCTGTCAGCTCCCCATGTGGTCACAGCCTCGCGCAAAGGCCCTTCGGGTGCCAGGACACGCCAGTTCACATAGAACACAGCCACACCCTCCACCACCTGGTGGCTCAGCCTGGTGCCTTTGGACACTTGGTCCCCGGGCCTCGGCTTGGACGTCTGTCCCAGACACTCTGCACAGGGCAGCTGTCCTGTTCTAAGCCCTGGTTATGGGACATGGAGGCAGGTGGAAGGCCTCAATGGGGAGGCCGTAACAGGATGGTAGGGCACCCTCCTGCTGGGGAGTCCCACTGAGGGCAGCCAGAGCACCCAGTCCCTCCGCATCCGCCATTCCAGAGCATGCCTCCTGGGCCAGCACCACGCCTAACCCTCCATGGGTCCCCACATGAGCTGGACAAATGACTGACCAAAGCACAGGAGGCCATGCTGCCCCACCCACCAGGACGGAGGGAAGGGGCGGAGGGGAGGGCACCCTGGTGGTCCCCCACCTGCGGTCAGGGCCATAGATGACCTTGCAATCCCAGCCCCCCACACCTTTCTCTGGCCTGGGTTCCTGAGGGCCCTGGGGGAGGCAGGGACCCCCAGCCCGTGTCCTGCCCCCTCCCAGCCCCGCCAAAGCCCCACCCCAAGTTCTAGAACCTGGCTGATCACTGGCGGTCAGCGGGGAGCCAGGAGCGGGTAGGGGTGGCGGGAAGGCAGGAGAAAGTTGAGGGAGGCGGGCGGGCGGGTGGCTAATGGGGTGGTGGGTGTGAGCTGGGCCAGGCACTGCCCACC
>NW_012105808.1:777503-779262 GCF_000951045.1 Mandrillus leucophaeus
GGCCTGGACAGCGCTCACGTCCCGAGCCTGAGAGTCCCCGCCTCGCGCGCCCCAGGGCCCGAGGTCCCGCTCCCCAATTCCCCCTAGAGATCCGGGTCGCCCCAAAGCCAGGTCCCTTGCTCCACGCCCGTTTCCTCGTGCCGGGGACCCCCCACCTCACTGCACAAAGGCGTGGGGTCCCCTCCAAGTACCCCTCGCGATCCAACTGGACTTCGAAGTCAGGCTCCTGCCCCGCCCACCGCCTCTGTGCAGGGGTCCTCCCCATGCCCCACGGTGCACACCCCAGGGCCTGGTGTGCCAGTCCCCAAGTACCCCTTGCTATCAGGGTGGGCTTTAGGGTCGGGTCCCTGCCCCACCCCCGGCCTCTGCGCCAGGGACAGCTCCACAATCATGCACACCCTAAGGTCTGGGGTCCCTCTCCCCTAGCTCCCCTAGTCTCCCCTAGTCTCCCCTAGCTCCCCTAGTCTCCCCTAGTCTCCCCTAATCTCCCCTAGCTCCCCTAATATCCCTTAGTCTCCCCTAGTCTCCCCTAATCTCCCCTAGCTCCCCTAATATCCCCTAGCTCCCCTAGTCTCCCCTAATTTTCCCTAGCTCCCCTAATATCCCCTAGCTCCCCTAGTCTCCCCTAGTCTCCCCTAGCTCCCCTAATATCCCCCTAGTCTCCCCTAGTCTCCCCTAGTCTCCCCTAGCTCCCCTCTGGCTGGCTCTAGGCTTTGGGTTCAGGCCACCTCCTCCGCCTCGCCTGAGACCACATACCTCGTCTCTGTGCCCCCAGCCAGAGACCTCTCTACCGCATTGGTGCTTCCCTGGCGAGGACAGGTTCACACCAGCCAGAAGCCTCCATGTGGAGTGCCACCCTCTTCTGGGGTGCCTTTCCCCACAACGGGCGTTGTCCACCTCCAAAGCCACCCTTGCCAGGCGCGGTGGCTCACGCCTATCATCCCAGCACTTTGGGAGGCCGAGGCGGGCGGATCAAGAGGTCAGCAGTTCGAGACCAGCCTGGCCAACATGGTGAACCACCCTACTCTACTAAAAATACAAAAGTTAGCCAGGCGTGGTGGCGCGCACCTCTAATCCCAGCACTCGGGAGGCTGAGGCGAGATAATTGCTTGAATCTGGAAGGCGGTGGGTGCAGTGAGCAAGACTCCTCTTAAAAAAAAAAAAAAAAAAAAAAAAAAAGCCACCCTTTCCCAGCAGCTCTTCCTCCAGCTGCCCTTCGGGGCCTTCCCTGCGCCTGTGGGATTTTTTGTGATAAACCTGCCTGGCTGGGTCTACCTGCCCCCATCTTCTACCAGACCTGTCCCTGGCTGGCTGTGAAAACTTGGACCGAAGGCGGGGCTCTCCGGGAGTGGGGCAGCCTGCTCCTTTGCCTAGCAAGGCTTCTCCTCTGTCCCCTCCCCCAGCCTCACACACCCTGGGTCCCTCTCAGCCATTCATCTAGTTCTTCAGCCACAGCCACCCACTACTGGGCCCTTCACTTAGGTGGCTTCTCTGCCCACTTCTTCCAGGCAGGCAGGGTCAGGATCCGCCTGCCTGGAGCCCGTCCCCACTCAAAATCTCTCTCCTGACCCCAGGCGGCGTCCAGCCCCACTTCCCCTCCTGGGGTCCTGGACTTTTGTGCACTCCCATGCTTGGAACTATTTTCCCATCTCTCTTCTCTTTCTTTTCTTTCTGTCTTCTTTTCTTTTCTTTTTTTCTTCTCTTTCTTTTTCTTTCTCCTTCCTTCCTTTTTTATTTATTTATTTCTTTTTTTTTTTTT